>NC_056737.1:963615947-963700947 GCF_019279795.1 Protopterus annectens
TATAAAAGGAAGGGAGTTTTCTGGAAACCTTGAGTAGCTCAGTCAGTAGAGGCTTAAACACTCAGCCTGAGAATCCAGGGTTCAAGTCCCTGTTTGGGCACTCTAATGTATAACAGGAATGGTGCAAAGCTCCAGAGAGCACTCCTGCAATACAAGGCTACAACTCTTACCACACTTTTCAGCCACCAAACTAAGACCGAAACACTAAAGGTGGAGAACTGTCCATATTCACCAAGGATATTCACACCTCTGGGATAGTTGCCCAACACAATACATCTGAAATTCTCCAGGTGCAACTAACACTAGGTAAGACTGCAATCCAAATTGTAGCTTGCTACAGATCCCCCGCCTTGCCCCAAGATTCTCACTACACCTTTCTAAACATATAAAAAGCAAACACTGGATCCAAATAAAAAGCAAACACTTTCTAAAAATACTGGAATATATTAAGATACAACCTAATACTGGGTGATTTCAACTACCCTGCCATTAACTGGGAAAACTACTTGGGTACCAGCATCTTTTCACAACGATTCTTGGAACTCATAAATTCCAACGCCCTGGATCAACTAATCCATTGTCCCACCAGGGGCTCCAATATCCTAGACCTGGTCATTACCAACATGGGAGATAGATGCTCCACACCAGTGGTCACCCCCTCATTGGTTAGGTCTGACCATAAGCTAATCACCCTTGACATCCACATCCCACACTCACCCCCCCAGTAAGGAAACCTCCATAAAAAACTTCTCCAAAGCCATCTTCATGCTACTCAAGTCAGAAGTGACAAACTTCATGACTAGGGTTGCCACCCCTCCATTTTTTTCCGGACTATCCAGAAATCAAACTGATTCACTGGTAGTCCAGAAAACACTGTACAAACTCCAGTATTCTGTTGTAAAAAGACAACAGACTATTGGAGTTTGTAAATCGGCTGATTTACTATGCTTTTTTTACAGAAAAGCATAGTAAATCAGCCAAAAGGAGGCAGCAGGAATGGAAAAGAGGGTGTTCCTCACCAAGTAATGTCATCGTGACATCACAAAATGGGTGGAATGTGGGCGGGGAGGGGTGGGATGTGCGTGGTTACTGATGATGCGAGAGGTGTAGCTTTACTCCAGTTTTAGCCACGATGAAAGGTGGCAACCCTATTCATGACACCCATGCAGATGGGAGCTGAAAGTTCGACTGCTGAATCCTACACTAAGGCACTGTATGAGCACATCCACTCATGTATGAATCATGCCATCCCAAATAGAACCAAGATGCTCTCCTCCAAAAAAAGTAAGCCAATCTGGTGGTCCCCTACAATAAACAAATGATACAACAGAAGGAAGAAACTGTTGCAGAAAAGAGAAAAATCCCAGGATGCAAAAAACTCCCTTACCAGCCTCAGTAAGAAGCTGAGATCCCTCATAAAATCCTCCCAAGCTAGTTACAAAAATAAAATTGCCAAAGATTCCAAAGACAACCACTAGGCATTCTATTGTTATGTCAGGAATCTAAATGGCAATGCTCAGATCTGCTCTGAGCTACAACAGAGTGGCATTAAATCTACTGATCCCAAGGATATTGCCAATATCCTGGCAGATCAATTTAGTGCAAACTTCACCCCCTCTCTCCCCCTAAAGGGCCCATCTCAATATCAAAAGATTGCCAAATTTTGGTAATCACGGCCACACAGGTAGAAACTGCACTCTCCAAAGCTAAGAATACAGCATCCATGGGACCAGATGACATCCTGGGCTGTGTACTACATGAACTACAAAATGAACTGGCACCTCACCTAAGTGTCGTGTTTAATCATAGCTTCACGTCAGGCTTTGTGCCCACTGAGTGGCGCACAGCTGCAGTTATCCCACTCCACAAGGGGGGATCCGCTTTGTATTCAGGGAACTACTGTCCCATCAGTCTGATGAGCCTGATCTGCAAGGGCATGGAATGCATTATCATGGAACTTATAAACAAAGACATTGGCAACCTTCAAACACTGGACCCCACCCAGTCTGGGTTTGTGAAGGGCTGATCTTGTCTCCTGAACTTGATTGACTTCTTTGAATCAGTCTCCAGAGCTGTGGACAAGGGTAAGGTGGTCCACATAGCCTATCTGGACCTCACCAAGGCCTTCAACACCATCCCCCACTCTGGAATCATAGATAAACTTACTAAGCTGGGCATAAATCCCTACATCACTCGATGAGTTGTCAATTAGCTTTCTGACAGAACCCAGACTGTAAAAGTAGCCGACTCCAAATCCAGCTCCAGACAAGTGACAAGTAGAGTTCCTCAGGATTCAGTCCTGGGACCGCTCTTGTTTGGCATCTACTTCTCTGAAGTACAGGCCAACACTACGGGACTCTGGCTAACAAAGTTTGCAGATGACTGCAAACAGGGAACCATTATTGAATGCCCAAATGATGTGGATATATTACAAAAGGGCCTTCCAGAAACAGATGCTTGGTGCCAGAGCCATGGGCTTAAGGTTAATGCCAAGAAATGTATAGTTATCCCCTTTGGGAAAAACCATGTACCAATGAATTACCACATAAGTGGCAGTACACTAAACACTGAAAGTGTGATGAGAGACTTAGGGACACAGGTAGACAGTGGTCTCACCTTTGATAACCACATCGCCACAACAGTCAGGAAACCCTTCTATGTGGCACACCTCATTACTAAGGGCTTTTCATCCAAAAAAAGAAGGCCATTGTCCCACTGTACTCATTCCTCATTAGACCCATTATAGAATACAATGCCCTGTTTGGTATGTACCTCACAAGACATCTGCAACAGCTGGAACGACCGCAGAAATACCTCACTAAAAGAATCACAGGCCTAAAGCAGATGCCTTATGCTGACCGTCTAAAAAACGCCAACTATACTCGGTGGCATATCGTCTACTCAGAGGCAATCTCTGCTTAACATACAAGGCCATGTCAAACCCTGAATTGTTGGACATGATACACTTAAAGAAATCCCAATCCCTCAGAGCCACACATTCCAGGGATCTAAACCTTTGCATCACAATGAACAAAACATGCTGGAGGGATAGGTTCTTGACACAGAGACTCCCCATACCCTGGAATAGACTGCCCATACATGTCAAGCAGAGCACCTCCTTGGCCCTCTTCAAAAAGAACCTTGACGATTGGATGGGAGGTAGGAAATTCACCCCGGGGATCACGTCAGTCACCCTGCTAGACAGGGGTCCAGGGAAGTAAATATTGTGGGAACAAATATCCAGAGAATTGTTATAGCTAGGCATGTATAGGCCCTAGTACCAATAGCCTAGTACCAGCCTATGAACCTCTGAACCTATGAATAATATTTGAATGTTTTTAGGCTGTTTCATATGCTTCCAGTAGGGCATTCTCCACAAAATTATTCATTAAATCAATGATTTTTAACATTTTTTTTTAGTTTTCATTTATTTTGGTATATGAGTTTTGTTATTATATAATACATACATAAGTATAAATTGTTTTTTTTGGTTTTATATTAAAGTGGGTAAGTCATGCTTGTATATGTGTATATTCAAAGATATACGTTTTTATTATAGAAGATTAATGTATTTAAAATTTATATGGTACTTATGTATTATCGCAACCAGATTCCAAACCGGGCCATGTTTGCAGCTTCTTGGTTGTGCACTTCATAGCAGCTCCAAAATATATGAACAACTGGGAATGAGAGGCTACTGACACAGACAGACAGAAACAAGAGGAAAGAAAAAAATAAAACTTCCTGACATCGTGCATGACTTTCTTTTTATGGAGCCGAGACAGCCGTACTGTGTAATTTGCCATGGTATGCCATCACTTCCTGAAAGTTGTTAGGGAGAGTCACACTGGGGAGAGTGTATTGAAAAGTATAGGTGATCTTTGATGGTTTTAACTATGATATGGGGCTGAGGACATTATTTGTCTCCCTGCAGTAAGGGTTTACACATTTCAAGACTACTGTGCACAATAGCAAAAAATAAGTAGGGGATACAAAGGGGACTGAGCTAATCAGGAGAATGAGGACTGTAAAAAGGCTTCACCCTGATGAAGCTGTCTCCAGCATTGTCATTTACACAGGAAGATTGTTCCCTGAGTTTGTTACAAGAAGGCCAGCATTTATACTGAAGTATTAAAAAAAATAAAAATAAAATATAAGAAGAAATGCAAATTTATGTTCTATACCTTGCAACTTCATGGGAACTGACACAAAGGAAGCATTTAGAACCGTCCCGACATATACAATCCCACTGTGATTGGAAAAGTCAATTGTTTCACTTTGTCTACAACCACGATACAGTGGGACCCCAGTCTCACAGACAGGTACTTAGTTAATGTACCAGCATCTGCACAAACACATTGTCTCATTTCTCCATAAAATGAAGAATGATGACAGGTCTGAAATCTGAAAAAAAAAGCAAAAAAACACGACCAGGAAACAGATTTTATTCCAAAAAAATACAATACTGGTGTGCGCTTTCGTCAAGGAGACTTCATCAGACTCGCTACACTAATTACATACCATTCCAACTTGACATTTACATAAAACATCATTAATAACATTTACCTCAAAAATAAAGAAAATACAAATACCTGTTAAAAATAACTTTAAAATACACAACATATATATAAAAATATGTATTTTATCACAGATATGCTCTCATTTTTAACAAGCTACTAATACTGATAACCTCATTAAGACCAGGTGGTGTAGAGGCATTGAGAAAAATGTGTGACCATACCTCCCTTTCTTTCAATTTGATAGACCAAGGGCCACTCTTTTAATGCTACATCACCTGCTCCAAAACACAAAAAACAAATGTATGATCAGCACATTTATCAATATGTCTCCAGAGCTCATTGGTGGTTTTAGCCTTTCTAATATCATATGAGTGTTTATACACTCGTTGACGAAACCTTCACTCTTTTTTTCCCCCATAAAAGGCGGGACATGCCTTACACATAGGTTTCATCAACGAGTATATGAACACTCGTATGATATTAGAAAGCTTGTTAAAACTGAGAGCATATTTGTGATAAAATACATATTTATATATATATATATATATATGTATATATATATATATATATATATATATATATATATATATATATATATATATATATATATGTATATGTTGTGCATTTTTAAGTTATTTTTAACATGTATTTGTATTTTTATTTATTTTTAAAGTGAATGTTATTACTGATGTTAAGTTGGAATGTCATGTGATTAGTGCAGAGAGTATTTAAGTGGTCACGTGATTTGCAAAATGTCTGATGAAGTCTCCTATGATGAAAGCGATCAACAGCATTGTATTTTCTTGGAATAAGGTCTGAATTCTGGTTGTGATAATATGTAAGTACCATTTAATTAAGCATAAGCTTGAATCTTATTTATAGTTTTATATGTTTCACAAAAGATTTTGCATCAATATAAAATCAGAAAGTTAAGGAAATGAAGGGAGACTCTGAAGAGTATAATAAAAATACATGATATCCTGGCAGTTAGCGCAGAGGATTAAGGATATGAATTTTTGACTCATTACCTCCTACAAAATTATAGGCATCAGAAAGCAGAGTTTCTGTATCCTATAAGAGTACACTCTTATTTACAGGAGATGTTCCTATACTCCTGAAATGAGTATAAATTGCAAATGTTTTCAAAGTCTAATTTCTGAAGTCCTGGTACAGAAAGCTAAGACAGTGAGGTGGCATCTGCAAGCTAATATCATTTTCTAAGTATGCTTCGTGAAATGGTCAACATGAGATTTACAGAGTTAGAGTTATTAAGGAATAGGTTCATAGGTTCATAGATTAGTACTAGGCTTACTGCCCTTGTGGGCCATTTTCAGCCTAGCCAATTACCCCATGTGAGAATCAAACCCTGAACCTTATGTTTGTAAGGTAAATACCTTAACCATTATAGCAACCTCCCACCCGATGAATGTTTTTAAAAATGTTATGAAAAATATGAGATATGTTTTCATATTTATATTAATAATGTGAAAAGGATTGTGATGCTGTCACATTGCCATGGTATATAAAAGAAGTGAGTGTTTGTAAAAAATGGCATTAAAACATGGGTAATATGAAGGCATTCTGAGATACAAATGATTTTTAGCAAAGCAGTTATTACTGTTTACTAAATGTTCAGAGTTGCATTAATTTTATAAAAGCTGTGTGACCTACAGGTGAACAAATAGTGCCATCTTATATAAAAGATTAATTGCCACTGGCACCTGCCCTCTAACATTCATTAATTTATAGATTAATATTGATTTAAAATATCCTGACAATATTATAGGCATAATTTGCATAGAATCTGCTTTCTGTGGTCCATGGTTTGATTCCCACAGCCTCCAGCTGCTCACTTTATGACCCCCTGGAACAAGTCAACTAACCAGACAGTGCTTTGTGGTAATCAAGAAATTGGGCTAGGCCGCCTCACTGGTCTTTTGAATTGTATGGCTAGTAACTATCTGTGATTCTATGCTGCTAAGAAAGAGACTCAGTCACAAGCAAACAATTTCGTCTTCAACCAAAAATAAAGTATTCAGAAGGATTTTATTTTAGAAAAAGGGACTGCCCACTCAGCTGCATAGAAAGAACTTTCAAGTACAAGTAAACCATCAGGATTTGTTGGAACAAAGTGAACATGGCCTCAGCAATGTCTGAATTGGAACTTCAACCAGTCAAAATTAAGGTAGAGAAGAGAAGAGAAGAGGAGTGAGACAAACAATAGAAATCAAAAATGACTAGCGGGAACAACAATGAAACCAGCCAAAAAAAAAAAAAAAGAAAAGAAAAAACAAATGGGGAATTTCAACAAACTACAGAAAAAAAATGATGAAGAAGAAGAGATGACAAATGATCTTAGAGGTTATTGTTACACAAGCAGATTGAGGTAATGATCATTATACAATGGAACATCACAAAGCATGAAAAACGTGCATGCTGATTGGTCAATCCAACCAGCGTGCTCTTATAAATCCAGAATAAACTAACAAGAAAAAGTCCATCTGCTAACATATCATAGAGCGGCTGTTTCATATCACCAGATAGAAAAGATCGTCCCTCTAATAAAAAGCAGTTGAAGTAGACCTTGCTTCCATGCTGCGCACACACTAGAAGTTTTTTTTTATTTCTAGACTACTCCCAATTACATCAGCAACCACGCATGTTCAAAATATCAAAAGTGTGTAAACTCCAGCTGTAAGTGCTTTTTTTTTTTTTTTTTTTTTGTAAAAGAGAAATCTCCCTGATTCACTTCTTCTCGATTACACGGACAACTGCTATTTCCAATGTCTGACATACAATTTTTTAACAAAACTTTTAACAAATCAGATGAGGCATAGACCACACAAAAAAGATCACATATGCACAGTATTTGCAAGCTAAATGCACATTAGAAATATAATAACAGAAAACTACAATGAGTTACTTTGCACGCAAATTTGAACTATGAATGAACTACCATGACACTAATACCCAACCGGCAATGTAAACCTTACCGCTACGTGACACAAAACGGATGGTTAATAAAAACCTAAAAGGGCTTACTGTGTGGAGTTTGCAGTGTGAATGAACTACCACAGCAGAAACAGTGACCCAGAGATATAAACATTGGCTTCAAACAATTATCACTGTATAAGTGACACCTCAACAGCATATGCAAAAATGAAAAAAAGCAGTTGCAGATAGATGGATAGAAACTACTTCCCTGCATTTAGAAATATCAACCAACACTACAGACAACACAGCATTTACTTTTTTCAGAGATAAAATAGTCCCAGATGTTTACTTCATGTTTATTGTTTATTTTATTTTTCTTTTAATTTAAATACAAGTTGTTATTTATTTTATCAAGAGATGTAAGGCGGTAATTATATAAGTAAATACAGTTTTAAAGCTTCATGTGAACATAGACAACAATCAAGTCAGAGGCAGTATAGAAATATAAAATAAACTGCAACAGCAAGACATACCAAAAGCTTTAAAAAGTATATTTACTTATATAATTATTTCCTGACAACTCTTGAAAAATTAATAACAACTTGTATTTAAATAAAAAGACAAAATAAGCAATAAACATAAACTAAAAGTGTGGACTATTTTATCTCAGGAAAAGTGCAAGAATACAAACTAAAGCAAACAGAAACCTAAATAACAGCAACACGAACATAACACAACACAAAACGAACACCATTGTATAATAGCAATAACCCACGGCTGGGTGTGGGTAATGCTGGATTTACCCACGGTTGGTTTTGTTGGGTCAATGAGGCTTCGCCCTCGTGACCAAACCACACCAACCATGGGTAAATCCAACATTACCCACACCCAGCCATGGGTTATTGCTATAGTAATTAATTTGACATTGTTAATTTAACAGAAAGAATGTTTTCAGAAATAGAACTTTATTTACTTGCAAAGTGATTCAGTTTTGTTCCATATAAAATAATGACAAAGTTAAGTATTAACTTATCTAAAAACGTGTGTTAGAAAACTGAATTTGAATCTGTTATTTCAAAATGAAACAGAGTCTGATAGCTGGAGAAAAATTAATGTGAACAAAGAAACCTGCTATTAACCACTTATAAACTTGTCTGAGGCTGTTTGCAATAGTGACATATTTGATAAACAAAGGAAGGACGGTAATTAAAAGTATCAGAAGACAGACAAGGGAAGTGTTTTGGTTATTATGAATCTGGAAAAAAATATAATTTTGTAGATAAAGGACACATTATCATATGCAAAGGTTGACAAAAGTCAGTGGATGAAAACTTTAAAAAAGATGCTATAGTAAATTTAGATTTATTTGTAAGTCAATGGGCAGGATTCACAAAGCCTCCATGTAAGAGTTACAAGGCTTACACGGAGGCTGCAGTTAAACGGTGTGACGTCAGCATGTCATGCATATGCATGAGGGCATGCTAAATCACACCTACGGCTTACACGGTCCATGGAAGACAGTAGGGGGCATGTCCGTAGGCCAAGCCCTGCAAACGGACACGCCCCCAGAAGAGTAAAAGTCCCAAAAGTAAACCCCCACAACAGAGTCCGTGTAAATGTGAATAAACACAACACAACACATGCCCCCACAGACTATGAACATAAAATATATAAATGAACATGTTATATTTTTTTATAAATTGAAAAGATGTTTGCCCATGAGTGCGCTCGTTTGCGAGGGCGTGCCCGTAGCTTAGCCACAGTTAGCAGTCAGTGGAAAAGCATATAAGAACTACATATGCAAAGTAAGTAAAGAAGCAATAGCGTAGCGGTAGAGATGTCGGCTGAAGAAGAGGCAGTCATGGTTCGAGCTCCCCCAACATCAATTTTTATTTTTAGTGAAATAAGCACGAAACAAGTCCCTGACATATATGTACACATATAAAATTATATTTTATGTAAAATGTAATGAAATGGGCCATATATTTTGAAGAAATGTGAGATAACAAATTAATAAAAAATGCCAGATGTGCCTATAGCTGATCTACAGTTTAACAAGTTGAGTGTATCTGCCCGTAGGTGAGCAGTGGTTTAACAGGTGTAAAATGAGTGCCCGTAGGTGAGCAGTGGTTTAACATACTGAAACTGTGTACCCCTAGCTGAGCTGAGAGTAATATGCGTGCTGACAGCCAAATAAAGCGTAAACCAGCGTAACCCATTTGCGCGGAGCTGTGCACCGCGCCAACAAGCTAACTGATGGGCAACGGTGAGCAAGCTGTAACAAAACTGCCTTTACACAAACACACCTCCTAGCCTGTGTAGACAGTCATAAAATATAAAAAGCAGTGGCCAGGTTTGAACCCAGGATACCATGCACCGTAGTCAATTTACTGAACCACTAAGCCATGACAGCTGCATTTAGAAATGCAGTAATAGCAAATATATAGGAATGAATAGAAAGAGGAGCATGATAAAGCAGGTTTTGTGAAGCTGATACAATTCCAAAATGGCCAATCACAGATAAGTGCGGGAAAAAACGGCATATATAAGCCCCATAGACGGGAATACACAGCATAACCGATTGTAGAACCAACTTGCAGCCAGAATGTCAGGTGTAGTTGAGGGTAGTTGCTTTCAAGCACAGAGGTGGGGCATTGAGGAGTCCAAATATATGGTTTGGCTCCTTGTCCACAATCATGAGGCCCAACTCTTACAGGGCCAGGTTCTGTGGGGAGCATATAGGGCTGAGGCGTAGAACCGGTTGGCTCATGATCTTACCAGTGCCACAGGGATACCAAGGAGTGGTGAGCAGGTCCGTCACCACCATGCAGACCTGAAGAGATGGAAGCAGAACCAACTGAACCACTGGATCCAGGAGGCCCGGCAAATGCCCAACACCCTACTACTGAGTAAGTTACATCTAATTATTTATGTAAGAAATTAACCTAGCTGATATTATGGAGATGTGTATTCCAATATTATTTTATTTATATTACAGCTGCAGGTGTCCATTCTGCGAACCGTAGAGCCTATGGCGATAGGCTGGTGCGTTTGCGCCACCAGGCAGGTCAGTAATCCTCTCCCTGTAACTGTAAATAAATATAAAAGTATGACAGTTAGCAAAAGAGTGCAGTGTAGTCACTAAGTAATAAAATGTGCAAGTAACAGTGTAAGAGGGTTTGCAAGTATTGCTTGATTACAAAAGTGTGATGCAGTCTGTAATCCAAACAGAAAAATGAAAAAGTCTGAAATAAAGCCTGAAATAAAGATGTCCCACCTGTAATATAATAGTACATAACCTTCAGCAGGCTGAAAAGTACAGCTGCAGAAGCTGAGTAAAACACATGTGTGAAATATATCCCTGTTGAAATACAGAAACATGACAGAAGTGAGACTGTTGGAAAGGATTGTAATGACTACAGGTAAAACATGTCAATAAAGCCTAGAATTAAGTACCATCCTGAATTGTAAAAATAAAACAAGTGAGAGAGTGTGAGAAAGAGTTATGAATCCACCAATAAAGTAGTAATAACTCCTGAATAAAGTATACTACAGTCAGTACAGAATTAAATGAATGTGACAAGCAGAACCAAACTGCAAAATGTGTTGAAAATGTTACTGCAGCTGGAATGTGTATCCCAAAATCTGGATATGTTGCTCTCAGTCTGCAATATGCAGATAGTATGGTAGTCTGAAATACCAAACATCCACAGTTGTCTATAGCTATATAAAGCAAATGTAGCAGGATGATGTAGCTGAACAGAGCCAGATATGAATGTGTATGAATAAAAATGAAAATGTATATTGATGTAGCAGTAGCATTCCTATCACCAACTTGAAGTAGTTATCACATAGGAAACTGTAGGTAGAACTGTAGTGTGTATATATCTGCAGCTATTAGAAATGTACAGCATGTGTATTGGTATTTGAAGGTGTTAATTAAATTTTCTTCACCCTACCCTATAACCACATATAATCCATTCCACGTGAAATTGGTATGTACAATCACAATTAACACCCCTGGACATTTGTCCTGTTGGATCATACATATTTGCATGTACGTTGATGCATCTGCCCTGTTCATACATCCAAACCTGATGGCCTGTTGCCATCAATCAACCCTGCATATTGTTGGACTGTGTATTGCTGTTCAAAATATGCATGTGTTATGCTTGCTGTTCAATGGTTTGAATATCTGGGTGTTTGGTTAATGGGAATACTAATGCATGCTGTTACAACTAATTGTGAATGGTATTGTACGTTACTAACCCAAACTGATTGACATAATGCAAAACCTAGGACAACAGGGAAGGCGGGTTCCAGTGGACCCACCTCTCCCACCTCAGCTGGTGAGTGCACCTGGCAGTAGTGCTCAGTCCGGACCCTCCTCCGGTGGCCCTGTGCCACCTGCGGGTGGAAGCGCTGCAGGGGATGGGGCTCGTCCCCCCTCTGCAAGTGTGGCCGGAGGAGAACAACCACTCACCCTTCGTAGTGTCCGGACTGTGGTGCGTAGGGAGATCCAGAAAGCTGTTCTTGGGTCCCTACACCAGCTTGAGGCACAGGTGGCACAACTAACGGTCGTGCCTGCTGCCTGGCCTACACAGCCCCCAGCACAGCCCCATCCTGGGCTGTGAAGGCACAGTGGCAACTGCCCATGGGTGGGGATATCAGTTCCACTGTTGCCATCTGTGGGCTCATGGGCTCTAGATATCCAAACATCCATCCCCGTCAATTGTGTAACCTCCCCACATGTGTCATACACTGCCCCTGTATGTGTCTTGTTTGTCTTGTCTGTTGACCTACCCAACCTACCTCCCCAGCTATACCGACTTCTTGAACCTGACATACCACTCTCACCTGAAAAAAAAAAAAAAAAAAAAAGGCACTCTGTACCCACAAAAAATTACGCCCCATACATAGCTGCCCATTTCGCACACATGTCTGCTGGACATGGAAACTGTCAATTACAATTGGCTGTACAACAAGTATTATTGTTGTCCTCACACCTCTCTCAGGGGTGGAAGGTTTCAAATGTCACACCAAATTACAAACATATGCACAGCTGTTGCTGATGAAGAAATGATCAGCTATGGGCCTTACCTACATCCCTCCTGGAAAACCCGAGCTTGTTTCCCTACTGTCTTACCCTCTTTGTGACCCCTTTTTCACCACTTTCCTGTCTCCCCATTTTCATTTCTTTCAAAGAAAATAGCGCTGGTGTGTGCAAGAGTAAGCACTTTTAAGCGGTTGTAAGTGGGTGTGCGCAGAGCTGAACGCCAGTGTGCATGCGTGAGCTCCGCGCAAACCAGAGCTAACTCGGTTACAACTGCTTAAAAGTGCCTTAGTCACTCTGAATGACAAGTCCTGTAGTCTGCTCAAAAGCAAAATAAAATCCCACTGTCAGTCCCGAACCCATGATATTGGAAACAGTAGTCTGCATGACTTACCACTAAGCCATGACTGTTACATAAGAGCATTGTGCTACAATAAATATATCATGTAATAGTAGGAATGAATGTAAAGGGAATATAGGATGTGTAGTACACAAAGCATGTCATGTATATTTACTGTCAAATGTAGTGGATTTCTAGAATAGTAGTGTGTGAACAGAAACAGCCATGCTAGTTGGTAGCTAGTAGGTAATAATGTCACTGTAGCACCTTGCAAGCCACACACATACTCACAGCAGGATAATCATTGCCCATACCCCACAACCTCTTACAGGAACACATCCGGACTAAGTAATAAAAAATGTGGAGCAAAGGGCCAAAAACAGGGACACATTCCAAATAATGCTACAACAAACTTAGACAGTTCAGAGAGTAACAGGTTCTGCATTTTGTTGGATGTTTGGAAGGGTATGAAGTCTGAAACTTAAATGTTTGTCACTATAGTCTGAATTGAGCCCACAGTGATTTGCCAGAAAAAGCTGTTTATGAGATATTGACTAAAATATGAGGCAAAAATCTGGACAACCTGCAAATATCTGTACACTTGAGAGGTCTGACACTACCATATTTGAATAGTTAAGAGCCTAGACATAGCAACAGTGACTGAGTTACAGGGATGCCCCACAGACTCCCTGTGAAATGTACAAACAGTAGGCAGAAAGGTGTTACAACACATGCAATGGTAACTATGAAGTACTGAAAGTATGCACCACTTGCACAGCAGAAATAGTGTAGTAATACATATGCTCATGCTATCCCACAGTCACAACTGCAGAATACCTGACAATTTAATGGGTGTACCCACTGATATGTACCATTCCATGAGGCAGATAAAAGATGCACCTGAGAGTCTCTGGGGCCTGCTTAGCAGCATACGCAAATACCCTAATAGATGTCAAGGCCCACACCATGGTCAGACCACACTGCATGCAGTAACACCCTAGCAGATATAGCAAGCATTCCAAGGTGTGAATGTACATGGAAAATAGGAAAGCCACAGCAACACACTACAGTCAAGACACCTAGCAGGCATACAAGTAGTGAATGTAAAGGGCAAATATTGAAGCCATAGCAACAAAGTGCAAGAGCCACTGCTATACACCAGTTACACCACAGGAAAGCACACACACCCACATTAACAGTAGTAGTAGTCTTAGGTGACAGTGTACATACACACTTAGTACAGGAAACTGGAGAAATGTTAATATACAACACAGCCGGAAATATGAGAGAGATACTAACCTTTACACTCACAGAACAGTGTCCACAGCATACCAGCATGGTCCTTGCCCTTAAAATCTGAAAGGGCTACGCCTATCTCACATACCTTTTTATAGCACTGTCCTGAAATCACAGTGAGAACTGCAATCAGTACATAACTGGCTGGATGCAATTAACAAATGCTGGCTAACAATTGGTGCAGAGGCCATCACATGGACATATGCAGATACCTACAAAAGCATGCTGTACTCTCAGTCCACACATGCAATACTTTCATTGCACCCTGTGGAGGTAGGGAGAGACAGAGAGAGAGAGAGAGAAAGAGAGAGAAAATAAATAAATAAATAAATAAACATACACAAACAAAACCAGTCAGCAACAACCACTTGAAAGCTGACAACTGGCAAGTGGAGCAGCAGGACACGAAACCAGATGGCAACACAAGCAGCTGTGACAAACACAGGTAATGTAAAGTAATACTATAAAAGTCTACATACTGTGAACCCTCCATATGTGTCATTGGTCTGTATCCATATGTATATGAAGATATGCATAGGGCAGGGGACATACAGCAACTATCAGTGAAGGCTGTACATACATATGTATGTGAGGGCATCTATGTGCACATATCAATGTAGGTTGAATGTAGGTTGTAGTGCAATGTACAAAGTAGGTTTCACAGTTATGTATGTTTAGCAGTATGTTAGTGTGTGTATACAGTTTTGTAAACAAACATGTTGATATATCTATATATATATATATATATATATATATATATATAATATGCATATATGTATACATACATAGAGAGGGATGTAGGAATACATAGACAGATGTAGATAGATAGAATATGTACAAACATATATATGTAATACACACATACAGATATAGATAGATGTAGATACATATACATAGATAGACAGATCTGACTATCTACAGGTATGACTGTATATGACGATCTCACACTCCCCCTATCCCACCCCCTCTGTCACTCTCACCCCCTCTCTGTCACACACCCCCCCTCTCCATATCTATAGCAATATATGTACATCAATATATATATATGTGTATATGTATACAGACATATATATATATATATATATATATATATATATATATATATATATATATATATATATATATATATATATATATTACAGAGAGAGAGATGTATATATATTCTGAGTGAGGCACATGTGTACAGATGTGTTGCAACAGGTGCCTGGTGACAAAGGCATGGAGTGAACACCAGTGTCAAAACTGGAGTACCATACCCCATTTCAAATCATCTACACCAGTAACCACCAGATATGTGATTGGCTGCCCACCACTGTCAGGGGTGAACAGGGTCATAAATGTGTACAATAGTCCCCCCAATGATATTCACAGTGGCACACTATTCCTGGAATACCTGCACATGGTATGTGGCAGCTATGGATACGTAGGTCAGTGTACCCCTCCACACCACACAATGGCTGCCACGGTATGTACCTCACATGACAGCTACAGATATGGAGAAGGACACAGTGACATGTACAACACTGTGACAATGCACTCAAACACATTACCAATGCACAGTTACTGACAACACCACAGAGTACACACATACTACCCACATAGAGGTTACCACTCCTGGATTTACATACTTAAGTCACACCCATGACAGATGTCCAACAACCATAGTAACACCTCACACCATCCACAACCTAAATGACTGCTGTGTGTCGTCCATGACACTGCAGTAGAGAGCACATGGTGGAGGTACAGGTTCCTACCCACAGATAAGACATACCCTGCAATAAACCACACAGCGTTAAGAAGCAAGACTCCCCATGAGTACATGTCACACATACCCCTGCTGAATGTTAGTCAGATAGGTAATATGCCATATGAGTCACCCTCTGTAACTGTTTGACAGGAGCAGGTACCATCCCATCACATGTGTCACAATGGTCAGCATAGCAGAACAGTATGCTGCTGTAGTCCCAGGGGCAATAGCATATTGTATTGTATTGTATTGTAATGTATTGTATTGTGTTGTATTGTATTGGTATGTAGAGGTGCCTCCTTCATGGAGTGGAACCACTGCTGTACGCCAGTGTACAGGTACATATCCTGTAGTCAGGCTAGTGTTACATAGCACTTCTCTATGTGTGTTTAACTCCTCTTGGAGTTCATGTAGCATACAACCGGGGATACCATCAGGTCCCATTCATGTTGTGTTTTCTGCTTTTCTGAGGGTGGCTCTCACTTGGACATCTTTGATGATAGGGAGGTTACAGTCAGCTGGGATAAGTATGTCTTATTTTGGGGGAGAGGGAGGGGGGGGAAACCTGCACTGAACCTGTCTGCCACAATGTTGCCAATATCTGTGGGTTCAGTGAATTATGTGTTGTTGTGTACTAACTATGAGCATATTGGAGGGTTTCTGACCAGGTTGCTGACATAACTGAAGAAGGCCTTGTGGTTATATGTAGTGTCCCTGTTGATTTCCCTCTCAAAGTTGCCCATGGATGTTTGTATGAGAGAAAATAGCTCCTTACTAGTGCTGATCAGACATGCCTTCCCTTTATGGAATTATGCTCTGTCTTGCAGTAGCTTCCATCTTTTGTTATACAATCTGTCTATGGCTGGGGTCCACCAGACAGGATGCTGTCCCTTTGTGGAGAGTGTCTTGGTCTTATATGGGATTGCATGATCCATGCATTCTCGGAGATGTCCGTAGAAATCATTTGTGAAGGGGTCAGCATTGTGGGTTGTGTCTTCCACTGGCCCAGTGGGCTTAAAGGATACCATGTCAGTGTTACGAAGTGTAAAGTTTGCATTTGAAATGTTATTCACTGTAGTTGTTTGTGCTGGTGGTGGAGGTATGATATGTATATCCAGGGCAATTAGTTTGTGGTCAGCTCACAGTAGTTGATGATGTACCCCATACAGTACCTCGATACAAACCCCCAGAGTGAGGAGGTGCTTTGGACCTGAATCAGTGTTCTGACTGCTGGGGTTTGGTAGTATGTCATATTGATTGTGCCAGGTACTGTTGCACAGTTGTTGGCTGAGCACTGATACCTGGCCATTTACATGTGTATCCACCAATAGACAGACAGATGCTATATATGTGAGATATGTTGTATCACAACAGTCGAGTAGCATGTGTAGTATGTGTGCCAAATTCTGCTGACATATTTTGCTAATATCATGTTATTTCCTTTTTCAGGACCATGGCTCACCAGCGCAATCCAGCGTACTCTGCGGCTGAGGATGAGGAGATACACCAGAGCCTGGTGTGGGATTATGCAGTACTCTTTTCCCGTATCAGCCAGAATCAGCAAGAGAGGGTTGAACTGTGGCAAGACCTGGTCCATCGGGTAAATGACATAGGCACGCATAATAGGACATATGAGCAGGTACGACATCACTGCAGTGATTTAATCAGAAATGTCTGTCAGCGTGCATCGGATATCCACAGGCAACAGGTTGCCACAGGTGGTGGGGTGGCTACACATCCCCCACTCACCAGACTGGAGGGACTACTCATAAGTGTTGTGGCTCCAGCCCACCAACAACAACAACAGCAGCAGACCTGCATTATGATGGAGGCTGGAGCCACACAGCAGCAAGACTACGAGCGTGCAGGCAATATGCCATATGTATAGTTGACTGTTGTGTACACTGGTAGTTAATGCATGTGTGAGGTGTGTCCTTGGTTTGTAGCTGTCATCATAGTATTTAATGTGCAAGTGTGATATTCTCAATATCAGCAGCTGACCTGTGAAAGGCGACTGTTGTACTACTGACCTGTATCATACTCAGTAACAATAGCACAGTTGTGCCCACTGACATTAATTTCCTTACTTCTGCAGGTCCCTCTGGTGTAACAGCAATGCAGCCTATCCATGCTGGTGAGTGTGTATTAACAATACCTTTAATAGTCTTGATAGTAATAGTAATATTAGGCTCACTGAGTAGTGCTCTGTGTATGCATGCAGGTGTGTCTGTGTCTGTGTGTTGATATCTCGCATACTGAGTAGTGTGCAAGTGTGCAACTGTGTGCATGTGTGCAACTGTGTGCATGTGTGAACCTGTGCATGTGTGCATGTGTGCATGTGTGCACCTGTGCACCTGTGCATGTGTGCATGTGTGCACCTGTGCATGTGTGCATGTGTGCATGTGTGTATGTGTGCACCTGTGCATGTGTGCATGTGTGGATGTGTGCACCTGTGCATGTGTGCATGTGTGCACCTGTGCATGTGTGCATGTGTGCACCTGTGCATGTGTGCACCTGTGCATGCGTGCATGTGTGCATGTGTGCATGTGTGGATGTGTGCACTTGTGCATGTGTGCATGTGTGCATCACTGGTAACATTGTGTAGACATTGTAAACTGTGTTTCCTGTTTCCCTCCCACAGGTTCTGGTGCTGCTCTAGTGTCATGCAGCAGGGAACCTGAATCAGGTGCCACAGGTACTGATAATGATGACATCTGTGTAATGGCACAGGAAGGTATGCCAGGGTCTGTCATTGGTCAGCCAATTGACAGTACACAGCTGTCAACCCCATCAATGTGCACAGTTATCCTGCCAATACACCCTTTGTCACCAATGTCCCTAGGTGATGGACAGGATACAGTGGGCATTGACCAGGGTAATGTGGTATCTGTGGCACATGCTTCCCCACACAGCAGCCATGGGCATGGCCCTGAGATGGTACCACACAGACAGATGTCCAGGGGTTCTCGTGGGAGCATCCATGGGTGTACTGCCCCTGTCAGATGTGCCCACAGAGGTCTTACAACCTCAGCTATGTTTCAGGCTGTCATGCAGGCACAGTCACGTATGGAATGGTACACCAGACAGGGTCTGAGGGAGCTGACAGCATGTCGCACAGCCATGACTGACAGTATGCGTGACATTGCGGCTGCCATCCGTAATTTCACCGATGTCATAGACAGACTTTGTGGGGACATATTAGACTGGTTCCACAACTACATGTCCATGAGCCAGGGCGATGGTGGAAGGTTGAGGCATCGACGTGGGCGTATGCCAGCAACAGCAGCAGCTGGCAGTCGTCACGGACGACAACAGGGCCACGGCCGCCCCCATAGTTCCAGCAGCAGCCCCAGCAATGCTGGGTCTGTGCTGTCATCAGACCGCCCCAGGAGACCATGTGCACATGGCTCTGGACAGGCCCGACAGGGATCTGTGTCCAGTCAATGAATACCTGCTTCTGATGACAGTACCCAGTCTGGATTGATACCGGATACAGCCCGTAGCACCCCTGCAAGGCACAGGTACCATGTCCGTGGCCACAGACACTGATCTGTATGACCTGGCAGGTACAGTCTGTGGCTGTCCACAAACACCAGTATATGGCAGCCATGAGGTGGAACTGTGTGCATCCATACACACATGTGAATTGACAACATCTAGGGCTACCACATACATGCACACACTGCATCAACATTGCCCCACCTTGTACTGCTGTCCCTCACCAACACACATACACATACATGTCAATTGGTGGTATCAGTGGCAGACTCAGGCATACCAAGTTCACACCCTGTGCATATGATGAAACTGTGCCACCTCCTGCAATCTGTAACATCAGTGCAGGTACAGGTTAACATGTTACTTTGCACAGGGTGACTACATAGACGTGTAGTAATAGTATCATGTTGTTAACAGTACTGTGTGCTGATATAATTGTGGGTATATCCCAGCATGCCTGATGCAGTAAGGGTATGATTGTCTTGTACTGTTGTCTACACCCATGGTAAGTACCATAGTGTATCATCTGCACATGTTGGCATACTGGTGGTAAGGATGTCAACAGAAGGCTACATACATAGGTAGCACAGGGGATAAGGTAATGAAAGTATTGATACGCAATGATGGGCATGTAAACTGCAAGTGGCATGTTGCCCACACTGGACTCTGCAATGCTGATGTTTGAGGATGTTGATATGTGTGCAGTACTACACGACTGGTACAGGACACACAGGAGCACACTAGCACTGCAAGCTCACATCTCATACCATGCTAGACAGCTCCAACACACAAAACTAACTGTCACAGGAGGGAGAGTTCCCATACATGTCAGGGATACTGTGGTGGCAGGCCAGGTAGCATACATCCTACTGAGTATGGAACCACTGAGTGAAGGCTCAGTGTCTGTTATTTGACATGTGTATTACTGCAGGTATGTGCACCTGGGTTTCCATCCAGTTATTGTACATCCTGATGGTACATGGTCTGTACACTTGTGTGCACTGTGACTGGACCCTAGCCATCTGACCTGTGTATTTCCATGTATATGTGTATAGTGCCTTCATATTTGCACTGTTACCTACTGGAAGTGGTACAGCTTGTTTGTTGTACAATGGACTACATGCAGCCCTGCTTACTGTAGCTTTGTTTGCATGCATGTTTGGTTGCAATTACCCTGGAACACTGATTCCACCTGCAATGTAGAGTTACAGAGCTTCTGTGGACTCCTAGTGACATCTGCATAGCTTACTACATGTATGTCCATGTCTCACTTGACAGAACGTCACTGTTTGTCCTGTTCACATGTACGTTGCCTGTGACACATTGCATATGACTTACCTGGCATATGTCCACGTGAGCAGTCATATATGCCAGTGCTAAATAATCACAGACACTACACCCTAACATACTCACCTTAAGTTGAACCACCTGCTTCGCTAGGGACGGCTTGCACCTGCAACCCCTGGGCTTTCGGATATTGACAAAGGCGCTTGCTACCCCCATAGTGCCTTTTTTAGGCAAGGATCAAAAGACAAACCCACCTCCATAGGTATCACAAGGGATAAGAAACTAAGAGTAATGCTACTCAACGCCAGAAGTCTAAACCTCAAGATGCATGCACTCAAAACTCTCCTTAGCGTGGAGAACATCGATATCTGTGCAGTAACAGAAACCTGGTTTAGGGCTCCTGAGAGCACCCCAGCACTACCAGGTTATACCTCATGCCATGCTTTTCGGCCCCAAAACTTGGACCGAACCACAAAAGGAGGGGGAGTATCGATATTCATCAAAGATACCCACACCTCCAGGTTGGTGGCAAAGCACGAAGCATCAGAGACTATCCATGTGCAACTAACAGTGGGTAAAACTGCCTTCCAGTTTATAGCCTGCTGCAGACCACCCTCCCAAACCCAGGAACCCCACTCGGCCTTCCTGAGAACACTGGAAAATATGAAGGTCTCTCCAAACACCATTATATTGGGCGACTTCAACTACCCAAACATAGACTGGTAGCATTACTCTAGCTCCAACACCCTAGCCCAAAGGTTCCTAGAATTTATAAACTCAAATGCTATGGAACAACTTGTTACCACTCCCACAAGAGGGGAAAACATACTGGACCTGATCATCACCAACATGGGGACTCTATGCTCCAGACCAGAAGTGTATCCCTCACTGATAAGATCAGACCATAAACTAATCTCACTGGATATTCATATCCCAACCGCACCCCCTGCCCAGAAAACCACAGTGAAAAACTTCTCTAAAGCAAATTTCACACTCCTCAAAACCGAGGTGGAATCCTTCAAAGTCCCCGGGCCTGTGGAAAATACGGCCTAGACCGCAGAATACTTTATAAACGCATTCTATGAATACCTTCAGGAATGCATGGATCATGCGATCCCAAATAAAACCAAGACCCAATCCTCCAAAGGCAGGCGTCCTGTCTGGTGGACCCCAGCCATAAACAAACTATACAATAGAAGGAGGAAGCTACTAAATGATAGAGCAAAATCCCAAAAAGGGAAGGCATCACTGATCAGTATTAGCAAAAAACTATGGGCACTCATAAAATTGTCTAAGGCCAGCTTCGAGAGACAAATTGCACAGGACACTAAGGATAATCACAAGGCTTTCTTTAGTTATGTTAGGAACCTGGGTGGTAATTCCCAGATATGCTCGGAATTAGTCCAAAATGACAAAAAATACACCGAACCCACAGACACTGCCAACATCCTAGCTGACAGGTTCAGCGCAAACTTCTCCCCCCCTCCACACCAAAAGGGCAAATATCTATCCCAGCAGAGTGCTGCCCCCCTGACATCTCAGATGCTCAGGTAAGAGCCGACCTCTCCAAAGCAAAAGACACAGCATCAATGGGACCAGACGGTGTCCCGGGCTGTGTCCTACATGAACTCCAAGAAGAGCTAAACCCAAACATAACACTACTGTTCAATCTCAGCCTTACTACAGGATATGTGCCCAAAGAGTGGCGTACAGCAACAGTGGTCCCACTCCATAATGGTGGTGCCTCAACGGATCCTGGAAACTATCGCCCCATAAGCCTGACTAGCTTGGTCTGCAAAGCTATGGAAAGGATCATCATGGACCTCATAAATAAAGATATTGGGGACCTACAGACACTGGATCCTACCCAGTTCGGCTTTGTTAAGGGCAGATCCTGCCTCCTAAACCTGGTTGATTTCTTTGAAACAGTCACCAAGGCCATTGACGAGGGGAAGGTGGTCCACACAGCCTACCTGGACCTCGCAAAAGTCTTCGATACAATACTCCACTCGGGCATTATAGATAAGCTCACCAGCTTAAATATAAACCCCTATGTCACTAGATGGATTGCAAACTGGCTCAAGGACAGAACCCACATGTTTAGAATTGCTTTAGCCATGTCAGACTCCAAACCAGTTACAAGTGGTGTCCCACAAGGCTCAGTCCTGGGACCTCTCTTGTTCGGTATATATTTCTCGGTGGTACAGGCCAACACGGAAGGACTGTGGCTGACCAAGTTCGCAGATGACTGCAAACTGGGCGCCATAATTGACTCTCCGGCCAACACAAGCATCCTCCAAAAGGGCCTCATAGAAACAGACAACTGGTGCCAGAGCCATGGCCTCAAGCTAAATGCCAAAAAGTGTATAGTCATCCCTTTTGGCAAAAACAAAGTGCCCACAAATTACCACATAGGTGGTAATCCATTAAGTACAGAAGAAGTAATTAGGGACCTGGGGATCCAAGTTGATAGCAATCTCTCATTTGACAACCACGTGGCCAAAGTGGTCAGAAAAACATTTTATATAGCCCACCTAATCATGAAGGGATTCACATCTAGATCAGGGGAGGTCATCGTGCCTCTTTACTCATCTCTCATCAGGCCCATAATTGAGTACAACGCCCCTTTTGGGATGTATCCTACCAGACACCTGCAGCAACTGGCAAGACCCCAAAAGTACCTCACCAAGAGGATCAAAGGGCTCAAACAGATGCCATATGCTGCTCTGTTAAAGAAACTCCAGCTCTACTCAGTGGCATACCACCTGTTCAGAGGCGATCTGTGCCTGACATATAAAGCCATGTTTAACCCGGAATTAATGGACATGCTGCACCTCAGAAAATCCAAATCCCATCGAGCTACGTGCTCGAGAGATTTGAACCTCAGCACTGAAATAAATAGGACATGCTGGAGGGACAGATTCATAACCCAGAGGCTCCCTTCACTCTGGAATAAAATCCCAGTCCAGGTTAGGTAGAGTCCCTCATTGACTCTCTTCAAGAGGAATCTTGATGAGTGGATGGGAGATTGTAGGTTTACCCCGGGTATCACTTCTGTGTCACTGTTAGACAGAGGCACAGTATACTAACCTCGAAAAAGGGCATTGCAAAATAAATTTAAAATGGGTGGCGAAAGCCAAACACATTCTGGCTAGGCTTATAAATGCCCTAGGGCAGATAGCCTACTATGAACCCATGAACCTATGAACCTATTAACCTATGTACCTTGTTCCCCATCAGCCCTATGTGCTGTTAATCACTATGGCAATCACAATACTATGGTAGCATGTGCAAAGGTCACTTGTCAGTCACCTCTATGGTACAGTTGTGGAATATTTGGGTCATGTGGCAATGTCACAGCTCCCACATGTACACAGTCAACCCCCTCCCCTACACATGGACATACAACACGTATGAGATGCGACCACATAGCCAAACTGGGGAATAAGCACTCTGAACCCAGTACTGGCATAACCTGTCAGGTGGCATGAAATACTACAGTGACTACAATACCAGTCTGATGTAGACCTACACTGACAGCAATCCAAGCACGTGAACACACTGGGCCATTCATGGAGCCTCAGAATAGCATCCTGCCTGAGCAGCAGACACCTCTGCAGCTGGCACACAGGCATACGTTAAGCCAGAACACAGCATCGCAATACATAGCACACAAATCCTGTGTGCCAAACAGTCACAGCCTGTATGGCTAGACAACACACCTGCTACAGTTGTGTTAGGTACCTTTATTGTCCGGTACAGTGAGGTCCCGCTCACCAGGCTGGACAAGGTGAAGGTCACAGTGATATGCCAGTGGGGCACTATGGTCCACCACATAACACAAGCATACAGGTCAGTCAGAGGCATGGACACATATGACTCAGTCATTGTCCATGCCACTATGGCTGACCTGTGATGTACCTCCCTGGACTACATGATAGGGAACATGGAAGGGCTCTCTGAGCATGTGGCACAGGCTGGTATGACCCTGACCTTGGTTGGCATCATACCCTCACCAGGAATGCTGACGTATTACTGAATGCTGATGAATTACTGTAGCTACAACACCCTAGCTGAAAGGTTCCTAGCATGTAGTCACTGCATTGCTATGGAACAACTTGTTACCACTCCCACAGCAGGTGAAAACATGCAGCACCTGTTCACCAACAACATGTAGACTATAAGCCCCAGACCAGATGTGTATCCCTCACTGCTAGGATGATACCATATACATCTCACACTGTATATACACATACCACATGCAGCACCCACACAGAAGACCACAGTCATAATGTTATCCAGTGCAAATACCATGTATTCACATGTGGCAGACGTCAGACATGGGAACTATTGAAGGTCACAAGTACATATGTGTATTTGGCACACACATACATCATCTGTGTCCATTGCTATTACTGGTTTAATCGATGTCATGCATTATTGTGAACAACAACCCACACACATGGGCATTCTGTGTGACAAAAACACACGTGGCATGTGTGGAATTCAAAGCCATAACTAACTGTGCTATGACAGTAGTGAGAGATGCAGTAGCAGAGCATGCTATTTGCATTACTGGGAGATTTGCCCTCTTCCGCTCTACTTGTAGGGTGCTGACATCATCTCTGTGTAGAGATTGGAATATGCCGCAGCTGGTGTGTTGTACTGGTTGGCAAAAGGGTCAGTTTTTTCACACATGTAATTCACACACACACGTGCCATTTGCAGGATTCAAACCCCTACTTAACTATGTTATGACACTCAAGACGGACACATTAGCAGAGCGTGCTATTCGCTTTACTGGGCGGGTTCTCTTCTCCTGCTGTACTTATAGGGTGCTGACATCATCAGTGTTTAGAAAGGGGAATGTGCTTCCTGTCGTGTGTTCTCCTAGTTGTCAAAAGGGACATTTCCCTCACACAGAATTGCACACACACTAACCCCCTTCACCCAAACACACACACTTGCAGGATTCAAACCCCTACTTAACTATGTTATGACACTCGAGATGGACGCATTAGCGGAGTGCGCTATTCGCATTACTGGGAGGTTTCTCTTCTCCTGCTGTACTTATAGGGTGCTGACATCATCAGTGTTTAGAAAGAGGAATGTGCATCCTGTAGTGTGTTCTCCTAGTTGCCAAAAGGGACATTTCTTTCATACAGAATTGCACACACACTAACCCCCCTCCACACACACTGAGCATTTGCAGGATTCAAACCCCTACCTAACTATGTTATGATACTCGAGATGGATGCATTAGCCGAGTGCATTATTCGCATTATTGGGAGGTTTCTCTTCTCCTGCTGTACTTATAGGGTGCTGACATTATCAGTGTTAAGAAAGGGGTGCATCCTGTCGTGTGTTCTCCTAGTTGCCAAAAGGGACATTATCCTCACACAGAATTGCACACACAATAACCCCCCTCACCCAAACTTGCCAGTTGCAGGATTCAATCCCCTACCTAACTATGTTATGACACTCGAGACGGATGCATTAGCGGAGCACGCTATTCACATTACTGGGAGGTTTCCCTTCTCCTGCTGTACTTATAGGGTGCTGACATCATCAGTGTTTAGAAAGGGGAATGTGCATCCTGTAGTGTGTTTTCCCAGTTGCCAAAAGGGACATTTCCCTCACACAGACTTGCACACACACCAACCCCGCTCACCCACACACACATTGAGCATTTGCAGGATTCAAACCCCTACCTAACTATATTATGACACTTGAGGGAGACGCATTAGCAGAGCGCACTATCCAAATTACTGGGCATCTGTTCTGCACCTGCAGTATTTATAGGGTGCTGACATCATTATTTCTACAGAGTTATGTACATCTAGTACTACCTGTCAGGTGGTGGATAGCATATATATGCATTTGCAGCCACCTACTTCAGGGTCAGATATGCACATCGCACTGGCAGGTTATGTTCTATACCATGCTTCGTGACCACAGGACCTGTAACACACAACACAACCAGTTCGGACCACCCCTCCCACATCCAGGACACACACTTTGCTTCCCTGGGAACAGTGCCAAGATATGCAGGTGTTCACATGCACCATTCCAGTTGTTAACATCAGGTACAGGTATATTGTGTGTGGGAACTACTCAGGCCTCTACAACATTATCCTACAGCCACTACAATTTGTGAGTCCATGTGCTATGGCAGAACCACTCACCACAGCCACAAGGGGGAATACATATTGCATCTGACCATCTGCAACATGGGTACTCACTGTTCCACACCAGAGGTAGACCACTATTGTTGATATCTGACCATACCCACCTTTCCCTGGACATCCATATCCCATCCCCTCCCCCAGGCAAGGTTGTCACTGCAAACAAAGTGTATTTATCAAAAGCAGACTTTACACTTGTGAAGACTGGGGTGGAAGACTTCAAATGACCCATGCTGGGGGAGTATACAGGCCACTCTGCATAATCCTTGACAACTGCATTCTATGAGCATGTGGAAGGTTTGCATTGATCATGCTATCCCAAATATACCCATGACTGCTCCACAACAGGACACCTGTCAGGTGTACACTAGCCATATATGAGCTGTCCAACAGATGGAGTGAGCTAATACATTGCAGAGCAGTAGCCCACAGAGGGAGGACATCTCTGAACAGTAATGGCACGACACTTCAATCCCTCATAATCATCAGGACAAAGTGTTGACAGTGAAATTGTCCAGACAATGCAGATAAGTCTCCCCTCAGTCTGTTATTGACCCCCACTTACTGTTAGAAGTCCTCACCAACCCTCTTCCAGCACACACCAACAACATGGATGTGGCTTAGCAAATTCAACCCCTGGGATCTCCACTGTGTCCCTGCTTGACAGAGGCACAGCACACTAGCCTCACACGGTGCCTTATGTGACCTACTTTACAGTGGCACAGTAGCCTACTGTACTGGGGAGGCAGACACCAAGCACACTCTGGCTAAGCTGTCATTCCCTAGGGCAAACAGCCTAGTGTTGACCTCTACACCCATATGTTTAATTGTCAGATGCACAATATTTGTTGCTGATAGACTGTTTGCAGGTCTATATTGCCATAGCATTCCCTGTTTCTATGAACAACTTGTGTATCTGTGGAAGATGTTTGAATATGAGAGGGATCCACTATATCACGTATGTCTCTGTAGTCATTTAACTGTGTGCACTGGGCAGATTGCTGTAATGTGGTTGGTTCCTGGAATTACACGTACAAATACCGGATATGTGTGGCCAACTGCTAAACTGAGATTTGGCCTAAGTGTGTGAGCATGCTCAGTTCAGGCTTTCCATGGCATGTTGTCTGACATATGTCTCATTTATCAAAGTGTGCAAGCAAGCCCAGTGTGAACTTTCCATATGTTGAACTCTGCAGCCCACCACATTTGTGGATGAGTGTGAACTTCAACAATATCTCACATTTATGGTTGTGTGTTGTGTGTCATGTTGTGTAGTTACTGTCCAACTGCTTTGTGTCTGAACACAACAGGGATTATACTGTGCCTGCAGGGTTTGCATGGGATACTTTGCATACAGTTGTCAACATCCTTTCATACTGACCTAACACTGTAGTACCGTATAGTGTACTGGTTCAGTACTTTCACTGTGGTGGACAGTATCCTGGGCTTTAGTCCTATCACTGCTCTACATTTTCATAGTGAGCACAACAGCCTTTTTAGGGGCCAGTTGTGCTCATCTGACCATGTTGCATTATGTTCAAATATGAACTACTTAAACCAGGCTTGTCCAACATTGGTAGTGTATTCCACAACATAGGTGTACATTGGCAAACACTAGCGATGTGCCCTAGGCCATTTCTAATGCTAGCCGGAGAGTGTGTTTGTCCTTCGACACACATTGTAAGTGGAGTTTGCCATGACATATGTCATGGTTAGTATACTGTGCCTCAGTCTACCCGTGACATAACAGTGATACCCAGGGTAAACCTACCATCTCCCATCCACTCATCAAGATTCCTCTTGAGGAGAGTCAATGAGTGACTCTCTGGCTAACCTGTACTGGGAGTTTACTCAAGTGTGGGGGTGGCTTCTGTGTTATGGATCATTCAGTACAGCTTGTCCTATGTATGTCAGTGATGGGGTTCAGGTCTCTCATGTGCATAGCTCACTGCCATTCAGATTGTACAAGGTGCAGCATGTTCATTGATTCCAGCTTGGACATGGCTTTATACATCAGGCACAGCTTGCCTCTGGGTGGGCAGTATGGCAGTGTGTGGAGCTGCAGTTTGTTTAATCAGGCAACACATGGCATCTGTTCAAGCTCTTTGATACTCCTGGTGAGGTACTTTTGGGGACTTTACAGTTGATGGAGGTGTCTGCTGAGGTACATCCCACAGGGGCTATTGTAGTCCATTGTAACGCTGATGAAGGATGACTGCAGAGCCACAGTTACCTCCCCTTATGTAGATCTGACAACCTTCATGATTAGGTGGGTATATGGTATGTTTCTGTAACCACTACAGCCACATGCTTGTCCAGTGCAGGATATCTATCAACTTGTGTTCCCAGGTCTCTCATTACATGTTAAGTACTTAATGGGTTAACACCTATGTGGTAATTGGTGGGCACTTACTGTATATCCACAGGGGATGACTATACACTTTTCTGCAATTAGCTTGCTGACATGGCTATGGCACCAGTTGTCTGTTTCTATGTGGCCCTTTTGTGGGATGCTTGTGTCAGCTGGAAGGTCAGATATGGTGGCCAGTTTGTAGTCCTCTGTAAACATGTTCAGACACAGTCCTTCCATGTTGGCCTGTACCTATGGGACATATATACCAAACGAGGGAGGTCCCAGGACCAAGCCTTTTGGGATGCCAGTTATATCTGGTTTGTAGTCTGACATGGCTGCAGCATGTCTGACAATGACAGTTATGTCCTTGGTCTGGTTTGCAACCCCTCTACTGACATAGGGGTTTATATTTAAGCTGGTGAGCTTATCTATAATGAACACGTGGGGTATTGTATGGAAGACTTTGCAAGGTCCAGCCATGCTGTGTGGACCACATTGCCCTCATCAATGACCATAATGACTGTTTCAAATGAGTCAAACATGTTTAAGGGGCAGGATCTGCACTTAAGAAAGCCACACTGGGTAGGGTCCGGTGTCAGTAGGTCCCCAATATCTTTATGTCTGCGGTACATGCTGATCCTTTCCATAGCTGTGCAGACCAAGCTTGTCAGGATTCTAGGGTGGTAGTTTGCAGCATCCATTGAGGCAACAGCTTTGTTGAGAAGGACCACTGTTGTTGTACACTGCTCTTTGGGTACATATCCTGTGGTAAGGCTGACATTGAGCACTAGTGTGATTTGGCATTCCATTCTTCTTGGAGTCCATGTTGGACTCAGCCCAGGACACCATCTCATACCATTGCTGCTGTGTGTTTTGCTTTGTAGATGCTGGCTGTTACCTCAGCATCTGCAATGTCAGGGGCCAGCAGTCTTCTGGGATAGATATTTTGCATTCTGGGGGGGGGGGGTTGCACTGCACCTGTCAGGTTGGATGTTGGCAATATGTGTGTGTGTTTGGTATGTTGTTTGTAATATTTGAGTGATTCAGCGCATATCTGTGAATTCCCAACAAGGTTCCTACCATCAGTTAAGAAAGCCTTGTGATTATCCTTAGTGTCCTTTACAATTTGTATCTTCATAGGTTCATAGGTTCATACTAGGCTATCTACCCTAGGGCATTTATAAGCCTAGCCAGAGTGTGTGTGGCTTTCGCCACCCCTTGCTATGTGAATATTATGGCCATTTATTATTTACATTACTGTGCCTCTGTCTGGACGTGACACAGTGAAGACCCCCAGTGTACATCTATGATCATCCATCCACTTGGCAAGATTCCTGTTGAAGAGTGTCAGTGAGGGGCTCTGCCTAACATGGAGTGGGATTCTGTTCCAGGGTGTAGGGAGCCTCTGGGTTATGTATCTGTCCCTCCAGCACATCCTATATCATTATGTGTTGAGGTTGACATCTCTCACTCTCACAGCTCCGATGGCTTTGGGTTTTCTGGGGTGGAGCATGTCCAGTACTCCTGTGTTGGACATGGCCTTATGCAACAGGCATACAACGCCTCTGTGTAGGCAGTATGTGACTGCATTCAGCTGGTGTGTCTACAGCCAGGCAGCATATGACATATATTTGAGACCCTTTATCCTCTTGGTGAGGTACCTTTGAGGTCTTTCTAACTGCTGCAGGTGTCGGGTAAGGTACATCCCAAATGAGGCATTGTACTAGATTATGGGTCTGATAAGAGAACAGTATAGGGGCACAATGACCTCTGTTGACGTAGATGTGAATCCTTTCATGATACGGTGTCCAATATAGACAGTCTTCCTAGCCACATTGGCAATGTGAGTGTCACATAACAGGTTACTGTCCACTTGTGTCCCTAGGTCCCTGATTACTCCTTCCATACATAATGGTTTACCACCTATGTGGTAATTTGTGAGTACCTTGTTTGGTATTTGGTGAGACATTCATACTGTCCAGTGTCTTCAGGACGGCTGGGTGGGGTTCCTGTGTGTGAGAGTGTAGTCTGTAGCATGCTACAGACTGTACAGCAGTTTTGCCTATGGTTAGTTGCACATGGGTGGTCTCCGATGCTTCGTGCAATGTCCGTTACCTGGATGTATGGGTGTCTGTGCTGAATATGGATACTCCCCCTCCTTTTATGATTTGGTCCAGGTTTTGGGGCCATAACACATGATATGAGGTATAACCTGGTAGTGCTGGTGTGTTGTCAGGAGGCTTGCTGCAGGTTTCTGTCACTGCATGGACATCAATGTTCTCCATACTGGGGAGGGCCTCAGGAGCATGCATATTGAGGTTTAGACGTCTGGCATTGGTCAGCATTACCCTTATGTTTCTTTCCATTTATGTTTTCTAGGGTGGTGGGTTAGTCTTTTCAGCCTTGCCTACGAAAGGCTCTATGGAGGTGGCAAAAGCCTTATCCAATATCCATACACCCAGGGGTAACAGGTGCGAGCCATCCCTGGAACAGCAGCATGGCTTGTCAAGCATGACATCCCAAGCAGACAGACATTGGATCCCCTTGGAATGACACCAGTAATTGTGCCACTTGTTAAAGCTGATCATTCTGTGTTTGTACTGTGGCATCATTCTTGGTGAGGGTAGGATGCTGCAAATGGTCAGTGTCATACCGGCCTGGACTACATAATCGGAGAGCTCATCTATGTCTCTTTTCATGTAGTCCGGGGAGGTACATCTCAGGTCATTCACGCCAGCATGGATAATGACTGCATCATATTTCTACTTGCTTTGGGGTGACCTGCGTATTTGTGTTATGTGGCATATTGTAGCAGCCTACAGGCAGCTTACTGTACCCTTTCCCTTGTTCAGTCTGGTGAGCAGGACAGCAGTGTGTCTGACTATGGAGTCACCTATTACATCTGTATCAGGCATGTTGTTTCTCCTTCTGGCCTGTGACTGTTTGGCACACCAGCTTTGTGTACTATGTGTTGTATGTGCTATGTTTGGAGATTGTGTTTGCTTGGGTGTCTGCTTTGGAGGCCTCTGTTGGTGTGGTGTGTTTGTAATTAGGGCCTCTGGGAATGTTTTTCTGTGTTTATGTCTTTGGTTTGCAGTTGTGATAGGTCTATGTGGGACTGGGTTTGTGGTGTGTGTGGTTACCTTCTTCTCCTGACTAGTTTTGACAGTACTGAGTTGAGGGAGCTCAGCCTCCGGTTTGGATAATTGGTTGCATCTCTCACATATATTTGTATTTCTTGGGGGGAGTTCAGGGTTATCTGTGTACTTGGGGCAGGTGTAACATTGCCTCAAGATTCACAGATTCAACTTGTTGTAGCTGGCCTTAGTGGATTGTATGTGTGGACATATTTTATTGCCATACTACTGATCAGTGATTACTTCCCTTTTTATGTTTGCTCTATCATGTAGTAGCTTCCTCATTCTCTTGCATGGTTTGGTAATGGCTGGAGTCTACCATGCCAGATGCCTACGTGTATGGCATTGTGTCTTGGTTTTATTTGGGATTGCATAATCCAAGCATTCCTGGCAGTGTTCATGGAATGCCTGTATAACATGTTCTGAGGTGTGGCCCATATTTTGCACCTGCACAGGGCCTTTAATGGATTCCACATCAGTTTGGAGGAGTGCAACTTTTGCTTTACACATGTTTTTCACTGTGGTTTTCTGGCCAGGGACTGTGGTAAGGATGTGTATATCCAGTGTGATTACTCTATGGTCTGGTCTTACCAGTGAGGGATACACTTCTCATCTTGCCATCCAGTACCCATGTTGCTGATTATCACATCCAGTATGCTTACCCCTCTTGTGGGAGTGGTATGTTGTTCCTGGGCATTTTGGTTTATGGATTCTAGGAACTTTTGTCCTACAGTGTTAGAGCTAGTATAATGCTCCCAGTCTATGTCTGGGTATTTTCAGTCACACAATATAATGTGGTTTGGAGGGCTTGATATATTCATGCATTCCAACACAGGCCAGGTGCAGTACCTGGTGTTACGACGGTAGTCTGTAGCAGGCTATAAACTGGGAGGCAGTTTTAGCCACTGTTACTTGACCATGGCTAGTCCATGCTGCTTCTTGTTGTGGTACCAACATGGGGGTGTGGTTATCCTTGACAATTATTGCTAGTCACCATCCTTTTGTAGCTTGTTCTGTGTTTTGAGGCTGTACAGCACAGTATGAGGTGTAACCTGGTAGTGTTAGGGTGCTGTTGTGAGCCTTGACCCAGTTTTCTGTTACAGGACAGATATCAACATTCTCCATACTGGGGGAGTTTAGACTGCATGCATCTTGCTGTTTAGACTTCTGGCATTGGGTAGCATTACATCTAGGTTCTTATCCCTTGTGATACCTATGGAGGTGGGTTTGTGTTTTGAGCCTTACCTATTCAGGGCACACTGTGGGTAACAACAGCCTTTGCCAGTATCCATAAGGCCTGGACTGATAGGTGCATGCCACCCCTAGGAGGTGGAGCATCATGTCATGCTCAGCATGTCATCCCAGCCTGGCACACATTGGATCCCCTTTGACTAACTGCAATACTTCAGCCATTTATTGCAATTGATCATCTCATTGTCATATTGTGGCATCATGCTTGGTGAGGGTAGGATGTTAGTCAGGGTCATCAAGTGTGCATATACTACATGTTGTTACATTGCTTAACACATGGCATTCATTCCTCAGGTGGTGCTGCAGGGCTGCCTCTGTCGGATGCACATACTACACTCCCTGTACATGTTTGAGAGCAGGTTATGTCATTTTAGGCATCCCTGTTATTATATGAGTTCCTACTGAGCCAGTGTATGTGCTATGCATTGCCTCTTTGCCAAGGCCAGGGCATACTGGGCATGCCTCCTTCTGCCTACTGGGGCAGGCTGAGGTTGTTCCTCCTCCGAGTCACGCTCTGCCTGTGATGGCCTTGGCAATGGTGGGGGGCTGTTTGGCCCGGCCCTATGCTGGTCCTGCTGCAGCTGTTTTCGCAAGATCATATTATGTAGCATAGCACATACCATGACAACTTGGGTACATGTAGTTGGTGAGTACTGCAAGGCTCCACCAGATGTGTCCAGACACCGGAACCGTGACTTGAGCAGCCCAAACACACATTCTATTACATTACGTGTTTGTGCGTGTGCCTAATTATGGCATTCCTGTTCAGGTGTGTGTGCGTTTCTGATGGGTGTCATCAGCCACGGCTCCAGTGCATAACCTGCATCCCCCACTAGGTGTTCATGTGGGATGTCCCCATTGGCAAATGTCTGGTACAGCTGCGTCAAATGCCAGATATGGGAATCATGGTAGCTCCCAGGGCAGCCAGCACACACATTCATTATTATGCCCTGGGCATCACACATGACCTGGCAGTTGATGGAGGGGAAGCCCTTGCGGTTAATGTAGGCCCTACCCTGCTCACCGGCTGGTGCTTTGATGCGTATGTGCGTGCAGCCTATTGCACCCACTACCTCAGGGTATTCCGCTATTTGCTGGAAGAGACGCATATTGCTGGCCAATACCTCACGGGCATTGGGGAAATATACATGATCACCGACATGTGCTGACATGGCATCCAGGAACTGGTGCAGTACCCTGGAGGCTGATGCCTGTGATATCCCCATCATATCACCAGTTGGTCTCTGGAAGGTACCTGTTGCTAGTATTCTTAGGCCAACACATACCTTGGTTTCCACTGGGATGGGTTCCCCTCTGTTGGTTCTGTGTGGGAGGCGTGGCCTGCACAGCTCGACAATTTGCTGCTTGAGGTCTCTGTCCACTCTATAGCGCTCTACTATCTCCAGCTCATGTAACCCGTGGTAGGTGACTCTGGGCCTGTACACTCTTCTCCGTCTCCTCACTGTGGGTTGTCTGGCACCATTTGCATTGTCACCACCCTCAGCAAGTAGCCTATGTCTCCTTATGACAGCTATGGCAGCCCCTAGCATTTCTGCTCTGAGTTCAGTTTTTTCAGTTTTCACTTCTAATAGCTTACTCCTGCCTTGCAGTGTCTCTTGAGAGAAACATCCTGCACTGCTGTTTGCAGAGTTTTAAATGCTTGGCTGAGCTACTATTCTGCCTGTGTAATTGCCTGCTTCTAATTGTTTTCACCTGCTAGCTCCAGCAGTATTCCCTGCTAGCTTCCTACTAATTATGTTGCTTCCTTTTTCCTTTCTGTTTCCTCAGGTGGGAGCAATGCGCATACCAGCAGAAACACACTCACAGTGGCTTACACACGTGCATACAGGCTTACACAGTTCAGAATCTGCTTATTCGGGTTAAAACGCATGCACACCAGTGCAAACAGTCTTACAAGTCTGCCAACAGGCTCCCACATGCTCAGTCTGCCTTACACACGCGCACACTAGCGCAAACAGTCTTACAAGTCTGCCAACAGGCTCCCACATGCTCAGTCTGCCTTACACGCCAAGCACACTAAGCAAACAGTCTTACAAGTCTGCCAACAGGCTCCCACATGCTCAGTCTGCCTTACACACACGCACACTAGCGCAAACAGTCTTACAAGTCTGCCAACAGGCTCCCACATGATCAGTCTGCCTTACACGCGCGCACACTAGCGCAAACAGTCTTACAAGTCTGCCAACAGGCTCCCACATGCTCAGTCTGCCTTACACGCGTGCACACTGTCCTACTCGTGCTTTATGGCACGCACACGTGTGCATGCACGCCCAGCAAGAAACTTTGGTGTAAGCAACAGTGTACACCTTCCATTTCTTGACTTTCCCATGCTTATCTTGTGGCACTCCTCTTTCCATGATATGTGTCTGACATCTGTCATGTAACACTGACCTCCAATGAACCGCATTTCTTTCTACCATTCCCCCCTGTGATGTCACCTATCTCCTACTCTATTCCTCCCCTTATGTATCTCTTACACTACTCAGAATGTGCTCATTTGCTATGTGACAGTGGAATTCAGTATCCTAACACTCATTTACATCAGATTGCCTACTAATGCTTAGTTACATGTCTTAGACTCAGCTTCCCCCCTTAGCAACCACTAAACGGTGGCCATGTTGTTTTTGGTCTGCTGGTCCCTGCATTGTAAATCCATGTATTGCATAAAACCCACATTTGTGGGTTTATAACCTTCATTTTTATGTTTTATACAGTGCAGCCCGTTTGCGCGGGGCTGCGCTGCGTTTAAACATCAGCGATCGCCGAAAAAATATATATTTATTTCTTATATTTGCATCGGGGTACCTTGCCAATGGCCACATATTTGGCCATTGGCATGCTGCCTGACACATATGCACCCTTTATTTGGAGCTGACATGGCTCCATTGTGTTTTTTGCAGAAACGTACTCAGTTGTCAACTGAGTACATTTCTGCAGCTAAAACGGCTCTTACACGGGCTGCTTTGGACTTCCTGGATCGCTAATCTACCTCATTTGCATGCCTTTCGGCTGCAAGTGAGGTGATTAGCATATATACACCCACTCCATGTAAGAGATGTTTTAGCTGGTCTCTTACATGGGATTTAGGGCTGTTCCTGGATCGCGAAGGCTGCATGGAGTCTTACACTACTCTTAGACTCCATGCAAGCCTTCGTGTATCCTGCCCAATATTTTTCAGATAATTTATATGACTTTTTTATGAAACAACGAAAAATAGCAACCTTTTAAAATACCTAAGCTATATACAAATTCAAATGAGGTAAGGTTTAGACTTGTAGTTACTACAGTAGATATGTCAAACATATATATAAAAGAGTATTCCTTTTTTATTAAGTAATGTAAAGGGTTTGCAAGTTTCTGAGCAGTCAATACTAGTCATAATGGATGTGAAATCATTATACTCAGTAATCCCACATAAAAGTAAATTAATGGCAATAGAAAGGTGGTTAATACAAGAAGGGAAAATAAATGAGAGGAAGTATAAGACAGTATTGCAATTATCTCAGATTATTGTAAAAATATGCTTCATGCTTAACAAAGAACCTTGCAGGCAAACAAACGGAAGTGGTTATGGGTGCTATTGTGTTTGAATGGGAAAAGATGAGGGAGTTATTGTGGTAGGTCTCTTTGTTGTTATGACAAAAGGTTTTCAAATGGTCAGCCATTCCCTTCTTTTCAACAAAGTCAGATTTCTCAACTCTGGAGATAACACTGCTGGTTTCACAGCTCTCTAAGAAAACAGAACCTTCCAAGCCCATAGCAATGACTTATCCTCTTCTGCAGGAAAATGTAATACAGGTGTACCACAAGAGTTTGTGCTACACGCTCTTCTCTTTTCTCTCTTTGTTAATGATCTCACCCTAGAATTACCACTTAAATTAATAATGCATGCAGATGATATGCTGCTCATTCGATCTAGTTAGTGTCACCTTCAAACCAAGCGACTTTAAGTCAGTTTTGCACCTGGTATTCTACTAACAGACTACAAATTTACCCCAATAAAACCAATGTCATTGTTTTTGCCTCAGGGAAGAAATTACCCACTGTTCCTCCTATTATCTTGAGAGATAGATCTTAGTGGGAATATAATACCTATTATCACTGAACAGAGGTACCTAAGCCTAAACTTGCCCCTACCTTTTCCTTTACCACACAAATGGACATATCTTTTAACTAATAAATTCCTTGCTCGATAAAAATTGTATTATAAGATCAGTCATCTCCTTTCAATTGATGCTCACAGGGTCATTGCTAAAAATATTTTATTTATGTATTTGCATTTGCTAACATGGAACGTCCACTGGGCCAGGTGAGCCCACTTTCAGTGGATGCCCTGGAAGAAAAGCTCCAGAAGGTTAAACAATAAACATCATATAAATCCACGATATTAACAAAACAATACAAGAGTTTAGATGTGATGTAATCACAAACTTGAATATGGTCTTCTTTTTCCCATTATTTATTTAGGCCACAATATTCACAGTATACAGACTGCTGAGAATATAATCTGCAGAGTCATTCTGGTAGCAAACCCTAAAATAGGCCACTGCAGTTTGCGAAAAAGCACCAAATGGCTTTCACTGCATCATAGGATCTATGTTCTGCTAAATACTCTAATTTACAAAGTGCTGAAACACTGTCACTGCCTCCTTTAAGACTGATACTACTTTTACAAGACAATCCTTATATACTAAGTACACAGGACAGCAGCTTCACTATAATATGCCCTCAATTTAAAACTGCTATATGGGAGAGATCCTTCACTAGGCTGGGTCCTGGAACCACCTGCCTACAGACATCAACAATCTATAAACGATTAAATGCATCAAATATGCACTTAAGGAACATCTCCTTACTGAATCTACCTGTGATTGTTACCATGGCAATGGTTAGGTAACTTACCTTCCCATATCATGAATTCACGTGAAATATTTGCTTATAAGATGCCACATTAAGCGACATACTAATGCTCATTAAATGTATTCACATTCAATAAACATTCTCAGCCTCTTAATGAGGTGTCTCATAGGCAAATATTTTACATGTATATAGGAGTTTATGCAGTTAATGAATGATTATACTGCATTTTATACACATCTCAACTTGCACTTTGTATATATATATTTTTTCAATGCACTCTGAGTGGATTTTTAATCTTGCTATGTTCTGAATTTTGCTATGTACTCATTTTGTATATAATGTTGATGATGAAAGACCGTGATGTAATTTCTACTCTTTGAGGTCAGGTTGTAGCTGAAAAAAGTAAGTATACTAATTACTCAGTGAACAAACAGTAAATAATAGAAATGCTACCACTTCTACTACTACTACTAATAATAATATTGCAGATTTATTAAAGGTTTGTTTGGTATGCCACGGTGGTACAGCGGTAGCATTGTTACCTCACAGCAAGAGGTTCTCCCGTTTGATTCTCAGCTTGGCTTGGGAGTGCCTTCTGTGTGGAGTCTGCATGCTCTCCCCATGGTTGGGTAGCGTTCAAAAGACATGCGTGTGTAAATGGGTGTGCCTTCGTTGAAGGTTAGGCATCGAGCTGGCACCTCGGCGTTTCATAAAAATCTACTGCCAATCATTAGCGGACCGGAGTTCCGCTCTGGCGACCTCTTACCGGGAAAAAGCCGAAAGAGAAACAACATTAAAGGTTTGTTTCTATATGGGTTGAAAGAAAGTGTTAAGTTACAGGAATTCTATCATTATATAAATAGTTGCCCATAATTTTGTAGATGTAAAATTAATTTCCATTGCGACACTATATAACTGTTTGTTTTTGGTTTTAGTTTAGGTATAATAATAGGGCTAAAAATGAGATACCATGCAAGGGTATAGCAATCAATATGTTTTTGCACTATAACAGTGTGTATCAGATGGTTGAAATACAATGTTCTAGAGCCTTAGTATGATCATCTAAACTGACAAGTGATTAGGAAGTGGCATAAAAAAGAAGCTAAGAAGTAGTTTTTTTTTTTTTTAAATAGAAGATACTGATAAATAAATATAGACAGAAAACAATGGAAATGAACAAGAGAAAAGGTTTATATGAGCCATTAACAAAAGGGGGAATGCCATGAGAGACAACAGAAATTTGAAATATGAATGTGGAATAGTATTAGAGTATTCAATTAATGACAAGAAAATCTGACATGTAATAAATACAAATTGAAGGATTTTAACAGCTAATGAAAACTTAAGTGACCTTGTATAGAATAAAGATATAAAAGAAAAGTAGCTTTAGAAGTATGTTTTAAGAGACAAAAGTAGAATAATTGAAAAGGAGAAGATAAAAGAAACATTTGTCTGTGTCTTTTGTGGAGTGTGAAGGTTTATTCCTACATGAGGAAGCATGAAGAACAAAAGGGGAAAACAACATTAGACCTATAATTCAAGAATGTAATATGTGTTGCTAGATGTAATGAGCGTACCTCATTTTATATAAGAAGAACAAGTAGGTTGTCTGTATTGAGAGACCACTGGTATGTAATAAAGAATCAGAATGGTTAAATGCACTCTAAAGACACTCCAGTAACTGTAAAACAATAAAAGCATACTTATTTTTATATTAGAACATATAGAAGTGAATGTGTTTGTGTGTGGGTTGGGGGATGAAGTTTTATCAGACAAAATAGAAATATAATAGCATTTAGACTGGGTGCCTTTATTTCACAATGGTAAAATGGGTTAGTTAGTTTAAACCCTGAGCTAAAAAGTAAAACATTTGTGTAATAGAAGGGTTGTTTTATTGGTACATATGAAGTGTTTTGGAGTGTCTGTATTTTAGGAAAGTGTTTTAGAGAGTGGCAATTTTATTGGAGACTGTGTACATCACACGATGTCCGATGACATTTAAAAAGTATGTTTTCATGACGAAGCACAGTCTAATAAAGTGTTTATTGCACAGGATGAAAACTCTTACTTACATAAAGTGTTGGGTGGTGTGTATATCTTCATATAAATATATATATATATATATATATATATATATATATATATATATATATATATATATATATATATATAGTGGGAATTTAATAAAGCCTAGGCATAGCTCTGTGCTGCTTACACTGGAGTGAACATTTTTTGGTTCAGTAAGTGCTACATGCATGCTCTAACACAGAAATGTCTGTGGCATGCAATTCACCTCATATGCAGGTGAATGTCATGCAAATGAGGCAGGTAGATCTTTTCAGCAAGCAGATACATCTGTTTAGACCCCATGTCAGTGTCTGTAGTCTACCTGGAAAAATTCCATGTACAGGAGTGTAGGCAGACAAAAGGTGTTGTAAAAATGGAGATATATGGACAGAAATGTCATACCACATACACATATGAGTGAAACTATTATCCTGTATGTGAGGAAAAACTAAGGAAATAACTTAAATTCATTGTTTTAATAATCTGAGCATGTTTGCACGGTGTACTGCAGTATGCAAACATGCTTTATAGAAAAAAAATGGAAAAAAAATAATATTATGTGACAAAACTGCATTCTGCATAGAGTCCCTACAATGATGCATTGGTGCTGTTGCTACCATGGTTGGGCTAGGAAGCGTGTAGTTTACAGGCTGTGAGCAAGGATACCTATGCAAATGAGGTGGAGTTACTGAATAGCAGAAAGGAGTAATCATGTCCGCATATTCCCTTCATGTAGGCTTAGACCCATGTTGGTGTTTACACAGGATGCAGCTGACACCAGGAGAGTGTCTACTGACTTCTAAGCTCATTTCAGCTTAAGTGTGCGTTGACCCTTGTTTAAGATAAAATAGGGCCAATAAATGATGTTAATTATATTGTAGGCAAGTTGAATGCATCATATTTAGACAATCACACATTCTGCCCCTACAGCTGAGCTCTATAAAGTTTGCATGCATCCTACATTCTGATTTTTCACCAATACTCTGGACCATTGGAGAAAAGATATCAGAATGTTAACTGAGAGAATGCTAGGGGCTGCAGCAGGTCTGCAACACCTGTATGTGCTAGATGCTAAAGTCAGTGCTGCTGCTGACGACAATAGGCCAAGACAGAGAAGGAGAAGAATGTTCAGGCCCAGGATAACCCTCCAAGAGCTACATAAGCTGGAGCATGGTAGAGTGCTACAGGGTGGACAGGGACATACTACAAGAAGTCACTGGGCTCTACCGGTCTCAACTCAGACTCAGAGCCAACAGAGAGGAACCCATTCCAGTTGCAACAAAGGTATGGTTAGCCCTTAAGATACTAGCTACAGGTACTTTCCAAAGACCAACTGGAGAAATTATGAGGGTCTCACAGGCATCATCATCCAAGGTACTCCACCAGTTCCTGAATGCCATGCTACCACATGGCAGTGTGCACATTTCTTTTCCCCTTACTGCTGAGGTGAGGGCCAGCAATATGCAACACTTCTAACATGTAAAACACTACCCTGAAGTGCTGGGTGACATAGACTGCACTCATGTATACATCAAGGTACCACCAGGTGAGGAGGGTAGAATCTACGCCAACCGCAAGGGGCACCACTCCATCAACTGCCAGGTCATGTGCAATGCTCAGGGCATAATCATGAATTTGTGTGCTGGCAACCCTGGCGGTTATCACGACTCCCATATCTGGTATGCATCATAGCTGTGCCAGATGTTTGCTAGAGGGGACATACCACACGGCCATTTACTGGAGGATGCTGGCTATGCCCTGGGACCATGGATGATGACTCCCATCAGAAATGTACACACACCCACAGAAGAATGCTATAATGAAGCGCATGCACAAACTAGGAACATCACAGAGCATGTGTGTGAGCTTCTGAAGTCACAGTTTTGGTGCCTCGGTATATCTGTGAAGCCCTGCAGTACTTTCCAGCCACATGTGCACATATGTTCACATTATGTACTATGCTACACAATATGATCCTGGGGAAACAGCTGCAGCAGGATCTGCAAAGGGAAGGGATGCACAGCCCACCATCAATTCCTAGGTCACCACAGCCGCAGTCACAGGAGGACTCAGAAGAGGAACCCCCTGATGATGTCCCTCTAGGCAGATGTAAGCATGCCCAGTACACCATAGCTTTGGCTAAGAGACAAAGCATAACACATTCACTGACAAACTAGGACCCTAGGGAGTGACACCTTACTCCTACTCACATACATATATTAAAATTGCCAGGCAAGCCACACAACCTGTACCCATCCATTTATTGGCTGTGTACTGCTTCCATCAGACAGAGTCAAACCTGAACTACAGTTCTGTCAACTGCTGCATTTGCAAGGTAAGTCCCTAATCTATACACTACTTGTAAGGATTACTATAATATGGTATTGTATGCATGGATCTGCTGCATTATGCAAGGAAATATAGTGGGTTATTTGGACATAAGTAGCATCTACATGGGACTTCAGTTACCCAGTCCACTAGTATGTATTCCTTAATATTCACCAAGCCTTATGGTTGGAATATGCACTACATCAGTCAAGGGAGATGTTAAACAGTGAGGTCACATGATAGTTGGACAACTCTGTATCCCAGCAGAACATGTGGTGTTGTTCCCCCACACCCAACATAGCAGTTTTCCCATATAACCACTTTAACAATAGGTAATCAATGGTATATCAGTAGTCCAGGCAAATTCAGGGCAGTAACAAAAAAATCAATCACACGGTGTATGTCTCACTTAATGCAGGAATAACAATGTACATATGTATGCTGTTGATTATGTGATGAATGACTACTCTCATGTTGGCAGATTGTGTAGCTCAGTGGACTAGGGAAGTTAGCATGGGTGATGCTGTTGATGGTTCAAATCTGGAAGTATCCACATCTTTTGCATGTGAGGTATTATTGTGTTGGTGTTTTCACAGTCTGTCAATCAGTGTGTGGTGTAACATTATGAACCTTTGTCACATATTAATTACATCAGACAGATGAAGAATTCCATGGACATTTTGAGTGACGTGCTTGTAGAAACAGGGACAGATGTCAGTGTCTGTAACATACAAAAGCCTAGACTGGAGTGTAGGTAGGTGTGGCCTGGAGTCACTTTGTAAGTACTGACAGACCCACTGGGCATGCCTATACACTCAGTTAAATTGAGTGCAATCATTTTGCCCCTTGATCAAAATGACCTGTTATGTATAGATATGTCTGCACATACATACATATGTGTATACATATCGGCCTGTCACTGTGCTTCTCTCACATAATATATATATCTCTATGTATTTTCAAATAGATATATACACACAGATATATATATATATATATATATATATATATATATATATATATATATATATACACATATATATATAAAACATACATCTTAATCTCTCCCTATATATCTACATACCACATATACATATCATGCACACTCACAGAACTACATATATATATATATATATATATATATATATATATATATATATATATACACACACACACACACACACACATATCCCTGTTATATACAGTAATATGTGTGTGGATGCCTGTATTGTCCTACATGCCTTAATAATGGTGAGTAAAGCTGTTCTATCACACATCTGTAATGCTGTTCAAAGGATCCATAGTAAGGGCTCAGCAGTACATAATGCACTTACCTACAGACACCTGTGTCTGCTGGATGTCACCACATGGACAGCAACAGGTTAGCAGGTGGTGTAATGTACAATATTTTCTATGCACGCATGGACAGAGCACATTGTTCCTGCCTACAGGCTTGCCCATCCAAGTGCAAACAGCTACATATGGCCATACTGGTAACTGGAGACACATAGCTAGGATAATAACAGTTATCTCACTGCTAGGATACTACATGCAGATAACAGTACAAACCAATATCACTCTGCAGACCACAGATGCTGTTGAACTCATGCCTAGTTAGTATAATCCACAAGTAGTTTGCCTACAGTCATACACAAATCAGACATCAGCCGTGGTGCATGCAATAAGTACTGTGACCTATAGTGTGTAAAACTAGATATTCAGGGATTCTAATCTCACTGCAGGCAATTTGGTGTGTGTGTGTGTGTGTGTGTGTGTGTGTGTGTGTGTGTGTGTGTGTGTGTGTGTGTGTGTGTGTGTGTGTGTGTGTGTGTGTGTGTGTGTGTGTGTGTGTGTGTGTGTGTGTTTGTGTGTGTGTGTCCATATGGCATAAATGTGATCATCACAGTAACTTAGAAAGAGGGAGGGTTTTGCAGAATTTTATATGTAGTGGGTGATGTTGCCCTACAACTTCCTGACCACAACTAGGCCTGCTGATGTCATCAATGATAATATATCCTAAACCAATAGTACTTGCAGACATGAGGTGTGCTGTGTGCATCACGTACTGTGATCTGTAGTATGTACCATTACATAGGTAAGTGTTCTAATCTACATACAGCCAACTTGCACTATTTGTGTGCCATGCCATATCCTGTAACAGTAATTGGAAGTGGTGCTATCTTCAGTATAGCCATGTTTGTGTGTGTGGCTGTTAGAGCAATTTACATCAGCTTATGGAACCATAGGACATTTGAACTTCACTAGCATAATGGCCATGCAGCCATCACAGTCATGGACAACTGTATACTCTTATTTACATAATCAGCACATATTGCCCCAGTCCAAGAGGGACACAGCCAGAAGCCCAGTGCTGAAATGATGGTCACCCAGCCAGTCATATAGATGGCATGTGCTGTGGTGCTCTGAGGTGATCTGCTTGCCATAAGCCAGGGTTCTGTTTCAAAGGTGGGTTAAAGTCTGCTAGACAAATTTCTCCCACCAGCATGTATTACTAATGCCATACTAAGTTAATGTCCTTAGAGTGATTAATCCATGTATTAGGCCACCTACAGATATGCAGCATTTGCAATTAAGCAGGGTCATTCCTTGCCTCATATGCAAGTCAGAGATCACCTATGAGTAGTCTATATGTCACAGGCTATAATGAAACTCATTTCAGATGATTTCCATTAAACACATTCTGAAGACATGAAGTTCCCTTGTGAGGGACCATACTGTTATGTGCAAGTGCCAGTACAGCTTAGAAAGGTCCATTACCAAATGCTCATTGCACTCAGATATTGGCATGATGAGGGAAGAGTACATGGAGACTATGAGTATATCATTTACAGGTGACTGTGCCCTCAGCTATGACATATGATTCAATTCATACCACTGGGAAGGCATGGTGATTTTAGGCACATTAGGTGTAAACCTGTGTGGCCAGGTCTGTGTGCCCAGTTCTTTCACCCCTGAGTATGTACATCACATGTTACGACTGATGTGCTACTTACCAGATACATAGGTGTTTTTGATGGAAATGATACTACATATATATTTGCATGGAGTTTATAGCCATTACTATGTCAACAGGCATTGGTTCATCAGTACCATCTTGTAGGATATTCACATAACTCACAGACTTCATGAGTGCTCACAGTTTTCAGGCATCAACAAACATTATTAGGCACAGACATTCAGTTTTCACTTGTATCATGATTAAATGGATTCCAAGCAGTAGAGGACCAGGACTAATCCTGTTGAACATTGCTGCTTACAGATCAGCTATTGGAGGCAGATGTCCCTATGTTCAGTATGTGTGCCATCAATAGGCCACTAAGTGATCCCTACAATGATAGTGCCATGGATGTCTAAGTGAGTGCTTTGTAAATGATGCCTGAGTGGGGGCTAGAGTAAGATGGCTTGGCTCAGTCCAAGGGGTTGTATGCCCTGATGTCCCCTCACCCAGGTCTTTGGTAACTATCTTGGAAATATCCACCACGTTTAACAGTCATGATCCCCCTGTCAGACATCCAACTGTGTATAGTCAACTGTGTCTAGATCACATATATGTGTGCTGCTCAGCTCCATGATAATTGCCCCATGGCAATACAGATATGGGTACTCAGGCAAAGAGGTCTATAGTTCTTGTGGTCAGTGCATGCACCACCTCTGTGCAAGGGCATAAAAGTTGCCATTGTCCAGTCAGCTGGGTTCAAGCCTGTAGCTTCAGTGTGATTGAAAGATGTTTCCAATGGTGTTAGTAATCCATGACAGATCCCATGTAGGATGCAGTCTGGGATGTTAACATGTCCAATAGATGCTGTGTATCCTCCATAGAGAGGCCATTTATAACCTGCTCTGTAGATATGGAAGTTATAAGACAGGTTGTAGGAATGTCATATGCCAAATGTGGTGGTGACAGAGAAGTGATGTTGATGCAGAAAATGTGAGACTACAGGTTAGCTATGAGCACAGACCCATTCTATGTGGCATTACTATGTATGAGTTCACCAACAATCTGAGCTTGTTCTTTGAGGTTGCACATGCAACTTCACTGTGTGTTGTGGCTCTGCTTTGTGTGGGTGGCTAATTTTGTCACATACTGAGTCTACACAACATTACAACAACCCTATGTGGTTGTTTTAGCTGAGGAGGTTGTGCATCCATTTTTTGGGGGGGTTCCCTCACCCCAACTGTCAAACAGCAATGTCCACCTCTTACTGTAAAGCCTGATAATAGCAGTTGTTCACCCACCAGGTTTGCTGTGCCATGAGGAGCCTTTGGTAACTATCTTGGAAATATCCACCACGTTTAACAGTCATGATCCCCCTGTCAGACATCCAACTGTGTATAGTTCCTCCTGTCAGGTACAGCTGAGTTCATGAAGATGGAATGCTTCTGGCATAATGCATGGTGTAGAACTTTGCATACTTGCTTGTCCCATCAGAGGGGGAGGTGAAGTCAAGCTATGTAAACCATCTTACAGGACGTAATAAATGATTTTGTTGAAATATATGTCTGTAGTGTCTGCAAGGGGGGGCAGTGCTGGTAGTTTTAATGAAACTGATCTGTGGTCAGATCAAACAAGAGAGGACCTAACATTGGGGGGCTGTAGTTGTCATCCATATTGATAAACACATGATGCACTACATTGGTTCCCCTTGGGGGATGTCACGGCACTGCTGCAGGGTATGGTAATTAAGGACATAAACTAACCTTTGGTGAAGTGAGCTGCAGCATGACTAAGCAACACAGCCAGTGGTCACTTAATGCTACCCCATGCCATGGTGTAATGATATATCTTGATAGACACACTTACATACAAATACACAAAATGGGTTTCTGGAGTCATTGAGCTGCTACTGTAGCCAGCTATTGCTTGATTATGTGCCCTTCCAGTACTGAATGACACCTGCAGTGTCTCTGGGAAATCGCAGTGTTTCAAAAAATTTGGATGTGTATCTATCCTTAATGAGTATGTATACACCACCTGCATTACCTTGAACACTGTCATTTTGAGGTGTGAAAATCTGGATGCACATGTTGTCTGATATGGCTGTGGTGCTGTCCACATCCTTGAGCTAGATGTCCTTGACTGCACACATGTCTGCATAATCCAGGATGGGAACACATTCCACAGAGTGGGGTTCAGTTTTCCATACCCACTGTGTAGCAGCATAATCATGATGTTGCATAACGATGGTGTTCTCATTGCCAACCTTTCCCTGAATAGTGCATTGAAGATGCATTGTGGGGGTGTCAGTAGGCATGGCTGATACTCCAAATCTCAGGGCTGAGTGATGAATACCATCGCTGGTGAAGCATTGATGTCTGTTGTGCAAGGCATCTCAGAAAGATATGTATTAGATCCCCTGACAATGACAGCACATGCTAAGGCAATTATTGACTTCCATCAGTTTCTGTGTGTATGAAGCCATCATCCTAGGTGAGGGTCAAATGCAGCTGAAATCTATGTGTGTACCCTTGAGAGACACAGACTGGCTAAGCAAAGTCATGTGTATACAGGCCAGTGACATATGTCCCTAGTAGTGCACACCTGCAGGAACTATGATGTCATAATTATGTTAACTGATATCCCTTGATTTGCGACAATGTGTGGTAAGCCCTATTTTGTCAATCCACAGACAGCTATCTGTGATCTTTCCCATATGTATCCACGTGACACAGACATTAATGTGTCCACAATGTAATTACCTCTGACTAAGAGGTGTGATTTTGTGTTTTGCGTCAGGTGGTTGACTGGTGAAAGAGGAGGGCATGCAGTATTATGTGTACTGTGCACTCCAGAGGCAGGATTTTCTCAGGTTTTTGTTTGGCAATGTGTCTGGTAAGGAGCTTCACACATGCAAGAGCTGTGCATGTTGGCATAATACTCATTGCCATATGTAATGACTTCTGCTGGTGACACCATGGTGTCAAGGTTTGAAATGCAGTCACATCTGTCACACATTGCGTTTGTGTGTCATAGGGGTATGGGGGGGTGACACTCTCAACATCTCAGCAGCAGGTCCTGCAAAGGTAGGGTCATGCTGCCATACCTTTGGGGTTGACAGCCTGATATACAGTTTCTGTAGGCACACCTTGCAGTTTAGATGTGGATGCCCATGCATTCATAGAGGACTTGTTCAACTTTGCTGACATTACATTGGCCTCGCAAGCATACAATGCTTGTCAGGCAACTGGACAGCACAATGGTTGTTGTGTGACATGATGTGGGAACACAGACAGGTACATAAGTGTACAGTATGATACACCTAGGACATGTGGCAGGTGGACACACATTGGCCAAAGGTGGCCAGTCTGCTGCAATAGGCCTCACAGCCATGCCATGCAGATATCCACCAATTATCTATTGAAGGGCAGGATGCATGACTAACTGTGAAATTGTTACCTACAATGGCACACCACCAGTGTGCTGATTGTTACAGCAAGAATTGACATCTGCATCAATGGACATTGTACATTATATTGTGGCACTACAGCAGTGTTACTAATCCCCCTCTTGTCAGTTCCCTAGTGACATACCACCAACCCTGGAGCAGATGGCATAACACATGCGAAAGCCAACTGAATGCCCAGGTTGCTAATCAAGGCATCTACCTGGAAAAGGGTATATGAAGCCTACAGAGCCTTTCATGATGTGGGACAGCTAAATGGATGAACAAACAAGCTGTGTCCTGCTTATCATCATGGGCTTCATAGTAAAGTTTTGCATGTGATGAAAGAAAACTTATCAGAGCATGGTGTCCTATGTGAGAGTATTGTTGATGAGGCCAGCAATAGTAGTTGCCAGCCACCAGCAATTCCATGGACTCCCATGCTTAACACAGCCTTCACAAGGTAATTGTGTCCTTCCAGTACACACCACTTGGGTAGTTTCCAACTGCATTATACCAGTGTAAACCCCCACCTTACCTTCAAATGGTATACATATTACACTTCCCTAATGTGTTTGTCTGTGCTCTGTACAGACACCTTGGATGACACTCTTTTTGGAACATGCTGGAAACAACTGCAATACTTAGTTGAACAAAGGACAACTAGCATGAAGTGCCAAGCAGTGTCCTCAGATCTCTGAGTCATGTGACATGAAATGCCATGAAATGAGTTAGCATGGATATGAGCAGTAACACTGTCATACACCTACTGACACTGAAACACACACTATTTGTTATGCTCAAGGCCAAATCATACCTACCGACTCTAAATATTGGACCCCACTGAGTGTTACATTATGCAATGGATAATGGGGATATTACTCACTCTACTTACCATGGCCTGACAAGGTGTTTGACAATATTAGGCCAGCAGGCCATGCTGGAAACTGTGTGGTTTATCTACAAAGTGTTTTGTTAGCTGGCGGATAGGCAAGTGTCTGGCAGTCATAATCTGGGAAGATAGCATTGAGAGACCTACACTGCAATGACCCCAGTCACCACTGGATTTGCCCAGACATCATTGATGGAGTACCCCTTCTAGACATTCCCTCTCTGCAGTCACAGCTACTGTCAGTGTAGTGACTGACTACATTAACAGGTGATTGTCACTGAATCCCACATAGAACTAACAGTTACCCAGGATGGCCTGAGACATACATTCAGTTGTTGTCTGAGCCACTGACAATTTCTAAATGCCAGTGACTACACAATACCATCCTTTGAAAAGTCAACAACTCCTAGGATGTATAGTATTTTCCACACACTGCACACAGTTGAGCCATTACTCATGGACTTATGGACACAGAGAGTAATGTAGCCTTTGACTGTCACTGGTTGGTAAGATGTGGGGATGCTTTTAATGCTGTACAACCTAAACAGAAAGGTCTGTGATGAAACTACCATAATTTCATGGCTACACTGAATGTGGCACTCATCACATCTGTCATTGTGTACAATGGCACCCTTGCTATGTCACTACACAGTCATATCTTACAACTGTAGCAGCCGCACAGGTTCCGTGGTACACCAGTACACATTACAGATACCATGTGCTATGGAGTCTGTGTCGACCATACCTGTGTAGTCTGTATCATAAATCTTTGGAGGAGATGTGTATGGCTGCCATACAGGGAGGTGGCAAATCCCACTGTGTACTTCTCACATATCCATGACAGGACTAACACATATCATACCTGTCCTACACACCTACACTGTCACAGTGTTATAAATAGTACATGCTGGAGAGACAGGTGTGCAACACAGACAGTACACCCTATATGTAATAGCCCCCCCCCTATGCATGTAAAGCACACATCTGCTGTGACACACATCATGTTTAGGTTACACCATGAGATGCAGAACAAGACAATCATAGCTGTTGTTGGACAAATGTCTGTATTGGACACAGGAAATTTGCAGATGTGTCCTTTCCAGCACCACAGCTTATAGATGTGTTAGGTCCCAAAACCCTGGTGACACTTATCAAGGGTATCAGACCTTTTCACAGATTAGGAATGCATGAGTATGCTGAATGACACCATTGTCATTGTTAGCTTGTTATGTACATATGGACTTATGGAGGCATGCACCTATAGTGCTGTACCTTGCTGAAGACATACTTCTTATGTGCTGACATTCTATCCTGTACTGTGATGTCTATGGCTTTATTGCCACTGTGTATCCATATGTTTCCCCAAGATAATCCTGAAACAGAAACATAAACAGGTCCATGACACACCTTTCATTGTGTAAGTATACAGCCATTACAATATCATACAACATAAGGTAAACAAAATTATGTGGCTTACTCATTACAAATGTCAGCATACAGTATCTGTCAGTAACCACTTCAAGTGGCATGTCAAAACAACAGTGCATTTCACAAGTATATGTCAATTTGTATAGTCATTCTGTGCATCAGACACATAGCTTCATTTTCCTACATTGATGATGAGGATGGCAGGGATGTGGCACAGGTATCATCATTTGCACAGGGTATTGTGTGGGGGTGCAGGTGGCCTAGGCTAACCCAAAAGGTTGACAGAATTTGTGTGAGTCAAGAACAGCACCAGGCAAGATGGACCATGGAAATGTGCTGACTGTGTCTCTAGGTGTCCTGCATTTGACAGTGGTGTGTGAGTGTGTGCATGTACCCAGTCAAGCTCAATGCTATCCCTACATGTGTGTATGTTGGGCAGCTTTGAACTGTGCATGGTAGAACTTCCAGTTCACTGTCTCCAGCCTCGAACATGGGAACTGGCTCTTCCCAAGGTCAGAAGTGGTGTTAGTACCTGATGATGATTGCTGTCTGCTGGGGACATGTCCTCCACAGGAGTGCCTAGGACCACAATCCCATAGCCTGCTACATCATGGTGCAGACAATACACTCCCCTCTGTAGCGCTGGATGTACTGTTACTACAGGAGCAGGATTATGCATGGTCACGTGGACTCTCAGAAGATGAGGTTGCTGACCTACATCCATGAGGCCAACACTCAACTCTAACTACACTTTCCAGCATAGACACTGTGTGTTCCAAGGCAGAAACTGTCTCAGCCCACCTTCTTTCTACTGCATCAGTGAACTGATCCAGGGTGTTACCAATGCATTGGAGGCAGTCATGGATGTCAGACTGTGCTGCATCTATAACCCTGAGCATACATCTGGAGTTCCTTTCAGAACATGCCTGTGCCTCCATGATGGCCCGAAATATACTCCAAGTGAAGCATGATATGACACCTTCAACATGGGGTAGAAGGACAGCAGGCCTCTTATGAGCATCTCTATCAATATGACTGTGTGGAACCTTACCAGTTCTCCGGCTGTGGCCATTGTCTACACTCACTGGAGCCATAGTTGCCACACTTTCCTGTTCAATGTCCCCACCCTTTGACTGTCCAATATCTGTGGCCTCTGGGGACTGGGTATGTGTAGGCATACTGACTGTGTGTAGTGACAATGAGGGCAGAAGAGCGATGTCAGCCTCTGGGACAAATTCAGCCACTGCCTCACAGTGAACACTATCATCAGAGTCTGAAGAGACACTGACGTAGGCCAATCGCCCTAGTCACCTGTGATAAGAAAGTAAAAAGCAGTACATTAATACCTACACTATTATGCTCTGCAGTACTATGTTGCAATATATATATATATATATATATATATATATATATATATATATATATATATATATATATATATATATATATATACACACCTCTATACATTGCTGGCATTATTACAGACCTGTTGAAACCCCAACCTCATATAGTAAGACAAAAGGACATTACTTTTCCCACAAACAGCCATAGTTTACTTGCAAATAAAGCTCTTTACATAGCAATCTCATCAGCAACAATGAGGTACACTGTTGACATTTGTGAAGACTCTACACAGTTGACACATATGACAATCTGCACTGTCCCGACAATACTGTCACATCTATCAGTACAAGGTATATGTATGACTCTAACATGTGTACAGTCAGAAAATATCTGTGTATGTGGCAATCATGCTGACAGTACACTAATGCAGGCAGCAGGCCTGGGATGACACTTTAGGGATTACATTGCTGAAACCTACATCTATAACAAAACAGTGTTGTGCTTACCAGGAGCAGGACCACAGCCTTGTCCGAAACTTGATGGACCTGTGAAAAGTTGAGGGAGAGGGAATGTCAGTACCACTGCATGTTGCACCACAACAAGGTAATACATCTATATATCTCACATTTATAGTAGCAAATGTGTTAGCTGTTATATCAGTTGACATCTGAGCATGACAGTCAAACCGTAGTTAAAAACTCCTCCCAAAAAACTCAGACCTGACGCCCATGTAAGAATATGTACACCCTGACACACTGAATGCTACATTGTTGCAATGGTGATCAACTAATCTCACCTACATGCTCCTCTGCCATAGAAACAGCGGCACCTACATCCACAATCTACAGTGAGATGGATGCCTGCGAGCTGTTGTATGTGCCTAGCACCAGAAATTCCTCAGTGGCTGAGAGTGGTTGTTCCACTGCAGGCCCTCCACCAGTGATGTCATGATCCCTGGCTACATCTACTGCTCTTCTGTGTGCAGCATTGATCATGCCCATTGTGCAGTGTTGAACCTACTCATATTTCCTACTCTGATGACCTGTGGCATTCATGTCATGGACAAGGTCAGCCCACAGTGCTGCCCACTGTTCCCTGTTTTGCCTGCAACCTAGACAATAGGAGTTCCTGGTGTTGCCAGAGGCCTTCAAATGCAATGTCATTCTCCACATCCATGAAATGTGCTCGGCATCTTGGGTACATGTTTCCTGAAAGACAACAGAATGAGAGCACATTTCAGGATCACATACCTAGAACTACACTATGTAGAAATACAGCAAGAACAGAATGGCTTGCAGTATCCGCGGCTTGATCACACATTATATTCCACAGTGTGCAAACATACTAAGCATGTGGATACAACTAATATATTAGTGATAGTCAGCTATTCCTGTGTGTGCCATGAGAGATACAGCTGTATAATCATACACCCAACACTGGAGTTTATTGTAGTGTGTCCCCTAGGGTCTACCCCAGTGATAATATGTCAAAACAACAGTCCCAAACAAATATCAGTGTGCTATTACAACCACTATAAAGGGACAGTCCCAGGAGACCAGTGTGCCACATTGACAAAAAGGATTCCACCCTTGATGTATTGTATAGCCTCAGTAGGTGTAACAAATCTGGAGATCAATGACATGTCATTATCACAGCTCTAAGAAAGCTTAATGCTGTAATCCTAATTTCCTGTAAGTATATTCACACATCTTCATCCTGTTGTAAACAAAAAAGGTTACATACCTGCTGGAGTGCAAAACTCCTCTGTTGATATGTGGTGATATTTAAGTTTTTGCAAATGCATGTTCTGTGTGCAGAAAGTCTCATACAGAATGATTCCTCATAGCCAGCATGTTTGCCTTTTTAACATGCTTCCCATTAGCAGGTGATTGCTTCTTAACCAATCTGTGGTTCTGAAATGCTAATTGCTGCCAACACAGCTGATTTGCACTATCATCAGCCAATGACATGCAACCACTGTACAAGAAATAAGGCTTTCATGTAGATTAGAAACCCTTTCTGATATGTTATGTTGGACATTACTGGAGTGAGGAGACTACTTCATCCAAAGGTAGGTCTGTAGCAGCTACTGTTACATAGAGATGTTTGTAGTACAGGCTGCAGCTTTTCCTGCAGGTAATAGGCCTAGGCAGAAAGTGTGAACCCTTTGGAGGACAACAAGATATAGGAGTAACTGTGGGAGCTGTCAACCCTGTAGAAGTAGAGGCAGTGCCAGAGTGAGGGTACCCATTCTACTCCAGTTAAGGCATGTGTTTAAGGTAAGTATCATTAACAGAGTGCTAGACAACATGTTTGTTGTGTCCTGGACCAACATAGGGGACAAATACAACACCACCATCTTGGCAACCGTTAAGCAATGTGTTATAGTCTGGTACTCATTTGGAATGTGTATGCTGGTAGTTCTTGTTACAAGCGGGGGCTTCCTATGTGTATGGTAGTTGTGCAGCTGTGCTAATCTGCATTGCGACTTTGAAAGGATTGTGTACTGCACTCTGATAGTAGTGGACCTCATTTGCATTAACTGAGTTAAAATATTCTGTGAATGCATATTAATGCATGATCTGACACTTATAGTTTTGCTATAGGGGTATGTGAAGTGTGTTCCTATCTGCAGGCCTGTGACTTTCATCAGTGACAAGCAGACATTTAATTTGAAATGGATTGTGTAGATAAAGAGTGCATGACTTTGTCATTAATTGCTGACTTCACAAAAATGTAATTTAAATGCTACACACCATTGGATTTGAATCCAGGACTGTGTGTGGCAAAATGTACTGTTTGCAAGGCATTTAACAGAGTGCACTACTGAATCACTGTTATAGCAGGGATATCTGTAAGATATAAATACACACATACAGCCCGTGACATACTTTTTTTACAACCATCATTATGTGCATGGCTTGGCTTTATATGGATGTAGTTCTGCATCAGGGTCCCAGTTGAACATGCATTTTGCCAGTAATGCATTAACAGGTGTATCTGTAAATGCTGTGGATAAAAGGAGACATTTGTCTGCTATTACAGACCTCACTTACATCCATTATTCTGTGTTTGTCTTTCTAGTGGTATACTCTTACACCAGACTCCAAGGTGCACTCCTAATTTTTCCATTTATGTTTAAGCAAGTTTGCACGATGCAGTGTGATGCACAGCTCCACTTAAACACACTTAATGAGTGCAACTTGTAATTACTATGTTTTGCTTAAACCATCTGTTTTAATTAATAGCTGTGTGGAGGGGCAGGTTAATACAGTGGTCTACAGGTGCGATGGTCTTGGGTTCGAAATAAGGAACAGGTGTTTATTTTGTATATGTTTATTATTTAAAACACGTATATCAATATAGCTCAATTTACCTGAGTTTACATTGGGCAGTGTTGCACTAAAAATATATAAAGAAAAGAAAAATCGGGAGATTGGAAAGTGGCGAAATGGTTTCAAGCAGGGGGAAAATATAGTGAAAGGTAGGTATGTGCAGGAAGGTGAGAGTGGAATGTTGGGGAAGGGACATAGGTACGTATGGGGGAGGTAAGTTGGGTAGGTGAGGAAGCTTTTGCAGACAGACAAGACAGCAGACAGAGGTGGTGTATGACACAAGAGGGGGTAAACACTTTGGATGGGGAGGGTGTTGTGGAATGTCAGTCCAATGTGCCTCCACTAGGTAGCAGCATGACTCACATCAACACCCATGGGACTATTGGCACTGCTCTGTCACTGCCCTGAGGGTGGCAGTGGTGTAGGCTGGGCTCCGGGGTGAGTCTGCCCCACCAGGGTGGCCAGCATGCTCTCCACCTGATGCAGGCATTGTCAAAATCCATGGTAGATGATAATTTTCCAGATGTCTTAATAAAATATTTCTGATAAGGGTCATGTCCGAAGTGATGAGTAGTGGGAATGCATCCCCATATCTCAAAACCAATGCATTAGCATCAACCTCTGGGAGTCTATCATTTATTTCATCAGTGCTACTTCTATTTAAGATAGGTTTGCATTTATTTTATCTTTGGACATGACCCTTATAAGAAATATTTTAAAAGACAACTGGAAAATTATACTTAGTAGCAGTGAAATGCCTAGCATCATAGGAGAGCAGCCATCATTTCCTTACAAAAAAAGTAAGATTGTTCGATCTTTTTTAGAAAAACCTAGTGCTTTATCTTTACTTTCCATATGTAATTGGGGTACATTCAAATACAGAAAGTGCAAATACTGTAGGTACATTTACAATTCTTCGAGTATTTATTTGGAATCTGTTGATAAGGTTATTGCAGCTAGTGACAGGTTCAATTGCAATGTTTGTGGAGTTGTTTATATTGCTACCTGTGATTTGTGCCCTATATTTTACATAAGAAAAACTATTAGAAAGTTAGCAAAAATAATTTATGAGCATACCACAGATATTAAAAACAAATATTTTAACAATTCTTTAGTTAAACATGCCAGCATTTGCATGGATTTTAAAAAGTTTTCATTTTTTGTAATAGATAAAGTTAATATGGGTGAATTTGCAGGGAATGTTAATATGTTTTTAGAATGCTGTGAAGCCGTGTGACAAATTAAATTAGCTGCTGAAAAGAAGCCTGGACTAAATTAATTTTTCAATGTAAAATGATTTTTATTTGCACAAAAATTATAATTATAGATGTTTTTCTATATTAGAATTACGTATTGGTATATTTATTGTGATGATTTAAAATGTGTTTAGGACTGTTTGCATTGTTCTGTATTTTTAAATGTGTTACTATTTTAATGGTTGTTCTTTGTGGATTGGTTATTTATGTCACTTGATGCAGAGAGAGAGAAAGATTCTGGTATATAGTTTGGGAGTGTGAGAATTTGGGGGGGGGTGGATTTCTTGCTGCAAAATCATGACATGTTTTATTTTTTATTTTGTGTTTTTTTTTTAAACTTGGAAGTGTTGCTGTTGTGAATAGTCACCTTAAGAAGATTGTAAATATTTTAGGATTGAGTAATCACAACTTTATTAAACATTGATTAAACAAGATACAATTATTCACAGTGGACTTGTTAATCAGCTCTATGTGTGTGTGTGTGTGTGTGTGTGTGTGTGTGTGTGTGTGTGTGTGTGTGTGTGTGTGTGTGTAGGAATGGTGGACAGTTGTTTTGCTGACACAGTTTGGTTGACAAAGCAGTTGGTTGACTCTTGAGTCAGATTACTACAATACCAAGGTTGGGAAGTATTTCCTTTACCCAGTACTGTGTGATCTTGGAGCACTCTTTATATATGTTATCTATCATTGTTGAAATATTAAATATATTTTATTATTTTTTTAATATTTTCAGGATGAACCATGCAACATTAAGTTATGGTATGTGCAGTCATGCTTACCAGGTGAGGTCTAACATCATATATTTACTCTGCTGTGTCACTGAACTAGAAATAATGAATTTATCAGACTTATGATTTTCAACTTAAGTCTTTTTTGCATATCTGCTTATCATCTTAAGAGCAAAGGAAACACATTACTGTGCACCCAGTTTATTACATAATGTTTCAAAATTATTCATACACTTGGAATCTACAGCAGTGCTTTCACTGGTTTAGTATGCTTCAGGGAAATAAAGCAAAAGATGAAAAGATGCACTAATGATTAATGGGGGGGGGGGGGTGATTAAAAGCTATTAGCTCAGAGGTTCATAGGTTTATATGTAAGTACTAGGCTATGCCTAGCCAATTTCTGTTTTGGTGCCTGGATTAACTTATCCTGCTGGTGTTAAATTGACTTTACTCATCACATTGTCGATAATTATATATTACACCTAGTAAGAATAATTGGGATCATGCCATATATAATTTGTGGGGACCCATGCTTGGGATAAATCACTAAGGATCTGCCTCTGTCCATTAGTGTTACAGGGGGGTAGTCCTGAAGTAAATCTTCTATTACTCATCCATAGATCCAAGTTGAGTCTGAATATGGATAGGGATGAGCTTTATTTTACGTGCTGGGGAGTCTGTTCCAGAGCAATGGTATACTATCTGAGATATACCTGTCCCGCCAAACCATTTTGTTGATGTTGAAGATGAGTTTTGGATCCCTAGACCAAGTATTTATGATGCCATTTGACTTGCTGATGTGCATAGGGTCCTTTAGTATTGTGTTGGAGGATGCCTTGTATGCCAGATACAGATCACATCTTAACAGCTTTAGGATACAGAGTATAGTGACTGGGCTTTATGTTGGTCCATATAGGGTATATTGTTTAGGGCTCGTATCCTTTTAGTAAGGTATCTTTGTAAGTGCTGCATACAAGTCATGGCAGGATCCTGTGTTTTCTAAACTAATTGAATCCTTCTGCCTTTTCTAAGACACTTATTTGCTATAACCTTGCTTTAAATATATTAACACAAAAACATATCAGTTTGAAATAGAAATTAAGTTGTGCAAGTGCACACAAGTGCATACATAACTATAAAGGTGAAACAGAGGCACAAACTGTTCAGAAACCAATATGTTATCTCATAACATCCTCCAGATATGAAAAAAAGTGTTCAAGGAAAAGTAAAACTGCCTAGAAATGCTGTTTTCCATGACAATAGGAAACAGGCCTTACTAAATGCAGCTGGTTGAAACTAAAGCATTACAAGCATCTAAAATTATATTTAAAACAAATGAGGAGAAACTATTTTACATTTAGGATTCAGAATTATTAGAAATTCTTATATACTCTGGGATTATTTCCAGGTCGGCCATATTGCATGACCATGTCTTAGTATGCAACAAGACATTTAAGGTAGTTATGCACATTCATAGAAAAGGTATTCAAGACTCAAGCCTGGACAACACAATAGGCATTTCAGTGTTGGATTATATAATATTTGAAAGAAAATCTGTGAAAGGCATATGTAGAAACAATGTTATTATCACTGTCAGAAGCATTTCAAGCTAAGAGAGAAAACATCTGTAATTAGATTGGATGCACAGGGTATAATGCCACCAACCAGGAATATGTCTTTGGTCATTTTAAGTCTAAAAAGAACAAAACCATAGCATTTTCTGTTTGTAATCTTAGAAAAAAAAAAAACAAAAGTAGAACTCTTTATCATTTTCTATATTAACTGCAGAAGTCAGACCCTGATAACAGTAGAACAGATAAACAAAGTAAGGATGCCTTTCCTTTTATAGCTAGGGTATGGTTACTGTGGCCTGATTGGAAAGGGAATAAAAAGAAACTTGATGTAAACATACACTGAGAATCCAAGCATCCGACCTCCAGACTAGGAATACTGGTTTTAGGAAGACAAAGAAGTGCTGATAGAGCTGCTGTGAAGAAAGGAAGAAAATAAACAAATAAATACATACATACATACATACATACATAAATAAATACATACATACATAAATACATATGTACATACATAAATGCATGCATAAATAAATAAATAAATAAATACATACATACATAAATAAATAAATACACACATACATAAATAAATACATACATACATACATACATAAATAAATACATACATAAATACATACATACATACATAAATACATACATACATACATAAATGCATGCATACATACATACATAAATAAATAAATAAATACATAAATAAATAAATAAATACATGCATACATAAATACATACAAACAGAAAAAATAAATTAATACGTGCATGCATACATAAATACATACATGCATGCATAAATGCATACATACATACATAAATAAATACATACGTACATAAATAAATAAACATACATACATACATAAATAAATACATACATACATATACATAAATACATACATACATAGATACACAAATACATGCATGCATACATACATGCATAAATAAATACATAAATAAATAAATACATACATAAATAAATACATGCGTACATACATACATACATAAATACATACATACATTCATACATACATAAATAAATAAATATATACATACATAAATACATACATACATACACACATACATAAATAAATAAATACATAAATAAATAAATACATACATACATAAATAAATACATACATATATACATAAATAAATACATAGATACATACATACATAAATAAATACATACATAAATAAATAAATAAATACATACATACATAAATACTTACATACATGCATAAATAAATACATGCATACGTACATAAATACATACATACATAAATAAATACATACATACATGCATACATACATAAATAAATAAATACATACATACTTAAATAAATACATACATGCATACAAACATACATACATTGATACATACATACATAGATACATACATACATAAATGCATACATAAATACATACATACATAAATACATACATACATACATACATAAATACATACATACATAAATAAATACATACATAAATAAATTCATACATACATAAATAAATAAATACATGCATACATACATAAATAAATAAATACGTACATATATTCATACATGCATAAACAAATATATAAATGCATGCATACATAAATAAATAAATATATACATGCATACATAAATAAATACATAAATAAATAAATATATACATACATACATAAATAAATAAATATATACATACATACATAAATAAATAAATACATGCATATATACATAAATAAATACATACATACATACATAAGTAAATAAATACATACATACAATCATAAATAAATAAATACATACATACATAAATAAATAAATACATATATACATACATACATAAATGCATACAGACATACATACATAAATAAATAAATAAATACATACATACATACATAAATAAATACATACGTACATACATACATAAATACATATATAAATACATGCATACATAAATACATACATAAATAAATACATACATAAATAAATAAATACATACATACATGCATAAACAAATAAATAAATACATACATACATACATATATACATAAATAAATACATACATACATTCATACATACATAAATAAATACATGCATACATAAATAAATGGCCTGCGTCTTTCTCACTTTTATGTTAGTGTGGGTATGTGATTTTCATACAAAACCACAAACATGTAGGAGTTTGGGGAGCATGGTGATGCAGTCCCACAGAAATATAAGCCTGTAACAAGAGTATATGGATCAGGAGGGAGCAGGCACAGTGACCTGCTCACTTCTCCATGGTGTCATTGTCCATGGAAGGTGAGGACATCAGGAGGAAAGGACCATTCTCCTCTTTAGAGTGATGGTTAATACATGGATACCCATGTCTGAGGCAGGCCTATGCCTGGAATGGTTAGGAATTTGATAGCATGAGACCCTCTAAATAAACCTAATCACTGAGGATAGAAGCCAAAACTTCTGGAGTGGGAGATGATGCAGCATGATGCACCTAACAATAACAAGAATAAAAACAAATAAGAACATTTTTTTTGCTCAGGAAGCTCTAATATCACAGGAAAGAAAACATATTGAATCTTTTTAGCAGAAAAGCAACAGTAGTCCTTCAGTGGTGACACGGTGTCAGCTTTAATCCTCAAACAGACCATGCACACATCAATGATTCCACTGGATCCACTGTAATAAAGTGAAGCAAGACCTTTCATTATTTTTCCTTTGTTGACCAGTTTAGTCCCAGTAGGCTAGTGGCATCTTTATGGGAGAACTGAGGTAGTATTTATAATACTTCAGAAAACTTGGCCAGGGTATTAGGGAACTTCCCCTACTCTTTTTGATAGGTGCCATGAAATCTTTTACATTCACCTGAGCTACCAACAAGTCAAGCAGATGGACCTTGGTTTAATGTCTCATCTGAAGGACAATGCACTCAGGAGTACAGCAACCACTTATGCTGCATTGTAGTGTCAGCTGTTGATCGACCAGGTATAGGAATAAAACCCGCAGCCTTATGCACGAAAGGCAAAAGTGTTACCTGTTGTGTCACTGTCACTCACTGATGTAATAGAAAGCACTCTCATAGTTATTTTTTCTGCATCATTTGGTAATCAAAATTACCTGAGAAAGAGAGGGCCCACATGGGCCAGAAACTCCCAGTAGCCCACACTAAATATAACATAGTATGAGAGTGTACTGCTTTTAAATTAGCCTCCTGCTGCTCAAGGCTGAATGAACTAAACCAATTTATTCACAGCTGTGACATACTTTTATAATCAGAAAGAAAGAAAAAAGAAACAAATATATTTAAAGAATTTCTTCAGTGGAGCTTACTGAAGACATTCATCATGTCCCTGATTTTATTCCATGCAGGCAGTCTGCCAAATAATCTAGGGCACCTTAAAAGGATATCCAAACTGATTCTTCAGAAATGCATTTGTCTTAGTGGATGACCTCACATGTTGAAAGCTCAGCTCATTACATTATACAAAACCAATTCAAACATGAAGAACTGCCTTCATCAAGTGACTGCACACACCACCTAAAGCAAGAAGCAAAAAATAAATCAAATAAATAAATACAAAATAAGTAAAGGCAAACCCACCGACTCATAATGCTTCTACACTAACTGCTAGCTACGTATATAAATTATGAGATTACACAAACACAAAGAAAGATGTCCGATTTCCGTCAACTAGTAATCATATCACAAGAAGTACTAGAGAAACGGCTCCATTAATGAGTGTTATGGGACCAGAGAGGACTAAGTAGCTGATCACATGACAAAGTCCTTAGATTTTTGTCAATGAGTTTTGATAAAATAGACTGGGTGCCTTTACTGGTTTCTCCAACTTGCAATAAAACTCTCACTGACTCCCTACAAAAAAGGAAGGATGTACACCTTCATGTTTTTATTATTCTGAGCACAAGATGCTACAACAGATGTTTCCTAGTCTTAAAAGGCAGACATATATGCAGTATCTATATTAAAATTAAATTGCATAGCCTCATTACATGACATGGTCTACAAACTGAGTTAAAATGTGAATGACCCCGAAAGGGTAAGCAGCATCTGCCATTATTGCATATTATACAAAGACAGGTCATTAACATTCAAAAATACCCTTGGTCAGCCCAAGCAGCATACCTGTATAGAAAAAAATCCAGTCTTCTATTAATACATGCTATGGCTTTTCAGTTTTCTTGAACTTTTACTTAGAAAAAAAAAGTTTGAAATCCGGACAGTTCAAGAGACAGGACATAGAAAATACAAGGAAAATCAGGTAGGTTATGCAAAACTAAAGAAAGGTTACAGGCAATACCACAGTGATATGGTTCAGCAACAAGCAAAGAAGAACAAGGTCATACCCCCTTTGCAGACTAGCCATGTTTCTTTTGATAAAGCTTCACAGCATAATCTAACTTTACAGGCATCCTATATTCTGTCAGACCAAAACTGTGTGCCAGACAAACTGAGCACATCCAGGGCAGTCTCTCATGAATGGAAACTAGATCTGGAGGTCTTCCAACATTTAATTCATCTATGGGCAGTTCCTCAAGTAGACCTCTTTGTCTTTTCTATGAACAATCGACTGGCAAAATTCTGTTCTAGCAATCCATGGAAGAAGGCCTGCAAGACAAATACCATTTCTTTTCTCTGGACAGGAATGTTCTTGTATGCCTTTCCACCCTTTCTTCTAATATCCTGGGTACTTTGGAAGATTCAGAAGGAATCCCCCAAGATTAATGTGGTGACTCCCTTTCTGCCCAGGCAACAGTGGTTTTCTCTTCTTTTGGAAATGTCCAGGGCAATTAACACGAGCTACCTCACAGACCGGCTCCACTGACAAAAGAAAAGGAGTGTTTGATATAACCCAACACCAATCAACTTCTATTGTCTGCCTGGATGATAAGGTCTTAATTCCTTTTAGGCACCTATTTACTGAGGATGGGCAGCATGAACTAATAGTGTCAAGAAAGTTTTCTACTCGAAAATCATGTATTTATTTATTTTATTTATTTATTTTGCATTTGTTGACTGGGCTAGTCTAACTGGATATATGTCCATTTTCAGTAGAGGCCCGGGGAGAAAAGCTCCAAGCATAAACATAGGTAGTATCACCACATAGAATATATACAATAGTACCATGAGAATGGTATACATTGTTTTGATTGTATAAGTAGTAACAAAGCATAGAATATATACAGTAGTAACAAGAGAATGTTATACATTGTTTCAATTGTATAAGAGTATACAATTGCACAGAGTCTAACAGTAGGTCTAAGGTGAGATTAAAATTTGAGAAAAGGCAACATATGAGAGAAAGTCAAAGAAAAAAGAGTTAATATTTTTTAATATACTAGAAGGAAAAGTCTCATTAGGTTACCTTAGGAGTTAATAGGTAGGAAACATAGAACAGTGGAGTAAAGCAGTATGGAACAATAGAGTAGAGAAGAATAGGGAGTAGAAAGGGGGGGCAGTGGAGGTATCAGTCTGGGTTAGAGCAAGGACAGAGCCAGTGTATTTTAAGATATTCTTTTAGGTGATTTTTAAAAAGAAGCGAGGAAATAAAAGTTGAGAGTTCACTTGGAAGTTGGTTCCAGGCTTTTCCCACTGTGTTGGTAAAAAGTGAGTCCCCAGCTTTGTTGTTAGATTTTGTAGTGGAAACTAGAAGTTTGTTAGCAGAGCGTAACGTTGCAAGATTTTTATAGGGAGTTATTAGATTAGTGAAGATTGGGGTATTATTAGGGTGGTAGAGGATCTTTTGTGTGATAACAAGTTGTTGACAAAGTAGTTGGTTCTGGAGTTCTAACCATCCCAGTTGTTTGAGGTTGAGACAGTGATGAGTTCTGAAGGGAGAGCCAGTGGCAAATCTGGCTATGTTATTATAGCTGGTTGATAGTTTGTTAAGGTTGTTCTTAGAAAGGTTAGTATATATGGCTGAAGCATAGAATAGTGTAGAGATTAGGTGGGTTTGGGCAATAGTGGTTTTAGCTATTGGGGTAAGGAAGGGTTTGATTCTATAAAGGGAGCCTAGTTTTTTGTTGACCGTCTTTATGGTAGTATTTATATGGTCATCATAGCTAAGTTTGTTGTCTATTGTTATTCCCAGGAGATGGGTGGTAGTGTCAGGGGAAATGCTAGTTCCATTATTAGAGGTTACTGAGAAGTGAATTTGTGGTGACTTTTGTGTAGGAACAAAGAGCAATAGTTTTGTTTTTTTGGGGTTCAGGAGGAGGCAGTGTTCCATGAACCAAGTTTCAACAATGTTAAATATTGTCTGGGTGAGGGTCTGGAGCGAGGTTGAGGACTTGGCTGAACATATGAGAGTTGAGTCATCTGCATATTGAATGAAGGTGGCTAGAGGGATTTTGGCATTTAGATCGTTAATAAATATAGAAAAGAGAAGTGGGCCTAATATAGAACCTTGAGGTACTCCAATGTTCACAGGCAGGGGAGTAGACAGATTATTATCCCAAAGCACAGCTTGCTGTCTGTTTTCTAAGATGTAAACCAGAGTAATGCTTGTGGGTTAAGTGACTGGGCTTTTAGTACATTAATAAGCAGATGATGGATGACCATGTCAAATGCTTTTGATAGGTCGATAAATAGTGCAGAGGAAAGAGAGTTATTGATACGATTTTTGTTTATACAGTCAGCAAAGGATAGGAGGGCATAGTTGTGCTGTGGAATGGTCAAAAGCCATGTTCACAGTTAGCAAGTAGATTATTGTGTAGAAGGTGGTGAAGTAGTTGTTGGTGGATACATTTTTCCATTATTTTAGCTATTGGGGAGAGAAGGGCGATTGGTTGAAAGTTGGAGAGCTCAGTAGATGTCCCACCTTTATGTAGAGGGATTATGTGGGATACTTTCCATATGGAGGGGATTGTGCTTTCAGTAATAGATCTATTTATAAGGATAGAGATGGGATAGGCAATGATTTTAGTGGCAATTTGCAGGTAGGCAGTCAGCAGAAGGATTGCAAGGTTTGAATTTTTGAAGGAGGTTGCAAATGAGGGATGTAGGTACAGGTTGTATACAGAAGGTAGGAACAGGATTGTAGGTGGTATTTAGTGGGGAAGTGTTTATAGGTGGTAATGTATTAGCTAGAGTTTGAATGGCTTCAGTAAAGTAGTTATTAAAGGCATCAGCAATTTGTCTAGAGTTATTATGGGTGATACCTGATGGGGTGGGTGTTTTTGAGTGTCCAGGCTGAAGTAGTTTGTTGATGCCTGACCAGAATCTTTGTGGAATTTGTTGGTGGGTTTGTTGTAGGTGAAGGTAAAAGTTTTTTTGTCTAGTAGAATGTCTTTTTTGGTGGCATTTCTCAATTGCTTTAAGTAGAGGTGATCTGATGGGTTTTTTGAGGCTCTCCATTTGGCCCAAATTTTATTTCTTAGGAGGATCTTTTGCCTGGTTTGTTTTGTGAGCCATTGGGGCTATTTTGGTCCTGGTTCGGGCGGCAGGGGGCATGGTAATCTAGGATCTGAAGGAATCTAGTATTAAAGTAGGTCACTGCCTCATCTAGTTGCATATGATGCAGTGGTGTCCAGTCACATGCTTTCAGTTCATTTTGGAAGTTCTCTGGTTGAAAGTTTTTTTTTGATTGGAAGGTTTTGAAAGTATTACAATTTGGGCTATGAGTTTTTTGTTTAATTATATAAGTTAGAGCATGGTCACTGATATCATCTGGAAGGAAACCTGGTTTGTAAGTTTCAGGATGACTATAAGGATCAAGTCAAGGATGGATTCTTTACTGCATGGTTTATGGATTCTAGTAGGAGTGGTTATTATTTGTGAGAAGCCATAGAGATTTATGTTATAGAATGGATTTGGGGAGCTACACTTAGTCCAGTCTATATTAAAGTCACCTAGGACAATGGTTTCCTGAGGTAGGTGGGTAGAGAGGCAACTAAGTATGTTTTCAAAGGTTTTGATATTATTTCCAGGGGGAAGATAGGAGCAAATTAGATAAATAGATTTAGCATTGTTGATTTGTAGTTTGGCAGTAAGGGTTTCAGCATGATTATCAGTGGGAAGGAAGGTATTGAAGGGTAAAACACTGAGTCCTGATTTATACAAAATGGCTACTCCCCCACCCTTTTTGGTTTTGCGGTCACATCTCAGGATGTTATATCCAGGAGGGGTAATTTCCTGGTCCAGAGTTGAGGGTGTGAGCCATGTTTCTGTAATACAGAGGGTATCAAATTTGTGCACATCTAAGAGTGCATGAAGTTGGGTGATTTTGTTGATAATGCTACAGATGTTAAGGTGAGCTATTAGGAGGCAGTTAGAAGCCCTTTTGGGGTAGTAGTTTCATGTATTAGTTAATGGAAGTGATTTTCTACTTGGTGGCAACAATGTAACCAGTGCCCATTCATGGCTAGTTGTGCTCTTGTTTAATAATATCTGTGTGAGTTACTATCCTATGGGATTTCTTATTCAACTATCAGGATTCATTTGTTGGCAATTTCAGCATGTCTAGCCATGGATCTTCCTCTTTTAAGGCTTTAGGATGTCAAGTTTTTCTTGAAAGAGGTTTGGCATAAGAAGCCTCTAACTTGGTAAACTAGTGGCCCATCCTTGGGATCTTAATTTTGTGTTACAGAAACTAATACTTGCTCTATTTGAACCAGCTAATATGGCTAACTTGAGGCTCTTAACATGAAAAACAGTTTTATTAATTGCTCTAACTTCTACAAGAGGGGTATCTGACTTGCAAGCTCTTATGGTGAGTAAACCATGCTTCACTTTGCCCAAGGACAGGTTTTCTTTGAGAACTAACCCTTCTTTTATGCCTAATCTGAGTTTACTTCAAGTCAAACTACCCATCTCCCCTTTTTCTTTTCTGAACCTAAAATTGATAGAGAAGGTATACCCCATACCTTGGATGCCCACAGACAACTCAGGTACTATCTTGACAAAACTAAATCTTTTAGATCACTGGATCAATTGTTCTTTCTTGTGAAGGTAAGGAGAGGGGACACCCAGTGTCAAAACAGACTATTTTTAAATGGATGTGTAACACTATTTCCTTTTGTTATACTCACCATGACAAATCTATTCCAGGCAGAGTCAATGCCCACTCTATAAGGGCCTTGGCTTCTTTAATGGCTTTTTGGAAAGGGTTAGATTTTAAAAGCATTCTAGAAACCGCTACTTGGTCCTCTGTACATACTTTTTACAAAACACTAAAAGCTGGATTCCTTCTAAAGGTCTAGATCATGTTTTACTAGGACCATTTTCCAGTCGTAACTAGACTCTTCTCCTTCCACCTCCAAAATATAGTCAGCTATGGTAATCTACTCCTATATCTAAGGCTACTGTAGCAGTTATCAGTATGAAAAATATAGTACAATTGTATACGTTAAACTTACCATAACAGTAGATGTTTGAATGATTACTGCTGCAGTAGTCACTCTCTCCTTCCATCCTCCATGTTTTTTTGGTGTGTATTTTATGCCAGGACGTGCACATGTATTTGTCTGTTATTCCTAACCTTGTGCTTTCAGGGCTCAAACTCCCTTTGTCTCTGCTGGTAGGAAAGCTCTGAATGGCATTGTGCCCAAACTTGTGTTTTAGTTAGCTCAGCTCAGCTCAAGCTGCTCGACTGTTTGGACATGTGTAAGGTACCCTGAAGCTTTGGAAGCTGGCAGGCTGTTATATCCATGGCAGGATGTGACCCATATAGCTAAGGCTACTGCAGCAGTGATCGTTTAAATATCTACTGCTATGCTGTCTTTATTTACACAACTGTACTTTACTGCCAGTCTTTTTCATAAACTTCCTGTTGGGGAGAGTCTTTATTATAGTACAAGAAGCTCTGAACTCTGTACATAAGACTGAGAAACAGAATATAGTAAATGACCATACCTAAAAGTCCAGCTGGCATAGTATGTCACTGCCAAATCTTCAATATGAGATTAATCAAATCTTTAAGTCAAAGTTGCACATTTATAAAGTTGTGCAAGTCTGTTCTTCGTGAGTTATATTTGCCAGTTTTCATCCCTTTCAGTAATGATTGTATTATTTTGTTGACTGGTTTATGAGCAGTCAAAACCTGAAAAGTGTCATGCCTAACAGGCATTTCTACATTCCAGTGGTAAGGTATTATATCTTGCATTGCATGCAATATGATTTGAAGCAAATTGTGATTCATTTTCTCCAGGTCTTAAAATCCTTATGTGTACTGTAATTCTACAATTTAATTTGTTACGGGTGATTTGGCACAATAATATTATTGCATTTTTGAGAGACAACTATATTTTGAACAGTTAAATGACACTGGAGGGAGGGAGGGGATAAATGAATATAACTATGCAGTTTATAAAGAAAGAAGATGGTAGGGAAAGAGTGATCACAAGGCAAGGACATATTGAACTCACTGAGATATGGTCAGGTAACATCACATGGCTTCATGAAATGACAAGTTCCTCTTGTTGTAATAGGGGGACTGGGACTAATTGAACAATGTGTAGATATGTATCTGACAGGGGATGGGGGGGTTGGGACCAGTTGAACAACATGTAGACATGTATCTGACAGGAGACTGGGGAGCAGGGACCATTTCAACAACATGTAAATATGTATCTGACAGGTAATAGGGGGGCTGGGACTAGTCGAACAACATGTAGACATGTATCTGACAGGTGATGGGGCTGGGACCAGTTGAACAACATGTAGACATATATCTGACAGCTGATAGGGGAACTGGGACCAGTTGAACAACATGTATACATGTGTCTGACAGGTGATGGGGGCTGGGACCAGTTGAAGGACATGCAGACATGTATCTGACAGGTCATAGGGGGACTGGAATAAGCTGAACAACATTTAGCATGCATCTGACAGGTGATAGGGGGGCTGGGACCAGTTGAACAATGTGTAGACATGTATCTGATGTGATAGAGGGGCTGGGACCAGTTGAACAATGTGTAGACATGTATCTGACATGATACGAGGGCTGGGACCAGTTGAACAATGTGTAGACATGTATCTGACATGATACAGGGGCTGGGACCAGTTGAACAAGGTGTAGACATGTATCTCAAAGGTGATAGGATGGCAGGGACCAGTTGAACAACATGCAGACATGTATCTGACAGGTAGTGTCACTTCATGCTGACATATGTCTGTCATTGCTTTAATGTGGTACATGCACTTGGTGGATAACAGTAATGTCTTGTTCCATAACATTTCAATCTAAATCAAGTGATTACTTTAACATTTTTTTCTGCTTCAAAGACAAAAATGAGAGCATGGAGACAGGGAACCTCATGAGCTATGAATAGTATTTGCAAAGAAAATAACTTCAAATGTGTAAACACTGGAGCAAACATCTGTATTAATTAGACCTCTAAATATAGAAAGAATCACACATTTTCAAGTCTGGCCCATCCATTTTTTTTTTGTGAAGCTGCCACACCTTGCACACTTAATGCAGTAAACAGGAAGAGAAGGATATCTTGGTGAGACTGCAACTAGAAATTATGACAAGACATTTTTCGGAAAAATTGTGATACATGTGGCATCTTACACATGCAGACAGCAGACAAATATGGCATATGGAAAAAACCTGCATGAAAAAACACTGTACCTGTATGTTGCATATTCATTGGGTAGTCCATACATACATGACATACCATTACTGTGATTCATGTTTATGGATTGTAGTAATGTATGTAGACCAAATATTACACACACACACACACACACACACACACACACACACACACACACACACACACACACACACACAAAGCCCATTTTTGGGACTGCACACAGCATCTCTGAATCAAATGACCCATCTGTAACTAGTTCTCTCCTGTAGTATACAATGGGTTCCACTTCTTATTGCAATCATCATATGCAGTCTGTTTAATCTCTGCCCAAAGTAATATCTTACTTGAACGTTATGTGATTGGCTACATTTGGAAACTGTGTATATCTAACCACTACTACTACTAACACTAACAGCATTTGTTAAACATTTGTGTTACCCATGTAATAAATTGTTTTACTCATAACACAAAACAGAAAAAGGAGATTTCATGTTCTTAGTATGGACAGAATTAGTCTTGCTCACTCAGTGAATACAGTGCTGCAGTTGTGATTAATCAGGCTGACAGCATAGCAGGGTTTGCAATAATACAAAATAAAGTGACAATGTCAGGAGTGGAATAACTTAGTTTCACTTGTATCCTTATTTTCACCATCTTGTCCACCATAACATTATCCCTTCTATCTACTGGCACTAAACCATCCATCAGTTCTTGTGAGTCACATCTGACTCAGAGAAAGTGACCCTGTTGACAGCCACTGTTATACTAACATAAACAAGCAACATATTTACATTAAATATATGTTTCTGTGATGCCACCTCTTTTTGACTTTGACTTATTCAGGTTAATTCTTTTCTTCTTTTTATACAATATCAGTGGTGATTTTTTTTTTTACAGGTCAAGTCCATCTTTCTGCTGAATTATTACATTGGTGTGATAATGCATCCAGTTCAGTGTTGACTTCAAATGTTAAATCATATGATTTAGAATTCAGCGACATATTTTCAGTGAATATTAGACTATTAGCTGGGATAAAACTACAGAAATCTACATGGTACACAAAGTAGGTTTTCCATTTCACTATTTTCACTTCCTTCCACAGTAGAGCATTACTTGTTCTCAGAGAATATTGCTCTATTGTGTCCTTGTGACAAAGTGCACCCACAGTTTTCCCTAGTCTACTGTAGCTACAACTGCACGCAGCAAAACTTTTGTGTTTGTGTAGTAACAACCTGCAGTACCATCAGCATGTTAGGACCAAAATAGTATCTCAATGGTGTATTTATACTATAGGACTAAAGTAATTTATTCAATGCTGTATTCATATTATAGGACTAAAGTAATTTAGTCAATGCTGTATTCATATTATGGAACTAAAGTGATTTATTCAATGCTATATTCATATTACAGGACTAAAGTAATTTATTCAATGCTACATTCATATTACAGGACTAAAGGAATTTATTCAATGCTGTATTCATATTATAGGACTAAAGGAATTTAGTCAATGCTGTCTTCATGTTATAGGACTAAAGTCATTTATTCAATGCTGGATTTACATTATAGGACTAAAGCAGTTTATGATGTTTAGCAGTGTTAACTCATTAGCAACTGCTGCAAGTCAGTTAATGAAGTGTTTTATTCCTGTCTACTTGTATGCTTTAAAACAAATGCCTGGAGCTCACAGACATGCAAAACTAAATGCAGAACAAATCTTTTCAGCTGATCTTGTAAATCATCTTTTTGGCTTGCATGTTCAGTTAAAATCATTTTCCCATATTTAAGCATCTTATTCATGGAACTACATATCATAAATTCAGTATTGTAATTAATTTACACTGTAACAAAAGCACCGTGTGTGGTCTGCTTTTCCAACACTGTAGGTTTGCAGGACAGCCCATACAATTACTACAGCAGAAGTGAACCAGTAAACAGTGCAATCAGATTTGTAGGCAATGCTCTCAACCAATCAGGGACAAATTGCAACAGAGCCAGTGACAAATCCAGAAATAATCAGGGACAATCAGGGACACTTTCAAAACATTTTTATTATTGACTTGAAACACTGAAAGTATAAAAAATTGCAAATTAATATACATTTTCTGAAGTAAAAGTAATCTGTAACTCTAATTATTGTCATTATTTATTACACGTTATTCACCACCCTTTCTTCACAAGCCATCAATTTTAGGAGGAATTAAGAGGGATAGAGCTAAATTTCAGTCAAAATCAGGGGCATCCCAGAAAATCAGGCATACTTGAGAGGTATGTGGTAGATGGGAATAAATTAACCTGCGTTAGTGAGTACAGCATTACATGGAGGTGGCATCTGGCTTGTCTGTCAGTTAAATCCTGATTCATTTCTATTTAAAAGTGTTTGTCTGGAGTGGGCCACAAGAAGAGGGTGTAGAGGGGCTTGCCTCCGACAAAGCTTTTTGTTGTGTTTTCTTTTGAGTTCCAGTTGTTGTTTGCGTTTGTTGGCTTTCATTCATTTCTGACCATAGTTTTGTCAAGTGATCACAAGTGAGTCAACAGTCTTTTATAAATGCAGTTCAAAAATAAAATCCCCTGATCCTCTGAAAACTCTCAAAGAATGGCAATATCCAGGTAAGCTAAGTGTATCAGTTATTCATCTCATATGGCTTTGTCACCAAATATTTATACAACTACTAGTCATTCTGTGTCTCTTAGGAAAAAGTACTGGAAAAGGGAACAGATAACTAGCTTATGGCATAATCTGTATGCCTCTCTCTGACATTCTCAATCTCGCATTCTATTCTTCTTATGGAGTATTGTGGGATCTCCGTCACTGTTACTACACAAAAAGATGAATGGTCTACTGCTAGTCTTCAAAACTAAGCTTGATAAAAAGAAAAGGATAATAATGATTATTTAGAAGAGGAGAATTTGAGTCTTATGCATGACTGAGCCTTCTTCTAGGCAACCATGAACCATCTTGTTTAAAGCATCTGGAGAAAACAACAGTAAGAACAATTTTAACTTTGCTTTTGTTCATTCCGAACGCTAGCTGAGCATGAATATCTGTTATATTAAGGTGTATTTCCACAATATTGGAATTGTACTTGAAATCTTTTATTTACAATAGCACCAACTTCACAATCCACATAGGTTGATAGGTTTGTAGGTAAGTACTATGCTACTTACCATTGAGGGCCATTTTTAGCATAGCCAGTTTGCCTTTTTGTGCTTGAAATAACTTATCATATTTGAGTATAGATTGGTCTTACCCATTCCATGGTCATGAATTATATATTACCCGTAATGGTAATAACTGGGATCATATCATAGATAATTTTAAAGGACCCATTCATGGGATAAAGCATTTAGATGCTGCTTTTGTTCATTAGTAGTACAGGGTGCAGTCCTGGGGTAAACTTTGTCTTTCCCATCCAAAATAGATATGGATGAACTTTGTTTTAGTGGGTGGTAAGTCTGTTCCACAGCAATGATATCCTCTGCAAACTATACCTGTCACTCCAAACTGCTCTGATGAGGTTGCAGAAGAGGCTTAGATCCTTAGATTGAGTATTTTTGATTCCATTTGACTTGCTGATGTGCAGTAAATCCATCAGCAGTAAGTTGGAGGATGTCTTCTTTGCTAGAAACTGGTTAACTCTTAGCAGTCTGCAGGATACAGAGTTGGCCCATGTAGAGCATGTTGATTAGGCTTTGTATCCTTTTAGTAAGGTATCTCTGTGGGTGTTCCAGTTGTTGCATGTGTCTAGACAGATACCTGCCAAAGCATTACATTTAATGATTTGCCTAATGAGGGCTGAGAAAAGGCAGACAATTACAACCTTAATCTAGACACAATCCTTTTGACTATAAGCTGTGCAATATAGAAGAACTTTCTTACTACAATGGAGACATGACGGACACTTTTGATACCAAATAAGTGGTTTCCTCAAGAATTAGGGACCCTTTTGCCAGTATGTCATAGAGTATGCCACTTCTAAATAACTATGATCTGCTGCCTGCATCATCACAAGTTTCTGAGTTTCGTTGATGCTTCACTATATGACCTACAGTGGGCTGGTTAACTCTGGAATGGCTGACTTTACGAAAATGACTTATAAGACCACATTGAAATCTGTTATCCAATGCTTTAGTGATCTTAGTGTCATAGTATAAAATGCAACATAAGAAGGTGTTTGGAATACACGTTTTTTAAATATGTGATCTTCAGCTCATTTCCTAAGTTCGTAGGATCAGTTTTGGGATCCTTATTATTTGGTCATCTAATAATGACTATCCTTTTACTGATGATATGAAAGTTTGAACTGCTGTCACTGACATAGTGGAACATGCTGACCTTCAAAAATATCTTGATACTTTGGTTGAGTGGGTACAGTTGAAAGGTTTGAAAGTTAATGCAGATACATTTACAATTTTGCATTTTGGGTCCAACAATCATTATTACCCATATGCATTGGATAATCATGTGTCTTCCATATCCATATTTACTAAGGTTAAAGATTTTGTTATTATGGTGGATTATTCCTTATCATTTGATGACCACATTGATATTATGTTTAGGAAATGTTATAGCTTAATATAGACTATACTTCAAAGTTTTTTGAGAAGGGACAGGCACGTAATGGTTTAATTTGTATACATTTGAGATATGTCTGATTACTGGAAATGGACCTCTGTTTGTGCTTTTAGTGTCTTACAGTTAAAGAAATTAGAGCATATTCAATGACTTTTTACTAGGTAAGTCATGGGATGTGATAATCTATCATATAACAAAAGACTAGAAAATATATGTCTTTATTCAGTGGCATATAGACTGTTGAGGTCTGACATAATATTGATTTTTAACTGCTTAAAGGAGATCTTTTTGGTTGCTATGTTGGAAATAAATTTTCAGACCATAATATCAACACCAGATATAATGACTTCCTTACTGAATTGCCAACTGCCAGATCCAGACTGGAGCTAGCATTTTTATCAATTTAGAGATGGTACTTTATAGAATTCCCTGCCTAAACATATAAAGAAGGCTTGTAATCTGATGAGTTTTAAGACCAGTTTGGATTTATGGTACAAATATAGTATTTTTTAAGTGGTATGCATTTAAGGCAAACTCCTAAGTGGCTTTTTTAGGCTCTAAGTATGATTGCCATTTAACTGAATAAATGAATCATTTAAGGTGTTTTCCTAATATATACATGTATCTATCTATCTATCTATCTATCTATCTATCTATCTATCTATCTATCTATCTATCTTTTTAACGACATGTGCTATTTTAAATGTTTACCCTTGGAGATCAACTGCCCAGATTATGACTCTGTTGCATAAAAGAGGAGGAGATAATAAATTTATCTTCTACAGTTGAACAAGGGAACCTTCATTTCAAAAGACAGCATTAGTAAACTTTTAAGTAGTACCTGTTTCAGAAAATAATATGCATACTCTCCCTGGGAAATATAATGAAGGTCAGTTTAAAAAACAATCAACAAAACATGTAACTTTACAGAGACAGAACACATTTTTACATAATAATAATGAGTAAAGTGGGTGTTGAAAGACACTAGGAAGACTGCAGACTCTGTGGGACATGAATAAAATAAAGTGTAAGACATTGCAAGCTGCTTAACACTAACAAGTTCTGAAGATGTCATTCCTGCAGCTTAGAGGGATAAGGCTTTGACTGTGGCCCAGATGATCCATGTTTGATTAAGGGGCATGGGAGATAGATGGAGAAGAATGGGAGAATGAGAATGAATGACAAAGAGTTTACCCATCGTGGTGGTTAGTTTCACAGGACAGCGGCCAGTCATGCAAGAAAGCTTGCATACTCCTCCTCCTAAAGACAGCTATAACATCCTTTGGAAACTGATAAGGGGTTGATTTGAACTCATGGGGTGGGGGAGACCCAGGTCTCTGCTTGGATGATGGCTTCATGATCATCTCTCACTTCATAGAGAAACAAATGTACTGATGATAGCTCTTACTGTGGGAAAGAATGAATAGGCCAAATAGGTCACAGAGGACTGATCGCTGGCAGGCACAAATTAAAAAAAGAAATACAAAATAAAAACAATGTAAGACAGAGAACTGAGTCTTGCCACTGAGAGACTGATATCAGAATCTCTGCTTGCCAACTGCATTATGCATAGTTATTTTATTAACCACAAAATTTAGAAACTATTGCTGTAGTTCAGCTTTAGTACAAGCCAACATTTGGCCTTGACAAATGTTTAGTTTGTATTTCTTGGGTTTTATTGCAATAGTGCCTATTTTCTGTGTTTTCATCTATGTGCTTCTTTGATTTATTTATTAATTTATAATTTGTTCTTTCTGTGCAGTCTTTCAAAATTTACATTCTTTTAATTTGGCCTGAAAGATAAGATCATTAATTACCATTAGAAGGCAGATTTAACAAAGTGAGTTGGCACATAACAGGAGCTATTCTGAATGGGTACTGAAATGCAGCTCTTGTTGAAAGATTATTTGCTAATGTCTTCCTTTGAAGTTTGGTCATCCTTGCTGGACTGGAGTGCAGTGTGCGCTGCAAGCCATTGATTTGTCCGGTTAAAGTCCTGGAAAAAATGTGCTTTGAAGAATCCATCCACAACCCTTTTTTCCCATTTTTGCACACAGGAACAGGGTGTCACTTCAACAGTGACAATTGTCTAGAGCAGGGGTGGGCAAACTTTTTGATTCGTGGGCCACATTGAGTTCTAACATTTGACAAAGGGGCCGGAACAGGAGCAGATAGATGACATGCTTTGAAAACATCACCTCATTGGGGGAAAAATACACATCTTGGGATATGGAGAAAACATGTGCTTTAATTTCCAATGAAAATGAAGAAAAGCATTACAATAAAATCTCTGACTTCGAAATGAGTCTTTAAACACTGAAAATCAAATAAATGACCATTTTATTTTAAAGCACTGAAAGTTCTGTTATCCTTCAGGATATCACCATCACTCTCCTCCTGACTGTCTTTTTTTCAAAAACGGTAGGAGATGCAGATGTACTTGTCCTGTTCCTTTTATTCAATTTGTTTCCCCGGTGCCAAAAGTCAACAACGATCAGTACAAGGACAAAACAGTTGCAGCAAGTCAGTCTGTGAAGCATTATATTTGATCTGCCCGCACTGTTTATTTTAACAACGTGCGTATCACGGAGACACACACATTTTAATGGGAGCAGTGTTGTTGGTCTCCTTTTTTAGCCAGCGCATCAAAGTCTGGAGTTAGTTTTGTTGTGGCGATTCTCAGGATGGATCTGAGGTGTAGGTCTGTTAACTTGGATCTGTGGCTGGCTTTGTTGATGTTCATGACGCTGAAGGTCTGTTCACACACGAAGGTAGAGCCGAACAAAGCCAACATCATCTGCGCTTTTTGCCTTAGATTTGGAAACGCGGCATCATTGAGTGAAGCATAGAAGTCATTTAGTTTCAGAGAGCTGAACTTTTCTTTTAAGGCAGGGTCAGACTGAAGGTCGATCAGTTCGAGCTGAAGCTCCTCTGGAGCTGTTTCGGGGTCTTGTGACAGAGGAAAGGCCACTAATTGAAGTGACTTGCCAATTTTGTCGAAATCCAAAAACCGACAGCAGAATTCTCTGTGCAGTGCATCCAGTGACTCACTGTATTTCTTTACTTTTGCTCCGGCCTCTTTCAGCGTGGCTAGTCTAGGAAAATGAGTGAATGACTTGTTCAAAATCTGCCTGGAGAATAAAGCCAGCTTGGATTTGAAGGCGTTCACGTTTGTGTACATGTCATGCACAAACTGCTCCTTCCCCTGCAGTTTCACATTGAGCTCATTCAAGTGTGAAAATACGTCCGTAGCAAACGCAAAGTCACACATCCAGCTCTTGTTGCTCAGCTCAGGAAATTCATCAGTCTTCCCCTGCCGCTCCAAAAACACGCCAATCTCCTCTTTGAGCACCCACACTCGTTGAAACACTTTGCCCAAACTCAACCAGTGGACACGGGAGTGATAAAGCAGGTCCTGGTGATCCGCATCAGTTTCTTCCAGGAATGCAATGAACTGACGGTGCTGAAGTCCCCGTGCGCATATGAAGTTGACGAGTTTCACCACAGGATTCACAACATGATTCAGCTGTAACACTGATTTACATAGAGATTCCTGGTGGATGATGCAGTGGAGGAAAATGACATCCTGGTCAGGGTTTTCATCTTTCACTTTATTCTGGATTCTCCTCAGCAGGCCAACGCTTTTTCCCATTAAATTCGAGATCCATTTGTGGTGACATTAACAAGCTTACTCCAGGGAAGCTTCATGTTTATGATGGCAGCAGACACCCGTTCAAAAAGTCCTTTCCCCGTGTTTGTCCTTTCAGAGACTCCATTGTCAAAAACTCCTCCGTTACTTCAAAAGTTTCATTGATTCCTCGGATAAAATGAGGAGCTGAGCAGTGTCTTTGACATCGTTGCTTTCATCCAGTAGAATAAAAAGTGAATGACTTCGCCTTTTTGTTTAATATGCTGGTGAAATCTTCATCTATTAGTTCCACACGGCGAGTCACTGTCCGCCGTGATAAACTGATTTTCTCAAATTTGTCTTTGGTCTCCGGGCACAAAATACCTGCTGTCTCTACCATACATTCTTTTAAAAACTCGCCCTCAGACAGTGGTTTGCTGGCCTTTGCTATTTTGAATGAAAGCATAAAACTGGCCTTAGTACTTGACTCTTGAATGGCAGTTTGACGGTGAAAAAACTTTGCTGAGCCTTCAAATTAGCTGCCAACTTCTCAGCAGCAGCTTCCAGTTCTTTTGTTGAGAGCTTGCTAGCATAATTAGCGTGCTTTGTGGCAAAGTGACGGCTAATATTATACTCTTTAAAACCGCCACAATTTCTTGGCATATCAGGCAAACAGCAGATGATCAGTGTTCAGTGAAAAAATATTTAGTTGTCCACTCCTTACTGAACACTCGACATTCTCTGTCCACTTTCCTTTTCTTGGGTCCACTCATCTTCATAGAGGGGCGGTGGGTCAAAGGGTAAAGTGCAAACGTGGAGTAATAGGCCTACGCTTCACCTCAACAAAGCCAATATATCTGGAGTGCGCCATCTAGTGAGGAAACATCAGAATTGCAGGAGAAATAAAACATTAACAAGGTTAATTTATTAAATTTTTTCAAGTTTGGCGGGCCGAATCAAAACGTTTAACGGGCCGCATGTGGCCCCCGGGCCGTAGTTTGCCCATGCCTGGTCTAGAGCCAGGGTTCACACTGCCAGGTGGCTGCAGCCCTGCTTAGGAGAATCTTGATGTATTATGCATATGCCAGTTTAGTATATGACATTCCTTTGGCTGTTCATATAGTTTATATTCTGTAATTAGAATTTGAAACAACATTTGAAAAATGTTCTAATGTTGACATTTTGCCTTTTGGGCCAAGTCTAACCAACTACACAACTCTGTGGCAGCATTTTTAAACTAAACTATACACTTTCAAACTTGTTCTGTCCTTTAGTGTATTATTTCAATGCTGGAAAAATATGTTTTAATCTAGCATCCCCACATTATTTAATGGTATTAGGTCTGCTTTGTTTGTGTATAGCATATTAGGCCACTTTGTAAACACAACTGAAATTGTTTAAAGTCATCATTGTACATACAACACTCCTGTTTTATTCAATCTCTTCTAATCTCTTCATCTTGGGTCATCTCTTCAGGTATGCCATCATTCCTGTCATATGCCTTTATCTTCAGGTGAGACTGAATAGCTCACCTTTCAAAATTTTCTGGGATACGTGTTCTGAAATTTGTTATATGTTTCTTGAGATACTGCTTGATTTGCTTTTTATGTATTTTTGAGGGTTTTCTCTCAATATATTTTACCTACAAGTGAGAAAATACATTGTGTTTGTTAACTCATTTATGAGTTGTGGTCAGATGAGTGACAGTTTTACTGTGAGTGATAGTATTATTTAGTTACAGGAGCAATAATAGTTCTGTAAGCAACATAGTAAATTAAGAATATAAAAGCCCCCATGGACCACTTAAGAAAAGGCATTAAACAAGTCAACAGTAAGCATTCGATCAAGAAACAGTATTTTAACAACTTATTTAATAATAACAGTTTTGTTGGCAATAACTGATAGCCCAGTTCTTGCAAAATAATGATTGTCTTTCCTATAGAATTACATCTGCTAATCTGTAACTCGCATGTAAAAATCACTTTAAGAGCATAGATATGAAGCATATGGAGAAAAACTGTGCAGTGAGAAATAAAACACTGAATAAAAATACACAAAAGGTAAGAACTATTAAGAACTAAAATTGTGATGCAATATAGATTACTTAATAATCTCATTAAAGTTAAAATGGAATGAAAATTAAGTTAGTAGGTGGAAACAGCACCGTCTGAAGGTATTGGTTAATTATATGGGAAAATTAGATTTGCCTGTGGTGACATTTTCAGTGAAAATAGAAAGTTTAAAGAGATTTGGGTGACAGTTGTGAATGATAGTATAAAATCCTTTTTGATTTACACAGAAAAAATGTTACAGTTAAAGGAAGTCAGCTAAAAGTTATGGATGGAGCAGTCTGTGAAAAGGGATGTATTTTTAGGAATATATTCAAAGGCAAATACATATAAACAAAAGGTGGTATATGAATGGCAGCTAATTTTAGATGGGCACCCAGTGTCATGACATTAATAACTTTAGACATATGTATGGCCTAAATAGCAGATTATGAAGTCAGAGATCTTCATCATCTTGTCCTGGGTGTATCACTGTGAATTTGCTAAATGTAATAATTGATAAGATAAATGATCTGGAACATATTCTGAAAACAATCCTTAAGTGGATGTCAGATCCTTCAACAATGGAAGAAAATATAAATTGTGACTATCTCTTAATGTAGAAGTAGGAGTAAGCCAGAAATTTATAAACCTCTGTTACACACTTCCAAAACAAGAGATACTAGAGAATAAATAGCTTCAGGAAACTGAGAGTAATTTAATTTAAAGGAGGAGGGATAATGATGAAACCCAGCATTGCTTCTACTGTGCTACCAGGTAGTGGAGGGCTACAGGTAAATGATCGCTGATATGGTTTTGCAGAGGGATGGAATCAGTATCAAATATGATTCTTTCCATTGTGTGAGTGGTAGTATCACTATGGGACCATGCAATGGGAAGGAGTGGAAATCACAATGCAGAAATGTGCAGCAAGGCTGGACCAGATGTTTCCTATGACACAGATTTGGCAGAATTGATGTAATAGAATCTGTATTGAGATTGCACATGACTCTCCCCAGTTGGTTTGGGTGAATTAGAACCCAAACAGTAGAATGTATAACCTATGCAACTCAAGATGGCTGTCAAATCTGCCAACCATGGTTACATGCACACCTGCAGCCATCGAAAAACTGGGGTAAAGAACACCAGAGACAGAATTGGTTAACATCAATGTGGAGGTGGTCATGAAAGCAACGTATCCTACTATGCAGCAGACAAAGCCAATCATAGTATCATCGTTTCACATCTGACAAGTAAAATATTAATGAAAATAATAAATGATAAAATGCTGTCTGAATCTAATCAATTTTTTAAAACATCACCACTTGGCTCCTTGGGTCATGTCTACCAGTGTGAAAACATTAGGACACATGGAGTCAGTTTAAGTAAACACAGCAGTTAAAATGAATGCAACCTGAATAATTCACTTCTTAAAGAAACATAACAGTCAGTTTCTTAGAGTTATTCCTAATTAAATAATCCTTCAAATTTCTGCCCACGCTATAAGAAACATCCAACTTTTTTTGCAAAATCCTTTTCATTTCTTTATCTTACCTAAGAAAATTCCATCCTACCTTTATCACATGCACTGATTTATCTGTAATATTACTAAACAATGTGACAAAATCCCTGGCATTTAATAAACTATGTGTAGGCTTAGCGTGAAGCCTGAAGCCTACATGGAATTTACATGTTTGCATGATGATGCGCGGTGAACAGCAACACTAATTATGTATTCATGCTGCTCACTGCATTTAAATGTAAATAAGCATGGTTTTGTGGTTGGCAACAGTGTTCATAGGTTCATAGGTAGGTACTAGGCTATCGGCCCGAGGACCTATGTAATTCTAGCCAACAAGATTCCCTGGCTTACGCCACAGAAGAAAGTTATTTTCCTGTGCCACTGTCGAGCAGAGACACAGAAGTGATTCCCGGGGTGTATTTCCTATTTCCCATCCACTCATCAAGATTTTTCTTGAAGAGTGCTAATGAAGAACTTTGCTTGACATACATGGGTAGCCTGTTCCAGAGTATGGGAAGTCTCTGGGACAGGAATCTATCCCTCCACCATGTCCTGTTTATTGTGGTGACAAGGTTTATGTCCCTAGACTGTGTAGCTCAGAGGGATTGGGATTTCTTTAGGTGTAGCATGTCCAACAGCTCTGGGTTTGACATAGCTTTATATGTTAGGCAGAGATCACCTCGGAGTAGGTGATATGCTATGGAGTAAAGCTGGAGTTTTTTGAGACGGTCAGTGTAGGGCATCTGTTTGAGGCCAGTTATCTTCTTTGTGAGGTACTTCTGTGGCCTTTCCAGCTGCTGCAGATGTCTTGTGAGGTACATTCCAAAAGGGGCATTGTACTCTATAATGGGTCTAATGAGTGTCAAGTAGAGGGGAACAATGACCTCTTTTTTCCTGGATGAGAACCCTTTTATGATGAGATGTGCCACGTAGAAGGACTCCCTGACTACTGTGGTGATATGACTATCAAAGGACAGACTCCTGTCCACCTGGGTCCCAAGGTCTTTTATTACACATTTGATGTTAAGTAGACTGCTATCTATGTAGTAGTTCTTAGGTACAGAGTTTTTACCAAAGGGGATGACAATGCACTTTTTGGCATTGAGCTTGAGGCCATTGCTCTGATACCAGGCATCTGTCTCAGTGAGGCCCTTCTGTAGGATTTCCACATCATTTAGGGACTCGACTATGGTTCCTAGTTTGCAGTCATCTGCGAACTTCATTAGCCAGAGGCCTTCTGTGTTAGCCTGTACTTCAGAGAAGTAGATACCAAACAGGAGAGGTCCCAGGACTGAACCCTGTGGTACTCCACTTGTCACTGGTTTGAGGTCAGATTTGGAGTGTATAACTTTTACAGTGTGGGTTTTGTCAGTGAGCCAGTTGGTAACCCATCTTGTGATGTAGGGATTTATACCTAGTTTAGTGAGTTTAGCTATAATTCCAGAATGGTGGATGGTGTCGAAAGCCTTGGCGAGGTCAAGATAGGCTGTGTGAAACACCTTTCCCTCATCTATGTCTTTGGTGACTGCCTCAAAGAAGTCAATTAGGTTCTGGAGGCATGATCTGCCTTTCACAAACCCGAACTGGGTGGGATCCAGAGTTTGGAGGTTACCAATGTCTTTGTTTATGAGTTCCATGATGATATGTTCCATGGCCTTGCAAAGCAGGCTTATCATTCTAATAGGGCAATAGTTCCCAGGATCAGTGGTGGCTCCCCCTTTGTCGAGTGGGATAACTGTTGCTGTACGTCATTCAGTGAACACAATGCCTGATGTGAGGCTATGATTGAACATGGTGCTTAGGTGGGGAGCCGGTTCGTTCTGAAGTTCATGTAAAATG
>NC_056737.1:963705947-963853447 GCF_019279795.1 Protopterus annectens
TCCAAATTGTAGCTTGCTACAGATCCCCCACCATACCCCAAGGTTCTCACTACACCTTTCTAAGCATACTGGAAAATATTAAGATAGAGCCAAACACCCTAATACTGGGTGATTTTAACTACCCTGCCATTAACTGGGAAAACTACTCATGTACCAACACCTTTGCCCAATAGTTCTTGGAATTCATAAATTCCAATGCCCTGGATCAACTAATCCATACTCCCACCAGGGGCTCTAATATCCTAGACCTGGTCATTATCAACATGGGAAATCGATGCTCCACACCTATGGACACCCCCTCGTTAGTCAGGTCTGACCATAAGCTAATCATCTTTAACATCCACATCAAACTACCTCCACCCAGTAAGGAAACCTCCATAAAAACCTTCTCCAAAACCAACTTCATGCGACTCAAGTCAGAAGTGACAAACTTCATGACACCCATGCAGACGGGAACTGAAAGTTCAACTGCTGAATCCTACACTAAGGCACTGTACGAGCACATCCACTCATGCATGAATCATGCCATCCCAAATAGAACCAAGATGCTCTCATCTAAAAAAAGGAAGCCAATCTGGTGGTCCCCTGCCATAAACAAATTTTACAACAAAAGGAAGAAACTGTTGCAGAAAAGAGGAAAATCCCAGGATGCAAAAAACTCCCTTACCAGCCTCAGTAAGAAACTGAGATCCCTCATAAAATCCTCCAAAGCTCGTTACGAAAATAAAATTGCCAAAGATTCCAAAGACAACCACAAGGCATTCTATAACTATGTCAAGAATCTAAATGGCAATGCTCAGATCTGCTCTGAGCTAAAACAGAATGGCATTAAATATACTGATCCCAAGGATATTGCCAATATCCTGGCAGATCGATTCAGTGCCAACTTCACCCCCCTCTCACCCCCTAAATTGCCCATCTCAATACCGGAAGATTGCCAAATTCTGGTAATAATGGCCACACAGGTAAAAAACGCACTCTCCAAAGCTAAGAATACAGCATCCATGGGACCAGATGACATCCTGGGCTGTGTACTACATGAACTACAATATGAACTGGCACCTCACCTAAGTGTCATGTTTAATCATAGCCTCACCTCAGGTTTCGTGCCCACTGTGTGATGCAGAGCTACAGTTATCCCACTCCACAAGGGGGGATCCACCTTGGATCCTGGAAACTACCATCCCATCAGTCTGACAAGCCTTATCTGCAAGGCCATGGAGCGTATTATCATAGAACTTATAAACAAAGACATTGGCAACCTTCAAACACTGGACCCCACCCAGTTTGGGTTCGTGAAGGGCCGATCTTGCCTCCTGAACCTAATTGACTTCTTTGAATCAGTCTCTAGAGCCATGAACAAGGGTAAGGTGGTCCACACAGCCTATTTAGACCTTGCCAAGGCCTTTGCCACCATCACCCACTCTGGAATCATAGATAAACTTACTAAGCTGGGCATTAATCCCTACATCACCCAATGGGTTGCTAACTGGCTTACTGATAGAACCCACAGTGTAAAAGTAGCCGGCTCCAAATCCAGCTCCAGACAAGTGACAAGTGGAGTACCTCAGGGTTCTGTCCTGGGACTACTCTTGTTTGGCATCTACTTCTCTGAAGTACAGGCCAACACTAAGGGACTCTGGCTAACAAAGTTCGCAGATGACTGCAAACTGGGAGCCATTATTGAATCCCCAAATTATGTGGATACTTTACAAAAGGGCCTTACAGAAACAGATGCTTGGTGCCAGAGCCATGGGCTCAAGCTCAATGCCAAGAAATATATAGTTATCCCCTCTGGGAAAAAACATGTATCTGTGAATTACCATATAGGTGGCAGTACACTAAACACTGAAAGTGTGACAAGAGACTTAGGGACACAGGTGGACAGTGGTCTCACCTTCGATAAACACATCGCCACAACAGTCAGGAAATCCTTCTATGTGGCACACCTCATCACTAAGGGCTTTACATCCAGAAAAAAGGAGGTCATTGTCCCACTGTACTCATCCCTCATTAGACCCATTATAGAATACAATGCCCCATTTGGTATGTAACTCTCAAGACATCTGCAACAACTGGAAAGGCCACAAAAACACCTCACTAAAAGAATCACAGGCCTAAAGCAGATGCCCTATGCTGACCGCCTTACAAAACTCCAGCTATACTCTGTCGCATATCGTCTACTCAGAGGCGATCTCTGCTTAACATACAAGGCCATGTCAAACCCAGAACTGTTGGACATGCTACACTTAAAGATATCCCAGTCCCTCCGAGCCACACGCTTCAGGGATCTAAACCTTGTCATCACAATAAACAAAACATGCTGGAGGGATAGGTTCCTGACCCAGAGACTCCCCATACTCTGGAATAGATTGCCCATACATGTCAAGCAGAGTGCCTCTTTGGCCCCCTTCAAAAGGAACCTTGATGATTGGATGGGAGAAATTCACCCCTGGGGATCACGTCAGCTGCCCTGTTAGACAGGAGTCCAGGGAAGTAAATAGTGTGGGAAGAAATAGCCAGGGAATTGTTATGGCTAGGCTTGTATAGGCCCTAGGGCTGATAGCCTAGTACCAACCTATGAACCTATGAACCTATAATATTTACTTTACATAGCACAATGGTGAGCAGCAGGTTTGCAAGATGGCAGGCAAAGTGTTTGCACATGCGAGATGCACATTTCCATTACTCTCCCTGTTTGTGAATAGTTAAGCAGTGCACAAACATGGGGCCCATTACTAAAATTCAGAGAGTTAGTATTGAGTTTATGAAACACACCTGCTGCTTAGCTGACTTTGTGAAAGCAGGTGTAAATGTCTGAATCTAGGTGTATCTAATACTTTTAAATAAACAGTGACAATGATATGACATTATGCTTTATAATACATTCAGCATGTGCTACTGTGTTAACCTTGAGCAGCGAGTTTAAGCGGTATTGTATCTGCAGCATTGTACAGCCACTCACCATTGCTTGGCTTTGGTGTGTAATGCCAAACTCCACATAAACATAGAGGACAAAAAGTGAAGGGATCTATTATTTTTATTTAGTACTTATGTGTGTGGTGTGTGATTCTATTTTTGACCAGATTATATGTGTTAAAATGGGATAGATAGGAAAATGGTGAAATTGGAGCAAGCTGGGGGAAGAACAAAGGGAACGCAATAGAGGAATGTGCAGGGGGGAGGTAGGAAAGAACCATAGCTATCCCTTTCTTCAACAGTGTAAACTGAAAATATGTGCAGAATATTAGCTTTAGTTGGACTGTCACCTCCAAAAAGAGAGGAGACAACACTGTAATCATGTATAGTCAATTGGACTGAATCTAATGTGTTAAGAAGATGTGTGCAAAATGGAGAGGTATGTATGGGATCATATTTTTTTTTTTTTTTTTGTGGGACAGGTGCCCATTGTTTTTTTTTTTTTTTAAGTCAGTATGAGAGGAATGCTGAGTAAAGGACATTGGTATTTCTGTGTCAGGTAAGTTGGGTAGGTGAGGAAGCAAGTGAAAATAATCAAGACAAACAAAACAAGATACAGGGATGGAAAGTGGCATACTGTGGAAAGTATCACATATATTTCCCCTCCACAAAGGCGGACCCTCCACAGAACTAACCAATTACCGCCCCATAGCTATTCTCTCTCCACTCTCCAAAATACTAGAGAGATGCATAAGCTCTCAGGTCTCAGACTACCTCCTTACTAACAACCTCCTTTCCAATACTCAGCATGGTTTCTGACCAAACCATAGCACCACCACTGCCTTAGTCTCCTTTATTAACACTATCCTTCAGCATAAAAACAATGGCTATCTCTCCTCTGCTACTTTCCTTGACCTATCTAAAGCATTTGACATGGTCCCACACAAACAACTTATCTCTGTCCTCAATAACCTATCCTTCTCTCAATCAGTCACCAACTGATTTCAGAGTTACCTGTCTGACCGCCAACAATCCATTGTATGGCAGAATGACATATCTCTCCAACTACCTGTCTCCATAGGGGTTCCCAAGGATCCATCCTTGGATCCATACTCCTCTCTGTTTTCACCAATAATCTAGCCTCTGCCACCAAACATGGCACACTCATACAATACGCATATGACTCAACCATCATCTGCTCAGCCCAGTCCCTACCCAAACTGCAAAAAGTCACACAGGAAGCCTTTTCCTCTGTTGAAACTTGGTTATACAGTGCCCAGTTAATACTCAACCCAAACAAAACTAAACTACTCATCATCCAACCCACCAAACATACTCAAAACAACTCTCACTTTAACATCACAGCAAAAGACAACACCACTATATAGCCAAATGAACACACCAAATTGCTAGGAGTGGAAATAGAAAATAAACTAAAATTTGACATTCACATATCCATGACCATAAAAAAAGTCCACAAAAAACTAGGAGCGTTATTCAGAAATAAGCACCTTCTCACCAAAGCAGCAAAGATTTCAATAGCAAATTCCCACCTTATCTCCACCCTACTTTATGCCTCTCCAATATATACCAACCTAAGGCAATGCGATCTAAACAAACTAGAGACCTGCTACAACAAAATCACCAAATACGCCACAGGGGCATCCTACCGTAGTCACCACTGTCTCTCACTTGCTGAACTGGGCTGGCTTGAACTCCCTCACCTCCTTCAATGTTATCAACTCTCACTCGCCCACAAACTAGTAAACCATCCACTAAATGTCCCATCTCTCCAGAGTCTACTCCAACCCTATCGCACCACCAGACCACTAAGATCCAGCAATAAAAATCACTTGCAGATCACTAAAGCCAATAACTCTGCTGGTGAAGCACTAATCTGTTGCACCATAGCCAAATTATGGAACTCCCTCCCACCTACAATTACCTCCGTACCATCATGCACCCATTTCAAAACTTTACTAAAAGCGCACCTAAAAACATGCTGGCTATGCCCTTGAAATCCCACTCTAAAATCATCCACCCCATCCACTCCACTAACTACCTTGATTATAGCAAACTTAGATGCTCATAAGCCTAGTACTTATTATACGGCAGGAACTTCTTATTGTAACATTTGTTAATGTCTGTTATGTACTTCACAGATAAAGATTCTAGTTGTCTACTGATGTACTATGTTCTTCATCTGTAAATATGTTGTAAGTAATCATTATGTTATATTGTTAATCGCTATGTAATCCAATGTAACTACTGTGTTTATTTTAACTGTGGAGCTTTTCTCCCTGGGCCTCCGCTGAAAATGGACCTACGCCCAGTCGGACACACCTGGTCAACAAATGTAAATAAATAAATAAATAAATAAATACAAGGTTGGGGGACACCATGATTGAGGTGAGGGAAAGGACAACCCAGGCTCATGCCCATCAAACATGGAGACAGTGAGAATTTAGTCCTCCCCCACTGCACTGTCATCACTGTCCCCTTACTCATTTGGTGGCTGGAGTGCTTGACATCTTCTGCTTCTGTGGACCATGAGGGAGAGCAACCTCAACATCCAGTGTAGGCATACACCAGTGGTGTTGTGCATGACTCTACACACCAACCCTTTCAAATCCTGGCTGGTGTTGAAATCTCCACCCCTGCCACTACTCCCAGAGGGTACTACAGCACCAGCTGCCAGGTCAGTATTACCTGAGGACACAAGTAGTAAAGAGGCAGCAGAGTTAGTCCTGGCAGGTTGGGTCCCAGATGTCCTGGGCATTGCTGCTGGATTCGGTGGAGTTGGGACAGGTTGCTCCAATGGACAGGCCTAACTTGTTGTGCTGTGAAGCATTTGCTGATTTATTACAGATGGATGACATGGAGACATTTTGGTGACACATAATGGATAATAGCATCATAGGATCATAGGAAATTACTAGGTTATCAACCCGGAGGTCATTTCAAGCCTAGCCAATGTAATGCCACAGAAATATTAGTTAATATCCAAGATTGCATTTAGTAGTGACTACCTATGTCCAGGAGAGTTTTGGCACTATTCTTGGTAAGAATTTAAAGTGCCCCATCCACTAACCCAGGTTTCTTTTGTACAGTATCATAGAGGTGCTGTGTTTCTCATAAATAGGTAGCCTATTTCAAAGATGTGGCAGTCGCTGGGAAGTAAATCTGTCCTTCCAGCATGTCCTATGTAACTCATGGGCCATATTTAGGCCCCTGGAATGGGTGGTCCTAGTCCTGTGTGATTTATAGATATGCAACAAGTTCATTATATTTGGGTCTGAGATTGCTCTGTAAGCCAGGCATAAGTCTCACCTAAGAAGTTTATATGATACAGAGTAAAGTGACAGAGACTTTAGTCTGTCTGTGTATGGCATGTGCTGGAGTCCCTTTATATTCTTTGTTAGAAACCTCTGTGTCTCTTCAATTGCTGCAGGTGCTTTGTAAGGCACATGCAGAATGGGGTGTTATACTCAGTTATGGGCTGGATTACTGCTGAGTATAGAGGGGGGTATAACCTCTTTTTCTCTCAAGGTAATGCCTTTACTAATCAAGTATGCTGTGTAGAAAGCCTTCCTTATTATGGTAGACACATGGTTGACGTTAAGGTCACGGTCAACTTGTGAACCCAATTCCATTACCACTTTGTGGGTACTTAGGGTATTGTTGTTGATTTGATAGCGTGAAGGGACATTGTGCATAAGGGAATGATGACGCATTTCTTTGCTTTCAGTTTGAGACTGTGACCAAGACACCAGTTGTTGATCTGCATAAGACCCTCCTGGAGTATACTGACATAATTTTGGTTTCAATAATTGCACCCTGTTTGCAGTTGCCTGCAAACTTGTCAGTCATATCCCCTTAGTTTTGACCTGAACTTCTGAGAAGTATATATCAAACAGTAGTGTTTACTCTATATACATCAATCTGACTCTGCTTATCACTGAAATCCTTTCACATAAAAATGCAGCTGTCCCTATGAAATCACAACTCTAAAAATGCAATTGCCAGGTTTGGCAGTTTTGTCTTTTTTTATTTTTAGACTTCATCAGAACCATAAGATAAACTCAGATAGTATTTAAATAACTTCAGAAACCATTACATGAATCCCAGTTACTTAAAGAGACCATCATATAAAAACTATGAAAATATGTAAAATACATCAATGCTTACCCCACTGAGTGAATCACCTTGTTTTGTAAAAACAAATAACCTAATAATACATTTATTTACATTATTTTTTAATTATTATTTCACAACTCAGTTGTCATTATCTTTAAATACTTGTTATGTTTAAATTGTCATTGAAAATGGAAGGTTGACAGGCATTCTATCTCAATTGCCATTTTAGTTCTAAAATTTACAGTATATTTTATCAATCACCCCCCCTACATCAGTTGCAATCCTGTAAGTTATCAGAAACTTAAACAATTTAAAATTGATAGAATTTTGTGCTTGTATACATAACGCAATAACAATGTAGTCCTTATGAATACTGTAATGATGTTGATAAATACATACTCTTAAGAGTCTTTTTGGACTTACCAGTGTAGAAGGCAGGATAATTGGTACAAGATGCCAAATATATTACCAGTTTAGTCACAGTTATAATCACTTTTACCCTTTGATATTTTGCTAATAATATCAACATTTCCAGCATTGTTCACATTAATATATGGGTACTGTGCACATCAACTACATTTTTTGTAGTTGTTAATCCTCGCCAAAAAATACCATAACCTTTTCAATTAGACTTTCTCATACATTCATATCTTTCTTTAGAATTAGTAGCTCTCTTCTATACCAATCTTAGTGATTTACCCACAACAGAACCTCTTAAATTAAATGTTTAAAAAAATGCTTGTGTCTGTCTATAAAGTATTTCAATCGGTATGACTCCAGTGTATAACGTGTTACCATAAATTTGTTAAAGCAACTCAAATCTTTGGTGCTAGCATTTTCCACAATAAAATTATAACCTATCAAGTCAACAATTCTATTCTTATTCGGAATTGGTCGATAACTAATCTTTCTTAATTGTATAACTTCCTGAGTGGAAATCCTCAGTAAAGTTTTGGGATAACCCTGTTCACTTAACATCTTCTGCATTAAGACAACTTCATTAAGAAAAATATTTTCTTCAGATGTGATCTAAATGCTCTAACTAATTGCCCTTTCACTAAACTTATTTTTTAAACATGAAGATGGCAACTGTTTTTATATACATAATCCCTAAAGCTGGCCAACTCCCTGGATAAAAAAACAGTTTAAACATAACAAGCATTTTAAAGTTAAGGGCAGTTAATTTGTGAAAAAAATTGCATTTTTTCTGATGTAAATAAATGTATTATTAGTTTATTTGTTTTAATAAAGCAAGGTGGTTTACTCAAGAAGACTAAACGTATTAATGCATTTTAGATAATTATAAAAGTTCTTATGTGATGGTCTCTTTGTTTAACTGGAGTAGAGGGTTATTATGGTTTCTGAAGTTATTTAAATGTAATCTGATTTTATAGGTTCGTAGGCATTTACTAGGCTATTGACCACAAGGGCCTTTTTAAGCCTAGCCATGCATCCCAAATTTCTGGCAAGTTCTGCTACCTTTGATAAGTGTAAGCATGGGCCTGTGAGATGAACCACTTGCAGGTTACCTGTGACAATTAGAGATACAGGTACCAAACCAGGGATGAATTTCTGGTTTCTCATCCAATTGTCCAAGTTGCACTTGAATTGGGTTAGGGAGGAACTCTGCTTCACATGGATGGGGAACCTGTTCCATAGACAGTGTAGTGTCTGGGATACATACCTATCTCTCCAGCAGGTTCTATTTATATAGGATCATAGGAAGTTACTAGGCTATTGGCCCTGGGGCCCTTACAAGCCTAGCCAAGAAATTATCCCGTGTTCCAATAAGTCAGCACTCTGTGCCACTGTCCAGCAGGGACATAAGTGGAATCCCAGGGGTGTATTTTCTCTTATCCTTCCAGTTATCCAGGTTGTGCTTAAAAAGGTTTATAGGATCACAGGAAAAAAGACACCCCTGCCGAATATTGAACGCAAGACCTTCTGAACTACAGTCAGAGCAACACACCACTAGGCCAACTCAGCTCTCAGGCAAGGTTTAAGTCTTTAGAATGGGTAATTATGGTGCTGTTTGTTTTGTGGATATGTAGGAGGTCCATCAGAGTGGGGTCTGACAATGCCCTGTATGCCAGGCATAGATCTCACCTTAAATGCCTGTAGGAGACAGAATACAGGAATAGGGCCTTGAGGTGGCCTGCAGAGGACATATTACTTATGCCCTGTATTTTTTTTAGTGAGGAACCTCCGTGGGCATTCCATTTGGATATTCCTGGTTAGGAACATACCAAAGGGGCATTTTATTCAATGATAGGTCTGATAAATGCCAAATACAATGGAACAATGACTTCCTTGGACTAAGATTTATATATGTTTATAAGTTGTGCAGCATAGAATGATTTCCTCACCACTGTAGACATGTGATGATCAAATGCTAGATTACTATCTATGTGTGTCCCTAAGTCTCTGACTACTGGGACAACTCTAAGGGGTGTGTTGTTAATATGATAGTCACCAGGGATGGATGACTTCCCAAAAGATACTTTTATGCATTTCATGGCATTTAGTTTTAGTCTATGGCTCTGACACCAGTTGTTTATCTGTGTCAGACCCTCCTGTACAACATTTGTGCAAGTGTGAGATTCAATGACAGCTGCTAATTTGCAATTATCTGCAAATTTAGTTAGCCAGAGACCACTGACATTAGCCTTTATTTCTGAGAAGTAAATGCCAAAAAGGAGCGGTCCAAGGACTGTTCCCTGAGGAACTCCACATGTGACTGGCCTCTTTGTAGAGGTGGACTCCCCAATTCTAACTTCCTGGGTCCTGTCTGTGAGCCAGTCGGCTATCCACTGGGTGACATACTCATTTGAACCTAATCTCTTGAGTTTGTCAATGATGCTTGAGTGAGGTATTGTGTCAAATGCCTTGCAAGGTTAAGGTAGGCAGTGTGAACAATTTTACACTCATCTATTGCTTTGGTGACCTCCTCAAAGACGTACACCAGGTTGAGTAGGCATGATCTGCCCTTAATGAATCCAAACTGGGTTGGGTCAATTGTCTCTATTAATCATCTCCATGATAATTCTTTCCATGGCTTTACATATAAGGCTATTGAGATGTATGGGTCTGTAGTTTCCAGGTCTGTAGATGGCCCACCTTTGTGCAGAGGGATGACTGTTGCCTTTCTCCATTCATGAGGCATGAAGCCTGTTTGGAGGCTACAGTTAAATAGTAATTCCAGAGTCCCTGATAGGTCACATTTTATGCTATTTAGAAGGCATCCTGGGATATTGTCTGGGCCCATTGATGCAGCATTTTTGGTCTTAGAGAGAGCATTAAGGAGTTATTCCCTAGTGAGTAATAGTAGGGGAAGTTATATCTGATGATATTTCCTGAGGAAAGGTTGAGGGGGGAGAGGAGTAAAGTTGAAGGTGAATTTATCAGCCAGGAGGTTTGCTATATCTTCTGGCTCATACAGGTGGCTCAATTTACAATGAGCTCTGCACACAACTGTGTATTGCCTTTGAGGCTGTGGACATAGCTAAAGAATGCTTTGTGGTTGTTCTTGGCCTGGGAGGCCAAACATACCTCAAATGTGGCTTTGGTAGACTTTATTTGTCCTCTGAGTTGTTTGTTTAGTTTGATGAGGGTGCTTTTATCCTTCTGGGTGCTGCACCTCCTAATATTTGCCTTGATTTTCTTCCTCCTGTTATACAGATGATTGTTTTTGTGATTCCACCAGGGTGGCTTGTTTTTTGAGTTAGTTCTGTACTTATTCCTTGTGGGTACAGCTACCTCTATACAGCTATTTAAATGCTTGTACAGGGTTTCTGTGAACAGTTCTGCATAGGCAGAAGTGTTCTCAGGATTTCTGGTGGCATGAAATTTTGCCAGGTTCTCATTTAATAGCTGAAGGTTAGCCTTAGGATAATTCTTGGATATTCCAGGTTTAGCTGGCAGTCCAGACATTATTTCCACTTCAAAGGAGACCATTGTGTGGTCTGACCTTACCAGGGAAAGCATTACAGTACGAGATGTGCAGCAGTCTCCCAGTCTCCCACATTAGTGAGGACCAGTTTCAGTATGGTTGCACCCCTGGTTGGTGTATTGACTATCTAGTCCAGAGAGTTTGTGTTTACAAAATCCAGGAATCTCTGTGCATGTACGTTTGGTGTCATTTAAGATTCCCAGTTAATAGTGGGGTAATTAAAGTCACCCATGAATATGGTGTTGGGTTGGATGGATAGTGTTTCTTATAAGTTTAAAAACATGCTATGGGTTTCATGGGTCATAGAGGGGGACCTATATACTGCAAGGAAGTGGTATTGGATTTTACCTATGGTGATTTAAACATGGAGCAGCTCATGTGCATTGTCCTGTTTGACCAACCTTGAAGTATATTTATTTTTGATGTAAGTAGAGACACCTACACCTTTAGTCCCTGCCTGTGAAGTAGCTGGCCTAAATGTGTGGAAGGCATTATAACCTTGCACTGTTGATGTGCTCTCCACGGCTTTAAACCATGTCTAAGTGACTGCACAGATGTCAGCATGCTCTAGGGTGAAGAGAGTTTCTAGGGAGTGGAGTTTTTGGTTTAGACTCTGAATAGGAATACCTTTAGATTTTCTTGTTTTGATTTGCTATGTCGTGGTTCTAATGAATTCTAAAAACAAAGAAAGACAAAAGCTCTAAACCTGGCATTCACATTTTTAGCATAATGATTTCATAGGGAAAATTGCATTTTTCTTGTGGTTAATTTTGTTTATGCAGTTTCATAGTTCTGTGTTTTGTTTTTGATTATTTATTGTGATTCTTTCAGCATACCAACTCTGATTTTCACTCTTTTTGTGATGCATGTATATATTATATTTTGTCATTCACACTATATATCATGTCATGTATCTGCTGTGTTTATCCTGGTCTGAGACTGAAATACATCCAGTGGAACCAGCTCTAACCTGGCAGCAAATTCAAATTAAAATTAAAAAAAAGTGTATATGTAAAATATTTGCAGTATTTTTATGGTGGAGTTTTCATTGCAGAGTGATACTTATATGTACTTATATGTAGCACTTGTAAATATTCCATTTCTTGTAAGTGTACAAGTATACAGAAACTTAATGAGTGTTGCAAAAGCAAATGCAGGCACTTTCTCCTGTTTAGCCTTGAAGCCATTCATTCTTATACGAGAATGTATTTCTATGTAATTGACTCTATGTTGCTGATCCAAGTTTAGTGAAGGACCTTTCCCATATGGTGGTGACAAAATATGGTTTCATCAAAGTAATGTCCTGACTTCCTCTCAATGAGTATGCTGCCTTCCTTAGTTGATTGTAATGAGAGGACATTTCCTCAGCATAGTAATTTTGAACAACTGAGTGCTGAGTAGCAGAATAGCTCATCTAAGGTTTGGTGGATAAATCTCTTTAAGAGATCAAATTGATGAGTATACTTGTTAATTAGAAGTACCAAATAACAGCTTTTGTTTTCCAGTACTTGAAGTTTTTTATGGCAGTGCTAGATGTGTTAATAAAGGTAGAACATATTCAAAAATATTCACTGGCAATCATATACTAGGCCTCCCTATAAACTCCTGTAATTACAGTTACAAACAGTAGGGAAAAAGGATAGTGGAAGGGAACGTTCTGCTCTTTTTCTTACCCTTTCACGCTGTTTGACTGTTCTGTCCTGAACAGCACAAACAGATTGTCTCTGCAGTCTCGATATCTGGTTTGGCCCGGCTGCGTTCACCTCGCTGTGCTCGGCTCACTATATTCCCCTACCCTGCCCCCAAATCCCACCTATCCCCTCTAACTATACATTTATTCCAGCCCCTCATCACCTGACCACACCCTACTCCAATCACAAAGCTCTAATAATTTACTCAGGCCACACCCCCTAGCCAACTCTCTACATAACAAACACATAGTGCCTGCCCACCATGCTTTCACACATACCTCCATACCTAAACCCCAAAACCACCAACACCCAACAATCACTCCCTCAGAAAATACCATGCATCTTAGGATTTCTCTTTCTAACCCTCATATGCCTAACCAACATCACATCAGTCTATACGAACACACCACTATAAAACACATCATTCCATACAACACATACTCACACAAACACATACTCACATATACACTTCCCTAGTTCTACTACTTTATTTAAAGACAGCTTAATACCACACATATATAAGTCTCACATAACATGCTACACTACAATAATATCACTTAGATTCGACATACTGCACACAATTAAACATATACTGCTTTTCACAAAAAAAACTACATACATCAGGAGATATACACCCTAACCTAGGCCCACATAACTCTCTACTCTCATTCAGGCAAATCTCAGACCTTCTGATTATTGATATCAACATCAGAAGTATCTCTAACAAGCTTCCTGACCTACATACATTTATAGCATACTACTCCCCTGACATACTAACCATTACTGAGACATGGCTAAAACTTAGCACCCAAAAAGAAGAAATCATTCCACTAGGATATAATGTCCTAAGGCAGGATAGAGTAGGCAAAAAAGGAGGTGGGGTTGCTATTCTCTTTAAGAATACACTCAATACCAAACCTGTACAACCCCCCATCCCTAGATTTCACAATGCAGAAACCTAAACATAAACATAAATGACACAAAAAGTATCAATATCCTCTGCTGCTACATTCCCCCAGGTAATAACTCTCCCATCATTGAAGAAATCTTACAATGGGCTACTGACAACCTCCCTCAAGAAACCATCTTACTAGGTGACCTAAATACTGACTGGTCAGCCTGCACCTCTAACAACCCCACTAATCATATTAATCTCTCCAGTTTTTCCCAACTCATCCAAGATCCCACTAGAATCAATAAAAAAATCTCATAAACAATCCATATTAGATTGGACTATAGCCAGCTGCCCCAAACAAAACTACCAGACAGGATGCCTTCCAGATAGTCTTAGTGACCATATCCCTACTTTCCTCCTGTGGAAATATACCAACTTAGCCAAACCCTTTGTCTTTAGACAAGTCAGAGATGATTGCAAGCTAGATTTACAAGAATTCAACAGTATTCTTAAACATTGTAACTGGAAACCACTGCAAACCCTAGGTTTAGACCACACCATTGACTATTTTAACAATACTCTAATCAGTGTCCTTGATAGAATCGCACCCATTAGGAAAATCAGAGCCAAGGCAAACTATGCACCATGGCTAAGTAAGGAATCTAGAGCCCTACTAGAGTCTAAAGATCTGAAAGAAGGACAATACTAGCCTAGCTAAACAAAACTACTCAAAACTTAGAAATTAGGCTAAGAGACAAACCAAACTAGATAAACAGAATTACTTCCTTGATGCTCAAAACAGACACTCAAAATATCCCCAAAAGTTTTGCCATGACATCAACTCTCTCCGAAAACCATGTAAAACTACCACTCCCACTCCCAACACCACCAATGACAATAAGGACATAGCCTCACAGTTTAATCACCATTTCACAGAATCTATCTTAACTTTATCTTCACAACTATCCAAAAATAACACTACATATAACCCAATAAAATGCCCTGACAATATCCCATCCTTTATCCTCTCACCCATCCCTACCTCCACAATTAAGAAAATCCTCCAAAAACTGAAATCTACCAACCTTGCCACTGACAACCTACCAGCTAACTTCCTAAAAATAGCTGCTGATTCCTTATCCTACCCTATTTCTATTCTTATTAACTGCTCCATACAAGAAGCTTATATCCCACAACTATGGAAGGGATAATATAATATCCCACTTCACAAAGGTGTAAATTCATATGAATACTCAAACTATCATCTCATTGTCATTCTATTTCCCTTATCTAAAATACTTAAAAAATATATCCATTCCCAAGTGATGTAATTCCTAAACCTACACAATCTCCTCTCACCCACACAGCACGGCTTCCGACAACACCATAGCACAACAATCGCTCTGCTCTCTTTTACCAATCTAGTAAACCAACATAGAAACAATAACAACTATGTATCTGCAATATTTTTAGACTTCTCCAAAGCATTTGACATGGTCTCCCACTCCTTACTACTAGATACCATGACCTCCCTATCCTTTGCCCCCTCCACTATAGCATGGTTCAAAAGTTGCCTATCTGAAAGGCAGCAATCTATCCAATAGCAAGGTGTACTATCCTTCTTACACCCAACTACCATAAGTGTACCACAAGGCTCAGTATTAGGCCCTCTCCTTTTCTCCATATTTACCAATAATCTCCACATCACCACACAGCATGCTTCACTTGTTCAATATGCAGACAATTCAACTCTTATCTGTTCTGCTCCATCACTTACCATTCTTCAACAACTCACTCAGGAATCCGTTACCTCTGTAGAAAGATAGATCACGCAGATCCAACTTATCCTAAACCCTAATAAAACTAAATTGCTACTTTCTTCCCCCAACAAAACCATGTCTACTCCGATATCCTTCTCCATCTCCTCCAAAAGTGGCACCATTAGCTCTCCCTCTGACCACACCAAACTCCTCGGTGTTGAAACTGATAAAAACCTACTCTTCAATGTTCATATTTCACAAACTATTAAAAAGGTCCATAAACAATGGGAACACTATACAGACACAGGAAATTCCTCTCAAAACAAGCACGGATTACCCTAGCCCAAACTCACCTATTGTCCACTCTACTGTATGCCGCACCTACCCTTACCCAACTCAGAAAACTTGACCTTGCTAGACTTGAGTCATGTTATAATAAAATATCTACGTTTGCTAACAACTCCACCTTCAGCACCCACCACTGCCAGGCTCTAAGGGAACTACAATGGCTAGAACTTCCCCAACTACTAAACTTCTACCAACTAGTCACTGCTTACAATGTTGTAAAACATCCTGAAAAAACCTCAGCACTAGGCCAACTCCTCACCCACTATATTACCAGTCATCATCTTTGCTCTTCTGGCAAATCACTCCTCTGCATCTCTAGAGCCAACAATACCACAGGAAAAGCACTGTTTTCTTACACCATAGCTAAAAACTGGAATAACCTCCCTTCTGCTCTGACTATTGCCCTACTTCTTCTCATTTTAGAAACTTACTTAAACCATACTTAATGAAAAACTGGCTATGCACCTGTATTACATAACCCCGCATGCTTTTTTCACTCTATATTACAAGTACTATAATATTTTGTTTAAAGCGTTTTTTGAAAACCCCAACTGCTGATGGAAATTGAGTACTTACTGAAAGATTAACAATGTTTAGACATGTTTTATTTCTGCATGTGAATCTCTTGTAGGATGACATTGGTGATCAAGAAGAGGAGGAGGAGTGTGAAAGCAGTGCCAAGGATTAAATGGTGGAAGTTAAAAAAGGGTGATTGTGAAGTGGAGTTTAGGGAAGAGTTAAGACAGGCACTGGGAGGCAGTAGAGAGTTACCGAATAGCTGGGTAACTACAGCAGAACTAGTAAGGGAGACTGCTAGAAAGGTGCTTGGTGTGACATCTGGACAGAGGAAGGAGGACAAGGAGACCTGGTGGTGGAATGAGGAAGTACAGGAGAGTATGCAGAGGAAGAGGATGGCAAAGAAGAAGTGGGATTATCAAAGAGATGAAGAAAGTAGACATGAGTATAAGGAGATGAGGCGCATGGCAAAGAGAGAGATGGCGAAAGCTAAGGATAAGGTGTATGGAGAGTTGTATGAGAGATTGTACACTAAAGATGGAGAAAAGGACCTGTACCAATTGGCTAGACAGAGGGACAGAGCTGGGAAAGATGTGCAGCAAGTAAGGGTGATAAAGGATAGTGAGGGAAAGGTACTCACAAGAGAGGAGAGTGTGCTGAGTAGATGGAAAGAGTATTTTGAGAGGCTGATGAATGAAGAGAATGAGAGAGAGAGAAGGTTGGATGATGTGGGGATAGTGAATCAGGAAGTGAAACAGAATAGCAAGGAGGAAGTAAGGACAGCTATGAAGAGGATGAAGAATGGAAAGGCTGTTGGCCCAGATGACATACCAATGGAAGCATGGAGGTGTTTAGGAAAAATGGCAGTGGAATTTTTAACTAGATTGTTTAATGAAACTTTGGAAAGTCAGAGGATGCCTGAGGAGTGGAGAAAAAGTGTTTTGGTACCTATCTTTAAGAATAAGGGTGATGTGCAGAGCTGCAGTAACTACAGAGGGATAAAATTGATCAGTCACAGCTTGAAGTTATGGGAAAGAGTAGTAGAAGCTAAGTTAAGAAGGGAGGTGATGATTAGTGATCAGCAGTATGGCTTCATGCCAGGAAAGAGCACTACAGATGCAATGTTTGCTCTGAGAGTGTTATTGGAGAAATACAGAGAAGGTCAGAAGGAGTTGCATTGTGTCTTTATAGACTTGGAGAAAGCATATGACAGGGTGCCTAGAGCAGAGTTGTGGTATTGCATGAGGAAGTCGGGAGTGGCAGAGAAGTATGTAAGAGTGGTACAGGATATGTACGAGGGTAGTGTAACAGTGGTGAGGACTGCAGTGGGAGTGATGGATCCGTTTAAGGTGGAGGTGGGATTACATCAAGGATCAGCTCTGAGTCCTTTCTTATTTGCACTGGTGATGGACAGGTTGACAGATGAGATCAGACAGGAGGCCCCGTGGACTATGATGTTTGCAGATGACATTGTGATCTGTAGTGAGAGTAGGAATCAGGTTGAGGAGACTCTGGAGAGGTGGAGATATGCTCTAGAGAGCAGATGAATGAAGGTCAGCAGGGCTAAGACAGAATATATGTGTGTAAATGAGAGGGAGTGTAGAGGAATGGTGAGGATGCAGGGAGCAGAGTTGGTAAAGGTGGACGAGTTTAAGTACTTGGGATCAACAGTTCAGAGTAATGGTGAGTGTGGAAGAGAGGTGAAGAAGAGAGTACAGGCAGGGTGGAATGGGTGGAGAAGAGTGTCAGGGTTGATTTGTGACAGACATGTACCAGTAAGAGTGAAAGGGAAGGTCTACAAAAGGGTAGTGAGACCAGCTATGTTATATGGGTTGGAGACAGTGGCATTGACAAAAAGGCAGGAGTCAGAGCTGGATGAGGCAGAGTTTAAGATGTTAAGATTTGCACTCGGTGTGACTAGGATGGATAGGATTAGGAATCAGTATATTAGAGGGTCAGCTCATGTTGGACAGTTTGGCGACAAAGTAAGAGAGACGAGATTGCGTGCTGAGGAGGGATGATGGGTATATTGGGAAAAAGATGCTAAGGATGGAGCTACCAGGTAACAGGAAAAGAGGAAGGCCTAAGATAAGGTTTATGGACGTGGTGAGAGAGGACATGTAGGCGGTTGGTGTGACAGAGCAAGATGCAGAGGATAGGAAGAAATGGAAAGAGATGATCCGCTGTGGCGACCCCTAATGGGAAAAGCCAAAAGATGATGATGATGATCTCTTGTACCATTCATTGTGCTTATACTGTAGTTTTGCCTCATTTTGAGTTGTCTCATTTCTTTTTTTTTCCATATTTGTTGTTGTTTCTCTTTCATATTGTTAATCATATTGTTTAGTTGTACTTACTCTGGAGCTTTTCTCCTAGGGCCTCCACTGAAAATGGACCTGTGTCCAGTCAAACCATCTCGGTAAACAAATGTAAAATAAATAATAAATTAAAAAATGAAAAATGATAGGAATGAGGACATTTGTAGTTCTAGACTGCCTTGCATTTGGGGATAATAGGTGTAAAAATTGTAAAGCAAAGTTTCAGTTATGAGACTGTTTTGTTGACAGCGTTGTCCATGTGCATTAAGAAAGTTAAGGCAGGGTCAAGGAGGACTCTTGGATAGCTTTACTGTGAAACACCAAGATTATTTGAGTTAACTCTTACAATCAGTAGAGTGGACTGGCCAGATTTTGAAGAGTAGCAAATAGCATAATGACAGATTTATGGAATTAATTATTAATCTATTGTTATTTAGGCAATTAGAAAAAATAGTGAAATTGCTCTGTAGTTTGTGTTGAAACCCAAAAAAGTTTAATTTGCCAATAAAACTAGTACATAAGCTACATACCTAATCATATTGATATGGGGTAGGTCTTTAATAATGATAACATGGAGGAGACAAGAACTGATCCTTGAGGTACTCCAATACTGAGTCTACCTATATCAGAGAGGATATTGCTGCTATGTGCCTGGAAAGTTCTGTTTTCCAAATAACTTTAAACCATTTGATAATATTTAGCTCAGCACTGAGTTTGTGCAGTTTATTGAGCAGAAGCTTACGATTTACATTTTCAAATGCTCTTGACAAGTCTGCAAGGAAATTGGTACCAAGTAAACCATAGCTCATATTGCAGTAAATTGAGCTGGCAGAATTATACATTGCAGTTATAGTGCAGAAGGCCTTACAAAAGTCATAACTGCGTCACTGTCTGCTTTCTGTGCTGTCATTATGTGTGGCTTGCTTCCTGCAATAAATAAATAAAAATTGTTTACTGGGTGTTTTGTTTCATATGGTGAATTCCAAGCAGTAGTGCTTGATAGCTTTCAGTTCAATATGTTGATAATTTTAGAAAACAACATACACCTGTGTAATCATAGCAATAGGGTTAACAATGGATTTTAAATATAACATGAGTTTGTTATATTGTTTGTGTCACATTCCCTCATGCCCTATGGTATACATGCTACTGACAGTAGTAACCAGATATAAAACATTTAAGTTTGGTAGTAACCCCCTGAAATGGCATGCTCATATGAAATACAGAAGCAGGGGTTAATGATAAGACTTGGTAGTTCTCAATGAAAGGTATATAGCAGCTGGCAACTCCTACAATCTTGGTCAAAACCTCCTGACATGATATTTGGTCCTGGCTTATCACCATGTATAGGTACTGGAAATAACTCTTCCTCAGTTTAATGGAGGATCTCCCATACTGCCACACTTTTTGCCTCTATGTTACTTGCCTTATGTAAGGCCCATCACATTATATCATGTATCTATGGCATTGATGTGTAGTGAAGTTCATTCCACCCACAACACTGACATAATGCCTGCAGTCTGTCACATATATTTTTGACAAGGCTGTGGGGTGCCTTTTCTCCTGAACAATGTCACCCATGTGTCCAGAATGCCTTTAGCAGGATCTCATTCTTTGCAGGACATAACTTATTTAACCACTGCCAACCACTACCTTTAGATGACATAAGTACACCTAGAGACACAGACAACATAAATTAGCAACTCATGCATGGGTGCATAAATGAAGCAATATCACAGTAACAGCAGGCTTGCACAGTACTGGGTTCCTCCATATTAATCCCATTGTGAAGGAGTTCTAAAGTATGTAGAAGTACGTGAAGGACTTCCAGAGATATAGCTGGGTTATATACAGTGCATTGACAGTTTGTTCTGTAGTGTAAATGGGTGTCTCTTATGGCACATACATGTGTGCGGGTATTTGTGTATTTTTGAGATAGTGTAGGTCAATAGCAAGGAGAAACAATAAGAGATGTTCGAAATAACATGTTTGGCAATCCCCTGCAGTCATACCTGTGACAAGGAACTTAGTATACGGGATGCATTGGGGACACTCCAAAGCTGTGTATGAGGATGTCTTCTGCAATGCAGCAACTTCAGAATTTGTATTAATCCCTTCTGTCCATTATGTTTACCACTGCCTGCACCCCAGCACACATGCACAGGAAACTACTGCAGTGTAGGACTGCCTAGGTAGCCTTGATGGAGAAGGGATGGCTGTCCTGTGTCACTACCATCTTCTTTGGGGTGATACATAAACAACTACATGAGTGTAAAAGGCTACAGCTGTATGTACCCACTGTAGTATGAGGGATTCACTTTATAATCTATAATCTATAATCTCGAATTTCAGAATCTCGAGCCCATAAAGTGAAAAATCCAAATACCCGAAACCACAAAACCGTGAAAGCTTAAATCCCGAAACCACAAAACCGCGAAATTCAAACTCCCATCACTTTCAAACACCAATACAACACACACGCACACAACTAAACAAGCACACACAACTACCCTTATTATATGCAGGGGGGCAAGCCCCCCTGCACCCCCCCATGTGGGGGGCAAGCCCCCCACACCCCTACTTAAATATTCTAACTCCAAGGTCGCACTACATATACACACACACACACACACACACAAAACAACACCACACAAACTACATTCCTCTCGCACACACACATCACATTAACAACACACACTAACACACACTACAGCCCCCACCCAACACCCTTAAACACAAACACTTACCTGAATCCATGAACACAGCGCAACACCACAACCGCTAATTCAAAATCTCCCACATTCGGGATTTTGAGTTTCACGCTTCTGGGATTGTGATCTTCCGATCCTTCCACTTTATGAGCTCGAGATTCTGAAATTCGAGATTTCAGTATTTTGAGCTTATAAAGTGCTCCCAATATGAGTTGTACTACACCCTAGTCTTTAACTAGTAACCTTAGCTGTTTCATTACCTCTTACATGAAGCATTCATCAGGGATAAATCCACATATATGTGTGTGTGCGACAGTGGTAATAGATCTCTTACCACATCAACGTATTCAATTGTCTAGCCTCTGAGGGCTGTACCATATAAAATTGCTGTTTCTGTGCTGCTAGAAAGTGACTGGAGATGCTCGAATATATCTACTGCTTATTTTTTCTGGATGCATGTTTCAGCATTCAGAACATTGGATCTGCCAAGAAGGTTGCTAATTAATACTAGCTTGCCTGTGCATATGCTAATGAGGCTAGATCCCACCAGTAATTATGAATAGTTATGTTTCATTGCATTGCACTAGTATCATACAGTGTTGACATATGTAACTATCGTATTATGCCGGCTGTACATGTATATACCTTGCACATTTAGGGAGCATTTAGGTGCTCTTTACATGACTCAGAGCAGCAAGTAGGGTGCAGGTCTCATGCTGACATATTGGTTTGATACACATTTGTGGAGATAGCGCTTCTTGCCAGTGACCCAGGGATATCCCCTGCTTGATGTACAAAGATGAACAGAATTAAGCTTTTGAGACCATACACTGGTCCTTCCTGGAAGGTATATGACTGGTATATATTGGCAAGGCATGCTGTCCAGGGAGACCAACATCTAATGTATCAGTGAACAGTGCAAGCACTGAACCAGTGACCTGCATTTCTGTCACCCTGAAGATCTCCAGGCATGAGAAGCAATGGCTAGGCAAGAATGGCTTGAATGACATGGTATTTATCACATGCATTGTACTAACATTTTTAATGTTTCTAATACTACTGTGAATGATTGTCTTGTGGCATAGTGAGCAACATTTTGTGTTTGTGGATCATTACATGCAGGTGTTACATTATTGTGGATGCCTCTGCTCCTTTCTAATTTATTGTGGTAATGCGCCTGTCACCCTCGGGATTCCAGATACTGACGAAGGCTCTTGCCACCCCATAGTGTCTTTTTTAGGCAAGGTTCAAATGACAAATCCACCACCGTAACAGGTACAAGCAAGCAAAATCTGAGGGTAATGCTACTCAATGCTAGAAGTCTAAACCTCAAAATGCATTCACTCGAGGCACTCCTTAAAATGGAGAACATTGACATCTGTGCAGTGACAGAGACCTGGTTCAAGGCACCAGAGAGCACCCCTGCATTACAAGGATATAATTCATACCACACCTTTCGGCCACCTAACCTGGACCGAAACACTAAAGGTGGAGGCGTGTCCATATTCATTAAGGATATCCACACCTCCAGGCTAGTTGCTCAGCATAATGCATCCAAGATTATCCAAGTGCAACTAACTCTGGACAAGACCACAATCCAAATTGCAACTTACTACAGATCCCCCCACCATGCCCCAGGATTCCCACTCCTCATTTCTTGATACACTGGAAAATATTAGGGTACAACCCAACACCCTAATAATGGGTGATTTCAACTACCCCGCCATTAACTGGGAAAACTACTCATGTACCAACTCTTTTGCTCAACGTTTTCTGGAATTCATCAATTCTGATGCCTTGGATCAACTTATCCACACCCCCACCAGGGGCAGCAATATCCTAGACCTGGTCATTACCAATATGGGCCATTGGTGTTCCGCACCAGAGGTCAATTCCTCATTGGTCAGATCCGACCACAAGCTAATCACCCTAGACATCCCACCGTAGAAAATTTCTCCAAAGCCAGCTTCATGCTTCTTAAGACAGAAGTGGCAAACTTCACGATACCCATGCAGACAGACAATAGAGGTACGACTGCTGAATCCTACACAAATGCACTTTATAAGCACTTACACAAGTGTATGGATCGTGCTATCCCTAACAGAACCAAGATGCTATCTTCCAAAAAAAGGAAGCCAATCTGGTGGTCCCCTGCCATAACCAAACTCTACAACAGAAGAAAGAAACTGTTGCAAAAAAGAGTAAAATCCCATGATTGGAGGAACTCCCTGGTCAGCCTCAGTAAGAAGCTGAGATCCCTTATAAAATCCTCCAAAGCTAGTTATGAAAACAAAATCGCCACCGATTCTAAAGACAACCACAAAGCATTCTATAGCTATGTCAAAAATCTCAATGGCAACACTCAGATCTGCTCTGAGTTACAGCACAATGGTACTTAATATACATATCTAACTGATATTGCCAACATCCTGGCAGATAGTTTCAGTGCTAACTTTACCCCCCTCTCACCCCTTAAAGGGCCCATCTCTATACCGGAAGAATGTAAAGTTCCTGTAATCATGGCTGCACAGGTAAAAACCACACTCTCCAAAGCCAAGAACACAGCATCCATGGGACCTGACAACATCCCAGGCTGCATTCTACACAAACTACAGAATGAATTGGCACCCCACTTAAGCACCATGTTCAATCATAGCCTCACCTCAGGCTTTGTGCCTACTTAATAGTACACAGCAACGGTTATCCTACTCCACAAAGGGGGAGCCACCACGGACCCCGGGAACTACCGCCACATTAGCCTAACAAGCCTGGTCTGCAAGATCATGGAACATATCACCACGGAACTTATAAACAAAGACATAAGTAATCTCCAAAGTCTAGACCCATCCAGTTCCTTGGGTTTGTAAAAGGCAGATCATGTCTCCTAAACCTGATAGACTTCCTTGAAGCAGTCACCAAAGCCAGAGATGAGGGTAAGGTAGTTCACACAGCCTATCTAGATCTCACCAAGGCTTTTGACACCATCCCCCTCTCTGGAATTATAGATAAACTCACTAAACTAGGTATAAATCCCTATGTCACAAGATGGGTTGCCAACTGGCTCACTGACAGAGCCCACACTGTGAAAGAAGCAGACTCCAAATCTGACTTCAGACCAGTGACAAGTGGAGTACCACAGGTTTCAGTCCTGGGTCCTCTCCTGTTTGGTATCTACTTTTCTTTTTTTGTCAAAACAAGTTTATTGTTTTAACATATAAGAGAAATATCATAACAATTTTATACAAATAATTAAAAATAGGTATTATTATAATATTCAACAAAACAACTAAAGTATTTACAAAGACATCCACTACAATCAGATCAATTAATTAAACTAAAATACTGTGCTATTGAAATTAGATTTTTTTAACAAATTTTGTAAATTATCCCATACAATAAAATGTGATGTTTTTCTAGTTGTTCTCATTCTAATTGTGCTTATTTCCATATGACACATTATATTCATAACATTTTTAAATTCATTGAACGAAGGAGGTGTATCTGAAATCCAATTTCTAGTTATTATTTTCCTAGCCACTGCTAGGATAGACCATAACAAGGGAAGCTTAATCTTTTTAACACATTGAGGTACGTGTGTTGAATAATATAAGAGACTTAGAAATAATGAAATTATCTGTAAAAGAGCCTGCAAAAATTCATTAATTGACTTCCAGTATTCTTTCAACTTCATACAGTCATAAAACATATGAGCCCAGTCAGCATTAATTTCTACATTACATCTCTTACATAGATTATCTTTATTATTAATTTTATTCATCATCAAAGGTATATAAAAGATCTATGTAAAAATTTCCATGTATAAAGTCTCCAGACAATGGAAGATGTAGTTCTATAAGCAGATTCCAATATATATTGTTTATCTTGTTGAGTTGGTGGGTCCCCATTAATAGAGGTGAAATAATTCCAGTATGAATCTACATTGTAAAAGTTTCTTGTCTGATAATTTTATGTATATATGAAAGTTTACCTTTATCAGAAACTTTATGCTGTAAATTTATTATCAAGTAATCAATCAGTTTTGGAATAGATTCTTTAACTGTTATAGACATTAGATCTATTCTATCAATGAGATGTTGTCTAAAGATCTGAACCTCTAACCAGCAAGTTTCTCTTAGATCAAATTCTTGTTTTAAGAAATCTAGATTTTAACTTTATTATCAGATATCAGCTGATACCAGTACTTTAGATTATTATCTATAGCTAAATGAGCTCCTTCAGAAGTAGATGACATAAGCATACCCTGAGTATAAATTATAGGGAATACAATAAAATTCCATTCCCTATACTTAGGGTGCATGAATATAAAGTTACGATAACTAATAATAATATTTAATGGGTAACAGACCATATGTTTAGGTGTAATAGGTGAAGTACAAAATTCCTTTAGCAACCACAACATGGAGTTATTTATAATCATATTTTTATGTGTTAAGGAGATTTTCATGAAGTGCATACTAATTAGCTCCCAATAATCTTTCCATTTTGCGACATATGACCGATCTATTAATAAAGTAATAACTTTTATAATAGAAGAGATAATATATAAATTAAAGTCTGGAAAAGAAATACCCCTTGAGACCAGCTATTAGTATGTTTCTTTAATGCAATCCTAGGTCTATTAGGTGCCCATAAGAAATTTAACATTAGTGTATTCAGTTTCTTGATAGTTATTTTTGTAGGTGAAAGTATTATTGATTGTATTAAGTATAAAATCTTGGGGAATATTATCATTTTAATAATTGCAAGTCTCTCCTCCATAGTAAAAAACATATTATTCCAGGTATTAAAAAGATTTTGTATATTAAGAAAACAGGTATTATAGTTATTATATATAATAGATTTAATATCTTTAGATAGTATTATACCTAAATAAGTTATCTGACCTGAGTTGGGTACATATTTAGTAAAATCACTAATGAGAGTATTTTTTCGTGTATATATAGGTAGTATTTTAGTGTTTTCTTCATTGAATATTAAACCAGAAATACTTTTAAAATTCATCATTTTTATCAAATAAAGACTGCATAGAAGAATTAGATCCTGTTGATGTAATTAGAACATCATCTGCAAAAAGTTGAATTTTTGATGTTGTATTTTCTTCTATTTCAAAACCCTCTATGTCAGTACTGTTTCTAATCAAATTAGCCCAAGGCTCCATTACTAAAGTGAATAATAGTGGAGAAAGTGGACATCCTTGCTTTGTACCTTTAAGAATGGGTATTTTTGTGAAACATATGTTCCTACCTTAATATAAGTCACCGTTCCTTTGTACGAATGCTCAATTAAATTTACAAATGCATCAGAGAAATTTGTGCATTTCAGTAAGGTAAACAGATAGTCCCAACTTACTGAATCAAATGCTGAACCTATATCAAGACTAATAAGTGTTAAATCTTTCTTTTTCCTATTTGCAAAATCAATTAATGTTAAAGTTCTTCTTATATTATCAAAAGTATTTCTATTTACAATGAAGCCCGTCTGATCTATGTCTATAATGCCGGGGATAATTGTCTTCAATCTATCAGCAAAAATACTCATAAACATTTTATAATCAACATTAAGTAATGAGATGGATCGATATGAAGAACATCTAGTTGGATCGTTATTAGGTTTTAAAATTGGTGAAATAAATGTATATTGCCAAGATGGGGGGGTTATTAACTCAGTTTGGGCCAGAATAAAAACCTTATGTATTAATGAATATGTAGTTTTAGAAAGGATTTTATATATCTCTGGTATAATACCATCATTACCCGGTGCTTTGTTTGATTTAAGCTTATTTATTTGTGTAATAACTTCTGTATATGAAATACTCTTGTCCAATAGTTTAATCTGTTGTTTATTAAGCTTTTTATTCATGTTTGTGGTTATAAACTCCTTTATTTTATCTTTAGGTTCCATGTTAATGTTGTTATGGTTAATCTTGTGAAAGTGATTTCTAAATTCATCCAGTATTTCTGGTATAGTAGAAACATTCTTCTTTTCCTTAGAGAAAAGATTTCTTTGATATGGTTTTGTTTATTCAATCTTTTGTTTTATTTTTAAGTCTATGTAAGTATTTGGGGCTTATTGAATAAGACAAAAACTTGTAGTTCTCTAAAGTTATTTTAACTTTATGAGTGAAAATTTCTTTGTATTTCTCATTTAGTTTGTTTATTTCTTCAATAACTTTCTTGTCCATAATATTTTCTTTATTATTATGTTTATAAGAGTCTAGTTTACTTTGAATATCTAACAATTCCTTATCCCAAGATTTCCTTTTGTTATTATACCATCTGATACTTTGTCCATATAGATATGATTTTAAGGCATCCCAAACATAGACAATGGAGACTTCAGGAGTATTATTTATGTCTAGAAAATGTTGTACTTCTGAAAGTATATATTCTTTATAGTCTTTTAGCTGAGTTAAGTATGCTGGTATCCTTTTGATCTGAACATTATGAGTATTTTTATCATGAATTCAAAAACAATTGAGTTATGATCAGATATAGGACATGAAATGATTTTGGAATTAATTAAATCTGTTACCATCTGGTTAGAAATAAAGACCCTATCTATTTTTGAATAAGTTTTGTATCTGTTAGAAAAAAAGGTGTATGGTAATGATTTTGACTCTATCTGATTATTAATATCATTCAAATGATAAGAATTAGCAAAATCATTTAAATGTTTTGCATTAGATGTAATTCTTCTTTTCTTTATAGTGGTAGTATCACTTTCATGTAGTATACAATTAAAATCACCAGCTAAAATAATATCCCCTACAGAGAATGATATGATCTTATCAATATGATGTTTCACTGTATTAATACCAATTCCAGGTATCCAATATATATTAATTAAAGTGTAAGTCTTCCCATTAATTTGTATTGTAACCATACAAAACATTCCTTTGTCATCCTGATAAGACTTAATGGTTTTAGGAATGGGCATACTTTTATTCCATAAAATAGCCACTCCTCTTTTTCTGAGTGTGCTCTGAACTAACCAATACTGTATACTTATTAGTGGCTAGTTTATCAATATCTTTTTTCAAGAGATGGGTTTCTTGCAGGAAGACTAGATTGGCCTTGTGTAGATTAATGTATCTTATTAGGCTTGCCCTTTTACACGGATTATTCAATCCATTAATGTTTAAAGAAATTCCTTTTAAAGATGTCATTTGGCATTTTTAAAACTCAAGAATCTTATGATCGAAATAACAAATAACAAGATAAATAATGTTACATCTCCTCTTTTAGGTGTACCTTTAAATATAGCTGTATTTATTAAATCTCTTATGGGATTTTGTATAGGATTCAATTTTGTTTGTAGTGACAATGCGTGTACAAAATATATTGTGGATGTCAAAACTATATACATATAACAATGAACAAGTGAAAATAATGTAAGGATTAAACCTTGCATCCCGCCTGGAGTTGAAAACTCCAACTTAAAGCAGTATTTACTACTCAAGTTAACCCCCTACCCTAAGCAGCAGTACCTCAGCTACCACCTTATCAATTTAATACTAGTTATATTTAACTGAGGTTAACAGTTTTCAATTCAATTATCTATCAAGACAAAACTACACATTTGGTAAAACAGCATCATATAAACTAAAATAAACTTTTTTTTTTTTTTTTAAACTGTTCATACTATTATATAGATCTATGTAATATATAACACTTGTATTCTAATAGCATTCAAATAATCTTAATGTTAGAAATCAAGAGGAGAGAAAATTATGTTCTAACATTCATTTAAATCAAAAACTTTGGCTAATATGATTCAGACATTACATGCATTAAGATGCATCTATTTTCTGTCATGTGAATTCTATCAACAGCTTCCAAAAAAATCTTGAATTGTTTGTATATGAGCATTTACTTAAACTCATTATTGTCAATAGAGTAAAATATTGTATTCATAAAATTATTATAAATCATATTGCATAGTTATGCAGATTCTCAGAAACACCTGTTATTACCTAAAAAAAAAGCCATCACACACATAAACACAGACACACACACATACATATACACACACACATATACACACACACACATACACACACACACACACACACACACACACACACACACACACACACACATACACACATATACACATACACATATATACATACATACACACACACACACACACACACACACACACACACACACACACATACACATATATATATATATATATCTGATCTCACTGAGTTGTGTCTTTGTAGAGCACTATCCTACTTGCTGTCCCTAGAATAAATCTGCCTGCTTTATACAAAATAATGCACAGCAAACACATATTAGTAACCAGATTTTACAATCATGCTAACCTACTGCTTTAAAATATATCACATGACATTTCTTCCAGAATAGAGTTATAAGATTATTTATGCTTGTCAATCAGATGAATTAAATGAGTTATAGTAAAGTATATGTTTGGGACACAAGTTTTTAACACAGATTATTATGCTACTGTTAAGTAGATTTTCAAAAACATTTAAATAAATGTTTCATTTTCTATGCCTTCTAAAATAAGATATTTACTTGCTACAAGAAATTACATCATCTAAACTCATCATAACTGACACATTTTATGAATAGAGTATTTTTCCTGAATCTGTGGTGTGTCAGTGTGATAACCTTGTCAATGTTTATACTAACTGCTTTCAGTTTCTCTGTGAAAATTCTGTGAGTGAAGCTTCTGAGGAAACTCATGGACACTGTGCATGAGACAGCCCACATCCCAGATTGTCTCCCTTAACATTTTGGCGGGAAACTTATTAAAACTTGTGGCAAACATTCATTTTGTCACTAGAGTAAAATATTGTATTCATAGAAATTATTATAAATCATATTGGATAGTTATGCAGATTCTCAGAAAAAAAGCCATCACACTCACACACACACACATACACACACACACACACACACACACACACATACACACACACACACACACACACACACACACATATATATATATGTATCTGATCTCACTGAGTTGTGTCTTTGTAGAGCACTATCCTACTTGCTGTCCCTAGAATAAATCTGTCTGCTTTATACAAAATAATGCACAGCAAACACATATTGGTAACCAGATTTTACAATCATGCTAACCTACTGCTTTAAAATATATCACATGACATTTCTTCCAGAATAGAGTTATAAGATTATTTATGTTTGTCAATCAGATGAATTAAATGAGTTATAGTAAAGTATATGTTTGGAACACAAATTTTTAACACAGATTATTATGCTGCTGTTAAGTAGATTTTCAAAAACATTTAAATAAATGTTTCATTTTTATGCCTTCTAAAATAAGACATTTACTTACTACAAGAAACTACATCATTTAAACTCATTATAACTGACATATTTTATGAACAGAGTATTTTTCCTGAATCTGTGGTGTGTCAGTGTGATAACCTTGTCAATGTTTATACTAACTGCTTTCAGTTTCTCCGTGAGAATTCTGTGATTTGAAGATTCTGAGGTAACTCAAGGACATTGTGCATAAGACAGCCCACATCCCAGATTGTCTCTCTTAACATTTTGGCGGAAACTTATTAAAACTAGTGACAAACATTCATTTAGCAGTGTAAATGCATCTAAACATGACAGAACCTCCACAATGTATTCCACAGATCATCACAGCCTCTATGCAAGTGAAATTAAACTCAAAATTACCAACAAGCAATAAAACTCAGCATTCTTCTCCCAACTCAATTTTCATACAAATCCTATTATTCACTGTGCCCACACAGTCAAAAGCATTTCTATATATTAATAAAGAAAAGAAAAGAGAGTAGAAAATAAAAGGGAGTGAGGCAGAAATAAAAAAATGTAAGAGAAAGCTGTAAGAAGTATATACAATGGAATGTTACTTACTGTTTATATTAACAGAGTTAAAAATAAAACATATTATTTACTCTTATTTAGTTCTGATTATTATTAGTTAAAGCATGACAGATTATTTACAAACAAGCATAAGCAGTATAATCAAGAAAGTATAATTAGAAATAGCATTTGAAGAACTTATAAACTTTTACAAGAAATAAATATGTTCTTATTCTATTAATGATATTTTCATTACTGTTCTCTCCTGCCCTCCCCACCCTTTACCCACTACATAATCTAAATAGAATGTCATTGTTTAAACAAAGAAAATAATAAAAGAAGAAGGAAAAAAATGTAAAGATAAAAAAATGTATCAAATTACTAACTTTACTTTTTTCAGAAAGAAAACAAATCGAGTCACAGCCTGCCATTAAATCCTCAGGCATTTTGACTGGTTATGAAACAAAACATTTCTTTGCACATAGAGAATAACTTTGATTAAATCTTTTCCAAAATATTTGTGGCTTTCTGAAAATGCAGGAACTATATTCAAAAGATTAATAATGAACTAAAATGATGAGAGAGAAAAAAACATATAACAAATCATTTGTTTTTAGTCTCTTCTTCTTCTCTGAAGTCTTCCAGGAAGCTTCAGTTGCCAATCTCTTTAATGAAGAACTAGCCCATTCCATTTCTTCTATTTTATCCAAAATCCTTTTTCTTTGACAAACAGTAAAGCAGAGTCTAAATCATCGAAGACCTTAGGACCATCAGGAAGGAAGATTTTAAGCTTGGCAGGAAACAGAAGGTATGTTTTAAACTGTGCTTTTTAAGCTCCCTTATTAGTGGCAGAAAAACTTTTCTTTTAGCAATTACCATGGAAGAATAGTCATTGTCAAAACGCACAGTTGTCTCATTAAACTTAACAGGAGCTTTAGCCCAAGCAGATTTAAGAACCATCTCTTTATCAAAAGATGATAGAAATCTAACTATAACTGATCTAGGATAGTTTTGTTAGAGTTAGTATTAGCTATAGATCTATGTGCTCTTCGATACCAAAAGAGAATGCTTCTGGTAAATCTAAAGTTTTAGGGAGCCATGTTGTTAAAAAGAAGTAATATTGTTACCTTCAATATTTTCTGGCAGTCCAAAAATCCTAATGTTATTGCGCCTAGATCTATTTTCCAGGTCATCCAGCTTTGTTTGTAAATGTGTATTTTGTTTCAGCAGAAACTCAATGTTGATTTCCTCTTCTTGTATTTTATTTTCCATGTCATTCACAGCTTCTTCTATGCCTGTCATCTGGATCTTCTGTTGTTGCAGGTCCATATGTAACAAGTCTATTTGTTTTGTAGTTTTTTCTATGAAAGTGTCTATTTTAGCATCCATTTTATCCATCTTAGCAGTAAGTTGCTGGACTATAATTATCAGAGACTGAAGTTCTTTCTTGATGCTGGAGTCTTGAGAATTTGTCTTACTGGAACTCATTTCAGCCTGATAAACTGACAGGAAAATTTCCAAAGTAATTTCTGACAGGAATATTATTAAGATTTCCTTTCTTTTTTAGATATAGTTCAAGAACTATATAAAACAAACATATTTAGAAAGAAAATTACTTCAAGAATTAATTTTTTAAGTAATTAATTCCTGTCAATGTAATGAAATTGGTGGAGCTGAAGAAATCTGCTGCTATCCTGTGTTCATCCTTCAGTATCTACTTTTCTGAAGTACATGCTAACACAGAAGGTCTTTGGCTAATGAAGTTCGCAAATGACTGCAAACTAGGAGCCATAATCGAAACTCCTAATGATGTGGATATCCTACAAAAGGGCCTCACTGAGACAGATGCCTGGTGTCAGAGCCATGGCCTCAAGCTCATTGCCAAAAAGTGCAGTGTCATCCCCTTTGGTAAAAACTCTGTACCCATGAACTACCACATAGTCGGCAGGCTACTTAATGCCGAATGTGTGATGAGAGACCTGGGGACCCAGGTGGACAGTAGTCTCTCCTTTAATGATAACATCGCCACAGTAGTCAGGAAATCCTTCTACATGGCACACCTCATCACAAAAGGTTTCTCATCCAGGAAAATAGAGGTCATTGTTCCCCTCTAGTCATCACTCATTAGACCCATTATAGAGTACAACATCCCTTTTGGCATGTACCTCACTCGACATCTACAACAACTGGAAGGTTGCAGAAATACCTCACAAAGAGGATTACTGGCCTCAAACAGATGCCCTATGCAGACCGTCTCAAAAAACTCCAGCTTTACTCTGTCACATATCGCCTACTCAGAGGCAATTTCTGCCTAACATACAAAGCTATGTCAAATTCAGAGCTGTTGGACATGTTCCACTTAAAGAAATCCCAATCCCTCCGTGCTATACACTCTAAGGAGCTAAACCTTGTCACCACAATAACCACAACATGCTGGAGGGATAGATTCCTGTCCAAGAGACTTCCCTTACTCTGGAACAAACTACCTATCTATATCAAACAAAGCTCCGCATTAGCACTGTTCAAGAAAAATCTTGATGATTGGATGAGAAAGAGGAAATTCACCCCGGGGATCACCTCTGTGGCTCTGCTCGACAGGGGCACAGGAAAATAATTTTCTTGGGTGGCGAAAGCCAGGGTACCTTTTTGGCTAGGCTTATATAAGCCCTAGGGCCAATAATCTAGTACCTACCTATGAACCTATGAAAACTGCAGTACTGTACCACAGGAACCTCACTGCTTGTTGCTGATTTGCACTTTCTTAAGCTGATATTTTTGTGTCTTTGAGAATCTTTTCAGGCTACATTTTTCTTGCACATGTGTATGGAGCTGTGTTTGTGCACTGCTATTTGTACTATAATCACTCCTGTATGTATGTGTTAGTGACTGCTTGCATACCTCTTTTGTCTTTCAGCACAGTTAAGACAGGAAATGCTAGCAGCTGCCTTGGGAGGTGGCAGAAAATACAGACACAGTGGAGCTAATGGCTTCATGTGTCTTTTCCTGACTTATTACCTTGCATACAGCTCTAAGTCTTCAGCAGTAAAATCATGTTTCTGAATTTGGTCTCCTTTATGCAGGTCACAAAAGCCACAGGTGTATCAGTCATCACGTACTGCTGCATTGGCTGAGGCTGTAACAGGTAGTCGGTGACTGGGTTGGGAGAGCCTCATCTAGGGAGGTTTCAGCTAGCCCAATGCAGTCATTATCCCTGTTTGTACTGGAGATGGAGTGTGTAATAGAGACAGAGATTAACTAGTAATAACCCCCTTGTTCACCTTACTGGCTCCCTTGCTGTAGTGAGTTGCAGATTCCCTGAACAAGTTGACATTTTGTTCAAGTTTTGTGCAAATAAATGCTTAATCACTGATTCGCTAATATGCATAGGTTGTCAGATACACAAATCTGCTTTTCTTATGACATTCCATCTTCACCTGGGTTGCCTCCCTGAATTATTGCAATCTGCTTACTCATACTGTGTATCCTTACTTCTTTATTCATGTCTATTTACATCATGCACTATTTTTTCTTATGTATTTGCATCTGGCTATGCAACAATGGCTTTGCAATGCACTAATATACTACTCTATGAATCCAGCCCTATGTTATTTAGTACAGTATTATGAACATATTTAGCTAAAGGGGTTTTCCAGGATAGAACATGGATCCAAATAGATGATTTTTAGGCCAGCCTGGAAGGTACAAAACATTGAGCAATTTGAAAAATATTTCTGTATATATAAAACACTGGAAATTTTGTTTCTTTCTTTTGACTTTTCCCGGTTAGGGGTCGCCACAGCGGAACTCCGGTCCGCTAATGATTGGCAGTAGATTTTGACGTGCTGGCTTGCCGGGCCTAACGCACAACCTTCAACGAAGGAACGCCCATTCACGCATGTCGCCACACAGAAGACGCTCTAACTGAGAATCGAATGGGCAACGTCTAACTGTGAGGTGACAATGCTACCGCAGCACCACCACCGCACTGGACAATGCAAATAATAAAATTATAATTCAGCAGAGCTTGTTATTACTTTCCTGAAGTTAAACAATTATCAATAAATATTTACTACTGTACAAAAGAAAAATTGTATTATTTGCAGAAGAAAGTGCTAATCATTTGAATAAAACTGACTCCTTTGAGTTTGTTGACCAACTGCAGTTTTTCTTTTGCACAGTTCTGTTTTTTCAGCAGTTCGGGTTGTGTTGGTCAAATGTTTTTTATATCCCTCCTGCGACAATACAGCTATACTGAAAGATATCCTACATTAAGCATCTATAACAATTCGAAAGGAAAAATATATTACTAGGTCATGTGAATGTCAATTGGTTAGAAATAACACAACTAATTAATAGCCCCTCACATTAAAACAAGACACCAAATTCTCTATGAGACTGGATCCTATTATCAGACCCTATCAACTACACCACCTCGGTTACAATGTTCGACTGTCTAAGTAATCATCTCCCAATCTAAACAGAACTGGGTCCAAATGTAGAGGGGACTGAATGGAGAAATGATAAATCAGTAAGCAAAGGAGAGTAGTATTGCTGCAGTTGAATGCATCCTCAAGCGAGAACCTTCATGAGGTGGACAATGTTTTTACAAAATCTCACCAAGGCAACACTGATATATAGACTGTATTTTATATATCATATATCATGGGCAGTAGCAGGTTAAAAAAATAAAAAGGTAGCTGGGTGCACAAAAGCCAGGATAAAAAAGTGTCCAATCCTGGTAGGCGCACTGGTGCTAACAATGGAACAAAATGACACTGTAGAATCCCCATGACATAGAAATACTCCTACAATGGGGCCAGGCCTGGGGGGAAGGATGGACCCCTGTTGTAGAAGGAAGCAGTAGACCACAAACATCACAAAAAATTGATCGACCCGCGGGGAGGACATGCAGGCTCCACACAGAAGGCATTCCTCGCACTCCAGCCGAGAATCGAACAGGAGAACCTCTTCCATTGTAGATAAGAAGGAAATTATGTATTGTTATTATTATGCAAGAAGCCCAGAATTTCTAGACAAAAGGTACACGGAAAGACTGAGAGAAATTAGGGAAAAATACTTGCACAAGAAGCTTGAAATAAAAAAAAAATGTGTTCAATAATACAACAGATTTATGAAAAACATTATATAGACCAAGAAACCTTGGGTGGTTTGGCAAAAGAAGTAAATGAGGAAGTGCAAAAATGTAAAGAACAAAATCTAGAGATTTTTGAAAGGTATAAAAAGAAATATGGACATGAGAAAGAAAGACAGATCTGATTTGGTATAATATTTACGCAAAGAAAATGCCAAATTAATCAACACAAAAAAGCAACCCCCAAAGATATTCAAAGAGAAATACAGGCGAAGGCATCTAGATATGGAAAATTTCACAATACAAAAAGCGGGAATGTAGAACAGTTTAGTAAAGTAGAAGTTAAAAAAATAGAAGCTGAAGTTATGGAATATCTGTGAAATGAAAGATTTAGTGTAGAAAGTTTAACAGGTTATATCACAACATGCTAGAACAATGAGTTTCACAAGTAAGGTGAAACAGGAGGAGCAGCAGATATCTGAAGAAAAAATATGGACATGGGAAAGAGAAAGAGATTTAACACTGTGCAATACTTATACAAAGGAGAAAGCAAAACAAATTAATACAAACAGAGCCGCACCAAAGATATTTGAAGACAAATACAGGCAAAGGCATCCAGATATGAAAAATTTTGCAATACAAAATTAAGAAAACAAAGAGGAAAAGTAGAAAAGAGAATTAGTAATGGAGAAGTTAAAGAAATAAAAACTGAGGTTGTGGATTACCTGCAAAGTGAAGGATTTAATGTAGAAAATATAATTTAGATAAAATTCAAATAACACAGATTCACAGTACACTAGAAGTCATGACTTCTAGTGTACTGCAGTTTTGTGTTCTTTCAAAGTTGATTGTTTAATTTCTTAGTTTTTTAGTGGTAATTTAGATAACATCACAGCAGAATAGAGCAGTAGATCCCCAAATTAAAGAGAAACTAGTAGAACAGGAAACATCTGATCAGTTGCCATATGAAGATACTTTGGAGCCATCCACAGGAAACCAGTACAAAAGTTCAGTTAGAGTTGCACAGCAAGGGACATAACAGGAAACTGTGGCAACCCTAACACAGTCAATGATGTGGAGTGATAGGCCAGTGAGTTCCCACATGAAGGAGCAATGGATGACACAGGATGAAACTGAAAAGGATGCGGCACAGAAAGATGCTCTGGAACTTTCTGTAGAATTCCCACAAAAAATGGAGAACAGAGAATGTGCCCTCAATTTAGAAATAATTATCTAAGAGAATAGTTGCTTGATTTAATAGAGTAGGATAGACATGCTAAGATCAATGAAAGAAACAGACTACAGAAAGTCAATAAAACCCAACAAGTTAAAAGATTGATAAAACAAATGAACACAGTAATTAGGACTATTCATCTGTTCACAGAGACTCATAAAATACAATAGAATTAAATAGGATATATTATCATGCAGATAAATTGTCTTATCACAAAAACAGAGGCCAGTAAGGGATAGGAAAGGGAGAAATCAAATACTATCATGGAAATATAGAAAAGAAAAACTCTAATGCAACTGAGACAAGAGTTGTCACTGTTAGAAGAGTATAGAAGAGGGAGCAGATCAACAAAAATACTCTGAAAGACGCGATAAAAACAATGTGCAGTATCAGAACAGATTAGGATCTATAGTGCACTACTGCAAATAATAAACTAAAAATATCAGCACAGACAGAAAAACTTAGAAGGCATGCAAATAAATGCAAAATGAAAAGTACACAATAATCAATTTATTGATGACCCAAATAAGTTTTATACAGAATTGGGAAACAAGGCAAAAGCAATTGAAATACCACCAACAAAAAGAAGAAACAGATAACTTTTTGAGAAATAAAGATGAAGTTCCTGTGGAACATAACAAAGATGCTAATGGATAGAATACGTAAAAGAAAGAATAAGAAGCTCAAATATGCAGGATTTGAAATGGTATGAAGTAATGGCCATAGAGATTGAAACAAAGTTAAGAAAAGCTCCTAAATGGAAAACCTAAAGTCTAGATGCAGTACCTAACTTCTGGCTAAAAGTATTAAAATCTTTACATGAAGACTTAGCCATGAGTAAGAACTATTTGTATGCTCACCCTGAACAGACACCAACCTGCTTAACAGGAAAAACAGTACTCCTACTTAAGAGCACACCTGCAAGCTATCCTAAAAACTATAGACCAATAACTTCCTTCCAATGACCTATAAATTATGCAATGGTGGTTGTGCCAATAGAGTTTATAGTCATTTACAAGAAAACTCAATCGTGGCAATAGAACAAAAGGGTAATAAAAGAAAGTCATATGGAACAAAGGATCATTTGCTATTAAATAAAGCCATAATGGAGAACTGTAAATAGGAAAAGAATCTAACTGTGGCATGGATAGACAAAAAAAAGCATTTGACAATATCCCACATTCATGGATGAAAGGGTGCTTAAAAGTGTATAAGATCCATCCTACTCTGATCAATTACATTACAGCGACCATGAAACAGTGGCAAACCAGTTTGACGTTAAACCATGATAAAGGACAAACTATTATTCCAGGGATAAAAATCCAAAGGGGGATATTCCAGGGTGACTCTTTGTAACCCCTGCTCTTTTGTCTTGCCCTTAACCCCTAAGCTGTCTACTTAACAGATTAGGCCATGGCTACAATTTAGCTCCCAGAAAACAACAAAGTGTAAAGACTGCCCATCTCCTTTTTGTGGATGATTTAAAACTGTGTAGTTCATCAGATAAACTTTCGGCTTTTCCTGGTTAGGGGTTGCCACAGTGAAACTCCAGTCTGCTAATGATTGGCAGTGAATTTTTATGGTGTTGAGTTGCCAGCCCAGCACCCAACCTTCAAAGAAGGCACACCCACACATGCATGCACCTATCTGCATGTCATTAAATTCACTTGACCATGGGGAGGACATGCAGACTCTGCACAGAAGGTGCTCCAGCTGAGAATCGAACTAAAGGGCCTCTTGCTGTGAGGCAACAATGCTAACCGCTGCACCACCATGGCCTTATCACCACTGCAGCCTTACGTAGTTCATCAGATAAGGAACTGAAATCACAACTGCAAGTAGTCAAACTTTTTCAGATTATATAGAAATGGCATTTGGTCTTGATAAATGTGCAAAAACAACCTTTAAAGCAGGAAAGCTGCAGCACCAAGTAAACATCAGTTTGGAGCAAGAATGTAATATAAAAGAACTTGAGCTAGAGGGAGAGTATAGATATTTGGCAATTGATGAAAGATCAACAAGAGAAAACATGGACAAATGCAAGTAAAACTTAGTAAGTAGTATTTTAGAAGACTTAAATTAATACTGAAAAGAGCATTGACATCTAGGAACAAAGCTGTAAACTGGTTTGCTCTTCCTGTCCTAACATACAGTTTTGGAGTAATTGACTGGCCCCAAAAGGTATTAGGTGGGTTGGACAGGAAAACAAGAAGAATGCTTCATGCTTATCAAAGGATTTATAAAAATCAGTGCATACCAAGACTATATATTCCCCATTCTGAAGAACGTATAGGTCCCCTCAAAATTGATTACATATATACATATGAAACAGTAGAACTGCATACATATCTGCTGACCTCAAGACCCAATCATAGTGAAAGTTTTAAAATATGAGGAGAATAAGTCTAAGATGACTTCCCTACTTAGTTTAGCAGAAGCATATTGGCATCAAGTGGGAATGGAAATCAAACCAGAAGAAGACAAATCTCAGGCAGCAAACGGATGTGCCAAAAAAACAAAAGAAAGAATATAAGGTGAAGGATCAGTTGAGAAGGCAAGAAATGTGGAAAATGTATAAATATAGTAACAAGTATAGAAAATTCTTAGAACAACCCTTATGCTGATCAGGATGGAATGCAGAAATGGTTAAGGAGAGGTGAATATAAACCAAAAGATGAAAGTTTAACATTGGCGGCTCAAGATAGTGGACTAGGTACACATTTCTTTATAAAGTTCATTAATCATGTGGGAGAAAAAGAAAATTGTAGGTTTTGTAAAACAGAATTGGAAGTAGCTGCACATCTTTTTTCTGGTTGTGATATACTAATTGCAGACAGACGCTATACTGAAAGGCATAATAATCTGTCAAGACTGCTGTATTGGGGATTGTGTAAACATTATAATATTGAAGTAGCTGAAAAACACTGGAAACAAGAGACATAAAGCATTACAGAAAATGGTGACGTTTATATCACATGGGATCACCCATTATCAACAGTACAAAAAACAGATGTGAGAAAACCAGATATAGCTGCCCATGAAAAGAAGACAAAAGTAGCATTGATCATTGAAATTGCTACACCCAGTGACTACAGTGTCTTATGTACAAAGAGACACAAAGTCATAAAATATCAGGATTTGCAGGCAGAAGCAAGGACAATGACGAAGAAGTATACCCAGAGAGTTCCAATAACAGTAGGAGCAACAGGTTTTAGAAAAAATAATTCACATTTGTAATTAGATATGTTACCGATACATGTAACTCAGTGTGAATTGCAGGAGTCATTACTGTACACATTGCAGGTGCTGCAAAGAGCACTTCTGGCTAACATTAAAGAGTGAAACAATACTCATTTCATGAACTTTAATCATACTTTGACTAAGGAATGGGGTTGATTCCTGTCATGTTATTAGAAAACCAAAAGACTTGGAGAAATTAAAAAACTGAAAACAGCCCCATACCTTGTTACTGAGTGTGATACACTAATGGCAGATGGCCTGTATACTCTAGTCATAATAATGTGGCAAGACTGTCACATTGGGGATTGTGCAAACATTGCAAAACTGAAGTAGCTTGTAAGCATTGGAAACATGAGCCACAACGCATTATACAGAATGCTGATGTTTATATCACATGGGATTACCCATTACCAACAGTTCAAAAAATAGATGTGAGACAACCTGTTATAGTAGTCCATGAAAAGACGACAAAAGTAGCATTGATCATTGAAATTGCTACACTCAGTGATTACAGTATCCTATGTACAGAGAGACACAAAGTCATAAAATACCAAGATTTGCAGGAAGAAACAAGGGCAATGTGGAGGGATACCCAGACAGTTCCAGTAGTAGTAGAAGCAAAGTGTCTTAAAAACAGAATTTACAGTCTTACTTAGATATGTCACTGATACACGTAACTCCATATGAATTGCAGAAGGAGCAGTTCTGGGACATTGTTAGTTCTGCAAAGAGCAGTTTTGGCTAGAATCAAACATTGAAATAATACTGATTTCACAAACTTTAATCATACTTGACTTAGGAATAGATTGATTCCCATCATGGTATTAGAAACGCAAAAGACTTGGAGAAATTAAACCAAGACTAGCCATTTCACACATTCACTTAACAGCATGTTTATAAAGCAACATGCATTCTATCCAAATTTAATCCAGAAATCTTCACTACTACCCTATCATCTATTATCTGGAACTTCAAAAATCCCCCTCTTAGAAGATGCTGTAAATGAATTCAATACAACTTTTCTGAATATCTTAAATAGTCTTATAACTTCTAGGAGGAAGAGACTAAAAACAAATAATGTGATTTGACTGTCGAAAAAGAGCCGAATGCTAATGCAGGATAGAGAAAAAGCAAGGAAAGAATGACAAAATATAAACTACCACGATATCTTGAAGACTTCAGAATGCTTCACAATCGTACTTAAAAGCAAATTAATGAAGACAAAAATCAATATTATAATAACTTTCAGAATGATGGTAAATGCAATCCTAAAAAATTCTGGACAGCCATTAAGGAAATCTTACATCCTGGCCATATGTTCAACCCTATCCCCTCTCCCTATAACTCATGACTCAAAACCACCATACAATTCAACTGTTATTACATCAACAGTATAGCATCTGTAACCAAGGATTCCCCAACATCTAAACCTAACTCTGCACAGCAGCCACAAATCACCAGATCTACTTTCACCTTCAAATCCGTGCCCACATCCTATATAAAACTACTCTTAAAAAAAAAAAAAAACCTCACACAATGGCCTACTTCAGCTGATGGCCTTCCAAGTGAGTATCTTAAAATAGCAGCTGACCGCATTGCCTACCCTATCTCAATCCTTATAAATAGATCAGTCCAGGAATCCCATGTTCCCTCTCTCTCTGGAAAAGGTCACACATTATCTCTCTGTATGAAGAAGGAAATTCGACAGACCTAATTTAATTTTAGACCTATAGCAATCTTATCCCCCTCTCCAAAATACTTGAAAATGTATTCAAAAACAATTACTAAACTATCTACCACAGGCATAACTCCTTTCTCCTACATATCATGGCTTCTGTCAATCCCATAGTACTAACACTGCACTTGTAACCTATATAAATACTGCAAATAACGATAGAGATAACTGCGAACTAGGTCTCCTTATTTATAGACTTTTATAAAGCCTTCAACACAGTTTGTCACAGCAAATTTCTGTTTCATATGTCCTCATTAGGGTTCTCTCAACCCATTGTTTTATGGTTCAAAAGCTACCTATACAATAGGTAAAATGGCACTCCATCCTCTCTCCATACTTCCCAGTTACCATCGGTTTGCCACAAGACTCTATGCTTAGTCCCCCCCTTTTTAATATTCTCACCAACACCCTCCAGACATCCACCCAACAGTCCTCCCTAATGTAGTACACAGATGACTCCACACTCATTTGCACAGCAGAAGAAAAATTGCTCAGGAAGCTTTAACAGCAACTGAAAGATGGCTTTCTAACTCACGACTAATGCTGAACTCTAAAAAAAAACAAACTACTACTTTTCCCGCTCTTCTCCCATGAAAAAACAACTTTGAAATCCTCTCTTTTGATAATACAACCACTGAAATGATGATCTTAAATTAGACCTGCATTCTTAAAATTGCATAAGAACAGCTCAACAACAACTAGGGATTCTTACAGAGCCAAAAACGTATTCAGCGAAACAACTAAAGCTGCACTTGACACTATTTCTTCCCCACGTGTCTTTATGGTGCTCCCATCCTTACTAACCTTCAAGCATCACAAAATCAAAACTTGAACAATACCATAACAAAATCGCTAAATGTGCAGCAAATACCCCTTTCAGAACCACTAATGAATAGCACTAAAAGCCTAAATTGGTTAGAACTACCCCATCAACTAACATATACACAACCTTTGCCACATATACAATCATCCAGAATCCATCTGTCTGTCTAACACTAAATAACATTCTACACAACTATGTTCCCAGTCAGTCATTGTGATCCCATGACCAAAATCTCCTGTATTTACACAAATCTATCATATCTGCTGGGCATTGTCTTTACCAAGCTGATAAGGCCTGGAACTCCTTATCCATATCTATCAGGTCAATATCCTCTTTTCCATCCTACAAAACCATTCTGATAGATTCCTAGTCAAAAGCTAGCTCTATCCTTGCTCAACACCAGGATAAATTATATCCTTAAATGTGAACAAATACCTCTTCATACCTCACATCTCTTTACTCTCCTTTCTTCACTCACTTCCTTACTTCTGTTTCTCTCTAAATATAGCAAAAGCCTGTTTTTCTCTCACCTTGTATTACAATTCCTGCTTGTATTATACTAACGTACCTTTATTTCTCTATTAGTTAGCTATTTTTTTTTCTATTAAATCATTCTCATATAACCTGTAGCTGTTTGTAACCAATGTTTTTGTATTACATCTAATTTGTTATAATTATTTGAACTGTAGTTGCTTTTTTGCATTATTTTTAATGACTGTAAAATTATTGTTTTTAAAATATAACACTTTGGAGCTTTTCTCCCCAGGCCTCCACTGAAAATGGCTTCCTACACAGTCAGACTTTCCCAGTAATCAAATGCCAATCAGTCACTCAATCAATCAATCAATCAATCAATCAATAAATAAATAAATAATACCGGATGTTACTTAATTCAGAAAATAGAAACAGATAATAGAAAAGAAACTGCACTCTATGCAAGCAGATGGTTGAGCAATTTGTCTTAGAAGATACATATAACTGATTAAACTATGTAAATTATCTATAATATGATCACCGACTATAGATATAGGTTAGGAATTCAAGGCCATATGTGCATGTTGCTTGTTTATGTTGTAGAACATTGTTATATATTCAGTGATTAATAATTCTAGTTATTTGAAACTGTATACAGCATGAACAAGTTTCCAATATGAACTGAGACAAGTGGGGAAGAATTTGATTGGAGGATTATTATGGTTCAACCTTATGTTAATAGATATGTTTAATGTATTTTTGATTAACGATTAAATGTGAGTACGGCTTGAGAAAGTGGTGGTCAGGGAATTTGTTGGGATGAAAAAGATATACACCTTACCACAGTATACAGAAATTTGCTAAATTTTGTTCTGAATTCAAGGCCAAATTAAATTTGCTTAGGTGGAAAGCAGAGATTTACAGGGTGCTGGGCAATTTAATGGTTGAGAAAATGTACTTTTGTCTGTGAGTTTAGACAGGAAATCTTGAGAGTGAGTGTGAACTAAGGTGAGACTTTATGAATCTTTCTGCTAAACAACTGACAGAATAGGGAAAGGAACATAATTTATTACTCTAAATATGAGGGACCCTACACATAGCAGACTTCTTTGTTTTACAGGCAAACTTTTTGCTTTGGTTGATATAAAACAGTAGTACTTACTTAATTGGGGCCCCCTTCTTGGGGGTAGGGAGACAAATCCTATTGCTAACTGCCTGTATATTTACACATCATTTCTTTGGGACAGTGCAGTGGACATATGAGATAGGACATATTTTAGTTGTGAAAAAACACAAAATAAAAATACTGATAAAACAGAGAGAGCTAATATCACAGATGTAAAGTAACCAGTGAATTCACCGAGTGCTTTCATCCACAAGTGTATATTAGTTATGTACCTGGTACTAAGCACTAAGAAATAAAAACTATATTTGGGGCTATCTAGTTGATTTACTCCCACAGTTACTTGAAATGGATTTTGAGAGAAGTTTAATTTGATTGGAAAAGTTATATGTAGTCTGCAAGGCTTTTGATTAGTTATCTCTGGTTAATAAAGTCATCCCAGTTCTCAGGATCATGGCACTTCAAACATTCCTGCAACATAATGCAGGGCAGTTTCTGTTCTTTGCTGCTGAACAAACTGGTTAAACACTGCTCACTTCTGCTTTATGTTTCCAAATATCAGAAAAACAACAGAATGGATGAAGTCTTATGAAAAACTCATACCTTGCCACTGTCTGCCTGCCAGGCTCAACTTGTGGCACTGGGCTATTGGGATATATCCCCTCCAAATGAAATGTTATATTTGAAATGTTACTTATTAGTTGTATGTTTTTTTCTCTCGCTTTTTTTCCAAAAAGCAGTTTTATTTCCCACTCTCTGGGCCATTTTAGAGCTTTATTGTTTTGCCAAGAGCATTCTTGGCTCAACGGTAACCTTCAGAATGCCAATTAATGCTTGCTTCAAACTGGGTATTGTAGTTAGGGCATATATTGCTAGTAAATAGGAAACTCCATGAGAAGTGATAAATTCAAAATGTTTAGCATGGGCGATGACATGTGCTAAAATTTTGTCTGTATTGGCAATCCAGGCTAGAACTATTGCCCCTCTCAGCAGGTAACCACCCAACCCCCTAGGAATAAATTAGTCTTGTGGAAACTTATGTATCATTTTCTAGAAAATATTAATCATTCTTGTGAACAAAACAAAACACTATTAGTCTTGCATTTGAAATTTTATGTTAGCCAACCAAGCCTCTTAAATTTGTTGTTAAATTGTATATAAAATCCATGTATGTTTCTCTTTGGCTACATCATGCTTTCTCTGCTTTGTTATATCAGTTTTTCTCTTTGCTTGTGTGTAAATAAAGGTTCAGTGTGGCATATATATATAGATATATATATATATATATATATATATATATATATACACACACACACACACACACACACACACACACACACACACACACACACACACACATATAATATATATGTTTTCCCACTCTTAAGAAATTACCAGGCTTGCCGTCTGGGAAACTAAAAAGGAGCTTAACCCAAATTCCCAGGTGATCCCAAGCACTGAATGGTTGTTACTTGTTCAAGGGCACACAGTAGGCAAAAGAGGGCTGAGCATATCAAATCCTGTACCAAAGAAACTATAGCTCGTAAGCTTAACTCTCTGCACCAACTGCCATTCTTGGGAACCAGAACTCATGGAGTGACACTGTGCTTGTTTGGAGTTCCAATATTTGTAAAGAAAAAAAAAGTTTGCTTACACAGTTAGAAACAGCACTTAGGAATACTGCTCTATAAAGAAAAAGGCAATCAGATCATCCTATATGTCTGCCTGCAATTTTGGCAAATAGAAACAACGTTTCAGTGCGAGCTGGTTTTGGTGCTAGATGAAGTAATCATCAGACGTTTCCCATTGGTTCAGGTTACATCACATGACTGGTTCCTGAGGCAGCATGAATATAAAATGTAAGGGAATGTAAAGTACTTTGGTGGCTTGTTGTGGACAGACTCAGATGGTGTGAGCAGAGTTAGTGTGTTGTTATGATTAAATATTCTTCTTCGTCTTACTATTATTATTAGTTTTAACAGTACCAGCCTTTGGTCAACTGGTGCCCTAGGCAAAAGGCTCCACAGTGCCCCCCCAACACTACTCAATGTCCCCATCCTGGTCTACCTACACCATCCAGATTTCTTCTTTTCTTCCTTTTTCTCACAGTTTGTCTTACTCTACAGTTTTTCCTGTATGCATTCAACATATTTTAAAGAAACCATCCTTTACTACAAAAAAAAAAAAAAAAAGATAAATACTGGAAAAGCTCACCTGGTAGAGCAGTGCCCTAGGTGGCCATCTAGTTGGCCTGTGTCTTATGCTAGCTATGATTATTAACTGATAACTCTGCTACTGGTTGTCTGTTGCAGATGATTAGACAGTTTAGACTATGACTATGTTCTGTTCAGTGATGCCACTTTCAGCCACCTTGCACAATGGTATCAATTTTGTTCATTTTATTCAATTGATGTGCAACATGTGAGTGTGCATATATGCGTGTGTGTTTGTGCTTATGCATGCATGCTTCTGTGTGTGAGGTACAGAGATTGGTGACCATTCCTTAGTATTTCACATTCTAAGGATTAAATATAACAGTTTCATTTTCATAATAAAGCACTTAATACATTTCTTTCAATACCAGCAGCTTTCAGTATTGAAAACATCTTAAACTGGCACAGTAGCAAAGCTTTGTGCCAAAAGGAAACTTTCTGTCATTCTGACTATAAGGAATTTACAAGTGAATGTGGCTGTTAGGGTATTTGTGTTTCATGAAAAATGATTGTGAGAGAATTAGGTATATGTATTTTTTGTTGTTAGCAAAATGGCACACTTGTAGAATAAAATCTAAAGTTTACATTTGGCAACATGTGACACTAATGGTGCAGCACAGATTTCATACACACAAAAGTAGATTATGCCTCAAATTCCAACAGCTGCAACAAAGATGAAGTAGCCAGATAATATAGTAAATGCTGAGAATGATCTTCATCCTTATAGTGCTAAATCAGATATTTTAAAGTGCTACTTAGCCTAATGTAGAGCTGGTCTGGTTGTCCAAATGTTAACTTGTATTGTTGTATTGCCTTAGAACACCAGTCCATTATTCTTATGTATTAACTGCATTATCGGCCACTATCTGCAGTCAGTCAATGGTGGGTGCATGCAGTGCATTGTGTGTCTGTAAAAGAAATATAATTTGCGAATTACTGCTTACATAATGGAACTGTGTGTCATGCCTTACAATGTCCTTTGATATGGAACTTTGCAAAAATCAAAACTGTTCAAAACACAAGGCTGTTCAAATGTCCATTCCTTTTTGTAATGGCTTTGGAAGGTGTCATATGCAGGTTTCAATCTCAGTCATGGGGGTAATCATATGCATGAAGTAGCAGTAGGCATGCTTGCCATGTCAGAATTATCTATGTCTACGCTCAGCGGCACTATGACAGCAGCTTTCCTAGATCGCATTTCCATCCACAGAAGATCTCGTACCATCGCGAATATCGCTGCCTACATTTAATCAAGTTTTAATGTTCTGAGTTACTCAAGTGTTTGGAGGAATCTCATACATTGAAAGGTCTTATTAGTTGTAATCTAAACAAGAAACAAAGTGAATCGAACATGTGAATACATATGGTTATAGCTGAGCCTCCCAACAAAAATAGAAGAACACGCAGTATAGAAATACAATTTAAACACTTGCTTACTGTAGTGACAGGGCATTTCTAAATAAAAGGTTAAAAAAGTTTTATGTTATATTATCTGGTTAGAATCTTGTTGATCTGACTGTGTGTAATATTTATGTAGTGCACAGAGCCAGTGATTATGCTCCGATATTCAGAAAACTCCAAATAAGTTAAGCGCTGAAGTGGTGCAAGACTTGATTTTAACAAATGTTAAGTATCTTTTGCAAACATTAAGCACCTTCAGCTAAAGTTGTTAAGGTCAGATCTCTCACTACGCATTAAAATCTGCCTGCACTGACCAGGAAACTCCATTTAAAATTCTGTGAACTTAGCAGAAAGAGACAGAAAGCACATTTATTAAATTAAGATGCACATCCCTGTTGGACAGTTTTGTCTGTTCAACACTTTGGTTTGTTAATCATCTAGTGTGGCACTAATTATCCTTTTCATTTAACTTTAATATTTACCAAAAATATAATTTTGTATAGTATTTAATACTGATTCTTTTCACATAGATTACAATCTGGTAATAATGACTGTTTTATAATGTCATATTAATATAAATAATACAACAGATACTAAGAATAAGGTTTAGTTATCATAAGTGAAAATGTAGCATTGTTCATTTTAATGTTAAAATATTAAAATAGCACCTAACTGAAAAAGAAACTGAAAGCAAAAGAGCAATCCATTCTGTAAAATTAATTATCTTATAGCTTTATGATGCCCAGAAGAGTCTATAAATTGTCAGAAATACCAACATGTGTACAGCTTCTAAACAAAGGTACTGTGTTTAGACCTAGACATGTCATTGTCCCCTAGTTATTGAATATAATGTCCCGTTTGTCTGATATCTGTCTAGACCCAAGCAGCAATTGGAACATCCACAGAGTTACCTTACTGAAAGGATTCAAGGCCTAAGGAACATGATCTACATGAACCAACTCAAAGCCCTCCAACACAACCCAAATGACACATAGCCCACAGACTCAGTGTGCCAATAAACCACAGCCCATAAGGCAAACCAACATACCCAACACACTAGTCATAGGTGACTCTATAGTCAGGCACACTGATGTCCCACTCACCAGGCTAAACAAGGAGAAGGTTACTGTCAGCTGCCTGTCAGGTGCCAGAATCCGCCACATAACCCACGCACTCAGGTCACTCCACAACAAGTACAAATATGACTCTGTCATTGTCCATGTTGGTGTGAATGACCTGAGACGTACCTCCCTGGACTACATGAAAAGAAACATGGAAGAGCTCTCTGATCTTGTAGCCCAGGCAGGTATGACCCTAGCCCTGAGTAGCATCCTGCCATCACCCAGAATGATACTGCAGTACTAGGACAAAATGATTGACTTCAACAATTGGCTAAGCTTCTGGTGTCATTCTAAGAGGATTCAGTATCTGTCTGCCTGGGATAACATGATAAACAGACCACGATGCTTTGCCAGAGATGGCCTGCACCTGTCACCCCCTGGGATTACGGATACTAGCTAAGGTTCTTGCCACCCCTATAGTGCCTTTTTTAGGCAAAGTTCAAATGACAAATTCACCACCATAACAGGAACAGGCTAGCAAAAACTGAGGGTAATGGCTACTCAATGCTAGAAGTCTAAGTCTCAAAATGCACTCACTCAAGGCACTCCTTAAAATGGAGAACATTGATATCTGTGCAGTGACTGAGACCTGGTTCAAGGCTGTAGATAGCACCCCTGCATTACCAGACTATAACTCATACCACACTTTTCGGCCAACTAACCTGGACCAGAACACCAAAGGTGGAGTTGTGTCCATATTCATTAAGGATATCCACACCTCCAGGCTAGTTGCGCAGCATAATGCATCCGAAGATACCCAAGTGCAACTAACTCTGGGCAAAACCGCAGTCCAAATTGTAGCTTGCTACTGATCACTCACCAAGCCCCAGGATTACCACTCCTGTTTTCTTGATATACTGGAAAATATTAGGGTTCAACCAAACACCCTAATAATGGGCGATTTAAACTACTCCACCATTAACTGGGAAAACTACTCATGTACCAACTCCTTCACTCAACGCTTTCTGGAATTCATAAATTCCAATGCCCTGGATCAACTTATCCACATCCCCACCAGGGGCAACAATATCCTAGACCTAGTCATTACCAACATGAGTGAGTGGTGTTCCACACCTGAAATCAACTCCTCGTTGGTCAGATCCGACCATAAGCTAATCACGCTAGATATCCGCATCCCACCCCCACCCACCATTAAGGAAATCATGGTAAAAAAAATTTCCGAAGCCAACTTTATGCTTCTTAAGACAGAAGTGGCAAACTTCATGACACCCATGCAGATGGGCAATACAGTTACGACTGCTGAATCCTACACAAATGCACTCTATAAGCACTTACACGAGTGCATGGATCATGCTATCCCAAACAGAACCAAGACGCTTTCCTCCAAAAAAGGAAGCCAATCTGGTGGTCCCCTGCCATAAACAAACTCTACAACAGAAGGAAGAAACTGTTGCAAAAAAGAGTAAAATCCCATGAGTGGATTAGCTCCCTGGTCAGCCTCAGTAACAACCTGCGATCCCTTATAAGATCCTCCAAAGCTAGCTATGAAAACAAAATCATGACTGATTCTAAGGGCAACTGCAAAGCATTCTATAGCTATGTCAAGAATCTCAATGGCAATGCCCAGATCTGCTCTGAGTTACAGTACAACAGCACAAAAATTACAGAACCAACTGATATTGCCAACATCTTGGAAGATAGGTTCAGTGCTAACTTTATCCCCCTGTCACCCCCTAAAGGGCCCATATCTATACAGGAAGAATGTAGAGTCCCTGTAATCACATCTATGCAGGTAAAAGCTGCACTCTCTAAAACCAAAAACAGCATCCATGGGGCTAGACAACATCCCAGGCTGCATTTTACACAAACTTGAGAACGAACTGGCTCCCCACCTAAACACCATATTCAATCATAGTCTCACATCAGGCTTTGTGCCCACTGAAAGGCGCACAGCAACAGTTATCCCACTCCACAAAGGGGGGGGGGCACCACTAATCCTGGGAACTATAGCCCTATTAGCCTGATGAGCCTGGTCTGCAAGGCCATGGAATGTATCATCATGGAACTCATAAACAAAGACATTGGTAACCTCCAAACTTTGGACCCCACCCACTTCGGGTTTGTGAAAGGCGGATCATGCCTTCTGAACCTGATTGACTTCTTTGAAGCAGTCACCAAAGCCGTAGACAAGGGTAAGGTGGTTTACACAGCCTATCTTGACCTCGCCAAAGCTTTCAACACCATCCCCCATTCTGGAATTATAGCTAAACTCACTAAACTAGGTATAAAACCCTATGTCACAGGATGGGTTGCCAACTGACTCAATGACAAAACCCACACTGTAAACATTGCAGACTCCAAATCTGACTTCAAACCAGTGACAAGTGGAGTACCACAGGGTACAGTCTTGGGACCTCTCCTGTTTGGTATGTACTTCTCTGAAGTACAGGCTAACACAGAAGGCCTTTGGCTAACGAAGTTCGCAGATGACTGCAAACTAGGAGCCATAGTCAAGTCCCTAAATGATGTGGACATCCTACAGAAGGGCCTCACTGAGACAGATGCCTGGTGTCAGAGGCATGGCCTCAAGCTCAATGCCAAAAAGTGCATTGTCATCCCCTTTGGTAAAAACTCTGTACCCATGAACTGCCACGTAAACGGCAGTCTACTTAATGCTGAATGTGTGATAAGAGACAGTGGGACCCAGGTGGTCTCCTTTGATAATCACATCACCACAGTAGTCAGGAAATCCTTCTATGTGGCACACCTCATCACAAAATGGTTCTCATCCAGGAAAAAAGAGGTCATTGTTCCCCTCTACTCGGCACTCATTAGACTCATTATAGAGTACAATGCCCCTTTTGGAATGTACCTCACAAGACATCTGCAGCAGCTGGAAAGGCCACAGAAGTACCTCACAAAGAAGATTACTGTCCTCAAACAGATGCCCTACACTGACTGTCTCAAAAAACTCCAGCTTTACTCTGTAGCATATCACCTACTCCAAGGAGATCTCTGCCTAACATATAAAGCTATGTTAAACCCAAAGCTGTTGGACATGCTACACCTTAAGAAATTCCAATCCCTCCGAGCTACACACTCTAGGGACCTAAACCTTGTCACCACAATAAATGGAACATGCTGGAGGGATATTAATCCTGTCCCAGAGACTTCCTATACTCTGGAACAAGCTACCCATCTATGTCAAGCAAAGTTCCTCATTAGCACTCTTCAAAAAAAATCTTGATGAGTGGATGGGAAATAGGAAATACACCCCGGGGATCAATTCTGTGGCTCTGCTTGACAGGGGCACAGGAAATTAACTTTCTTGGGTGGTGTAAGCCAGGGAACCTTTTTGGCTAGGCTTACTTAGGCCCTTGGGCCGATAGCCTAGTACCTACGAACCTATATTTGGAATCCTATAGGCTGCTAAGAGCTGACCTTTGTCTGGCATACAATGCATCCTCCAACCCATTACTGATGGATTTACTGCACATCAGCAAGTCAAATGGTGTCAGAAACCCTATGTCTAGGGATCTACACCTCTTCTGCAGCATCAACAGAACAGTTTGGAGGGACAGGTATATTTTGCAGAGAATACCACTGCTGGGGAACAGACTCCCCATACACAAAAAACAAAGTTAATCCCTTTCCATTTTCAACCGTAAATTAGATCTACAGATGGGAAACAGAAAATGTACCCAAGGACTGCCCCCTGTTCTGCTTATGGACACATGCAGCTCCTAAATGTTTTATTCCCTCAAATTATCTATGGTTTGATCCCAGTTATTCTCATTAGGGATAATATATAATTATTGACCATGGAATGAGTAAGGCCAGTCAATAACCAAATGGGATAGGTTATTTTGAGCACAAAAAAATAAACTGGCTAGGCTTAAAATGGCCCTAAAGGGCAGCCAGCCTAGCACTTAGCTATGAACCTATAAGATAACTGCAATAGCTGCACACAGTATGTGCTTTAATGTGCATGTGTATATGCCTGCATATGTGTGTGTGTGTGTGTGTGTGTGTGTGTGTGTGTGTGTGTGTGTGTGTGTGTGTGTGTGTGTGTGTGTGTGTGTGTGTGTGTGTGTGTGTGTGTGTGTGTGTGTGTGTGTGTGTGTGTGTGTGTGTGTGTGTGTATGTGGATGGGTTTGTATATGCATGAGTGTGAAAAAGATACAAAGAGATGGAGAGAGAAAGAGACAGAGAGATACAGGGGCACAGAGAACAGGTGCATATTTAAAGTCAGTATTACTTCCAGATCAACAAAACTATCAAAGTTTGCCCTTAGTACTTTGAATTTGAATCTAACTTTAAAAGGACAATGCAGATATCTTGTCACTATAATAATTTTCCAACTAAATTTAAATTGTAAAAAATAGTTTTATTTCACATATTTCATATTTTCCTTTAATACTGTTCCTTATACTTCAGAGCAGTTCTTGCTAGTCATCTGTTGATAAAAATGGAACTAACAGCTGAAATAATCATGTCACATACAAAATAAAAGATTGCATTTCTTTTAGTCTATTTTATATGTGCTCAGTTTCTACACAATGGCTCAAAAGTAATTAAAAAAATTGTAAGACCTCACATAAAGTAAATGCAAGTGTTTAATGATGGATTACAAAGTGAAAGTGAAAAATGTAAAATACTCCTTCATCTCAGGGGCTTTTCTCACAGTCTGGAGATACAGATTTTTGTCTTTTCCCTCGCACAAGCCGCAAGAGCTAACTTAATAAATTCCCAGCTCCCTTGCCTGGGAGCCAAGGCCGATTAATATCTGCCTACCTTGTTACCTAATTCATTATGGAATAGCAGTTAATTTGATTTGATATTATTTTAATAAAATTCTGTAATATATTAGATTGTTTCAGGCTATCAAAATAATTTTCCAATTATTACAGTTACTCAAGCAAGCCTTTTTTCCCTTCTATGAGCAGCAGTCAGTGTGCTTCAGAATACATTAGTTCCTACAGCTTCATCCTGGCCAGAGGAATACAGAGTATATGCATGATTACACAAGAAATGTTATTGCTGTTAATGCATGCCCACAGATCAAGGTAGAGGATTTGTGGACTACTACACAATCAGTGTCATGTTAAACTGTGACAGTTATCATTACTTTTTTTCAGCTGTGTTCTCTTAAACATTTAATTTCCAGCTATTTATTAACTAAGTTGTTCTTATAGTGTGTTGTTTTATGATTCTTAATGCACTTTAAAGTTGTGCACATCTGCATGCTTCCAAAATAATAAGGCAACACAGAAGGAATATTCACAGGGGACTACATTTACGATGTCTAAACCTGAGAAGGCTACAAAATGCAATGCAAAGCTTTTTTAAGCAAGATTCCATTTTCATTTCATCCGGCAGATGTGTTGTATAGTCTATTTGGTAATAATGTGAAATGTAAGGGTCCAGAAGAATCCATTCATTAGAATTCAATGTGTAGCCTTTTACAGATGCACACTTAAGTTCCTTAATATTTTAAACCTTCTTACTGTTATGGAGGAAGACAGAGAACATGGGTTTATTGGACAGTATGCAGAGAATCTGGCACATGTAGTCTCATAAAATCTGAAAAAGGTAAGGAGCAATTCAAAAGAGAAAGAGAAGACACCATTAGAATGTATACAGGGAAATTTAATGTAATGGCCACATAATAACATTGTGTCTGATATCTCTGCATATGTTTTTTCTCACTGAGTTACTTTTCAGCTAAACCTGATCAGGTGATCCCAGCTAATCAACCTGCCATGAGCGGGAAGCTTTTAACTTTGATGTAAAGCCACCCCCACAACATGCCCATGTAATAGGCTTCATTGCAAGCATACTGTAACTAACGTAACTAAATACAAGGTTATAAAATTTTTCAGTATAATGTAAATTAACTTTATATGATTATGGATTCGATTTGTTGGGTTCAATAAACTGATTTTTACAATAAAATAACTTGATCAGACAAACAGATACCACAGTTAAAGCTTACTTTATTGTTAACATTAAGTCCTATAGATCTCCTCTATATGTTACTTTACTCTTACAGGCTTGCAGCTAACACATTCCACTTAGACAGTATCCCTTGTTTACATTTCTGTCTAGTTTGTTTATTATACATAAGCTAAACATCATGATCTGATGTTATTCATTTATCATGTGGAAACAGACAAATAATGCAAACAAAATCAACACCTAAATATCCCTGATTTTCAAGAACATCCTAGTTTTTTCCCTTCAGAATGTTGTTCTTTCCTATTTAACTAAAGCTCTTGTATTATTAAATGTGAACGAAGGTCCTTATTTGAATAGGTCAAACATCTATCTAGTATGGACTATACTTGCAATTTCAAGGAAGTGTATAACAAGAAGATGGAATACAAACACAATACCAACTTTGGAAGACTTCTACAGCCTACTGAAGACCACAACATTATTGGAAATTAAAATTAAAGAACTAAGAATTTATCCAAAGCCATTTATCAAAAACCCTTGGGGAAAAGTCTTATCGTTGATTGACACTATACAATAATTGATCAGACACTCTGATAATGCATTGGACATACTTATAAAGTAACTGTATACATTAAGATCTGTCATAGTGTCAGGTTAATGTAAATAGTGTACATAGTTATTTAAGATGTTATGTATAAATATTATAGAATTCATTCAAATGTATTTGAAAAATAAAAAAAAAATTGAGAAAAAAAAGAATGTTGTTCTTCCCCTCATTAAATATGAAGTATTGGGATGAAACACTGAATGTTATTGTCATTAAAATAATTCTAAACATTACAGTTTACCTACTTCTTCAACAGAAAAGGCATATTAATAGAAAAGTATCTTATTCTTTGAACTGTCTAAGTACTTTTTATGTTTACAAGTGTACCAGATTTGGAGGCTTTGAACTTGATTATTTTTTACTTTACCCCTGTTTTTACAGTAGAGAGTTGAAAGGCTATTCCCATTCTTTGTCCCTGATTTCTGCAACAGCAAGCCCTGATCTATACTTTTTTGCCTGGTTTTGTCTCTGGGGTGAGGTTTCCTCATAAGTGTAACACATGAGCTGCACTTCACTAGTATATGCTTACTACAGAAAAACAGCTCATTCCAAATTGTTGGGCCCACTTTCTTTAAGACACCATGCCTACAACCTGTAAAGGCTACAATGAAGTGCCTTGCATGCAAAGACAGGACTGAAACATATGCTTCTAGAAATTAATATCGAAGGTCATTGACCATGTGCCCTGAAACCACTGCCCTTATCCTCAAGGGACAGCAAATCTGATTGTTTTCAATCAGGTATTGAATGACAAAGCAACATGCCATCCATAAAGTAACTAATGGGCTGTTTCCAGGCACACTGAACTGGCACCATTTGTCATTTTCTGACCTTTCTGTTAACTCCTTTAGTAATTTATGTTTTTGTATATAAAGGCCAGAATGCTGCTCACCCAATGATATCTCATTTAGTTTATTTATTTGTACTCTGGTTACAAAATTAATATATTCATTTTTTACATACTAGATTCTGACAAAGATGTGTTAGACTGGTAAAGAGGGTTACCACATATTCATCATAATGAAGCGCATTCTTTATTTCTGCAGATACACCCTACAGGATGAATTAATAAATAAGGAAATAATGGCCCATGTTGTTATATTTTATATTTTATTAAACATGTTTCCTGACTTTTCGCAAATGTCTCATGACACTAAAAGAAAATATCAAATATATAAATGTGAAACAAGAGTCTATTTTGTAGAATTTTACCAGTTTCTGTTGTTTTAAACAAATGCAAACTACAGAAACTGGTAAAATTCTACAAAGCAGAGTCTGTGTCTTAATAATATATTTTAAATCATTATTATTTTGGATGTGGTTTGTTCAGATTCTCATGATTTGGCAAGAAATGTCCCATTCTGGTTATCTGAAAAATAGACATATATAGTTCTGATTTTAGATATTAAAATCCCAAAAGCATGAGTGTGAAAGTCATGTGGGCGAAAGGCAGTTTTCAAAATTGCACAATGTCAAACTGGAATAATATGACATCATAATAACAAACATAAAGCTTGATTCTTTATTATGAGTTTGGCATTGTGATCGGAGATCATGGTACAGTGAGAATCAGGGAACTTACCCCTTTCCTCACTGTAGTGCGATCTCAGAGTTGGTATATATAATTTACAGGGGGTGTGGGGGGTGCACCTGGGGGCTGCAGAGTGGCTTGCCCCCCTGCTAAAACATAACAGGACATACAGACTTTCAAAATCAGAAGTCTGGTATGCCGAACATTGTGTTTATGACGTTTGGCATTTAGGCTGGATTTTGTTTTCATTTTCTCAATTTTAGTTAGATGTTTTGATGGCAAATTGTTTTGCCTTCGAGATTTCGATAGTAAACCATATATATATATATATATATATATATATATATATATATATATATATATATATATATATATATATATATGGGTCTACCTGACATGGTCGACAGTTCATATGACTGACAGTTTATTTGGTCGACAGTTCATTTGATCGACAAGCATTTTAGGTGGGGGGCTGTACCCCCCACACCCCCCCTAACTATGTATATCAACTCCAGGGTTGCACAACATTGGGGAAGGGGGCAAATCTGCTTGTCGACCAAATGAACTGTCGACCAAATGAGTGTTGGTCATATGAACTGACCATGCCAGGTAGACCCATATATATATATATATATATATATATATATATATATATATATATGTGTGTGTGTGTGTGTGTGTGTATGTGTGTGTGTGTGTGTGTATACTATCTAAGGCTGAAACCTCACAATATCATGCCTAACTTGATTGATCTAAAAAGATCAAAAGTCAAAATGCTGAACCAAAAAAAAAATATTTTTGCAGGGGGGCAAGTCACCCTGTACCCTCCTGTATGGGGGTCTGACCAGAGCTGGATCATAATTAAATGGGGCCCTAGGCAGGGTAATCGATCATGGCCACCCCTTGCAGTAGCTCCCGGGCAGCAACCTCCCGGCCATTCCAGTGTCCCATTACTTGGCTGTTTCTCCCCAATTACCATAAACACCATTCAAACCTGTCAGTGTGCATATTATTATTTTTTTACTTCTACAACAATTAGAGAGATTTAAAACTTTTTTTTTCAAATTTTATAAACACTGGTAGCCATTTGCTAAACAAAACAATACAGTCTCACAAAGAAAACAGACATAGCATATACAGTAAGCTTCTCTGCCCTTGAAAATCTAATTCATTCAAACCCACATTCAAAGAAAATGCATCTGGCCAGTGGTGAATTAAGTTTATCTTTGGGCTGTTTTCAAACCATAGGCCCCATACACACACTTTTTTGCACCCTGCATATATGCATGCATTCTTTGATGCACCATCCCAATTGCATTCAATTATATTCCTTGTATAGAGTGTGTTTTAAATTTGTAGTTTTGAACATTTTTCCAGTAAGCAATAAAACAAATATATGAGCCACTAATGACAAAACTGCCCATTACAGAACATTTTAACCAAAAAAAGCCACTCAGACTTCCATCATTACAATCCACCAACATCAACCAATATACACAGAAGTAAAAATCATCTGACTAATTCCACTTTAAAGAGATCTATAACTAATAAAAAGGTTGCAGTAGGCAAACAGCTTTACATTTCAGTAGCAACAGGTTTTTAGTTATTAGGCATCTCATCCAAAGGAGGATAGACACTGCAATCTTAGTACTCCTTCTACATGAACTCACAGCCTTCTGCACCAAAGGTGAGTATGCTATCTGTTGTGCTACTAACACTGGTTTTAAAATTTATAGCACAAACACTGACAATGGCCATTTGCAAAACAAAACAGTTACACATTGAAAAAAGACTTAGCATGAACAACAGTAAACTTCTCTTCCCTTGAAACCCAACTTGTCCCTTGAAACCCAACATGTTAGTTTACCTCAGTATGCACAAAACTCAACATTAATATGTGCGACCTTAACAATAAATAAGCTCCAAGACATCACCCAAAAATCTTTCTCCTCTGTAGAAACCTGGCTCAAAGAATCAGACTTCCTACTCAATCCCAAGAAAACTAAGTTGATACTTTTTACCTCAAAAAGTTGCCAAAATCAAAAGCAACCTTTTACTATAAGGTCAGAAAATAATACTTTTACTGAAACTATAACTCACAGTAAACTTCTAGGCATTATAATGGGTCCCCTTCAGATGGTCGAACTTTTAAAAGTTCGACTTTCATATGGCCGAGACATATGATCAAATTTTTAAAATTTCGAACGGTCTGAATGGGGATCTCCATAGAGCATGGAACTGGAAGATTTCCCTTTACCGCAATGTAGTGCGATTTCAGAGTTCGTATATTTAAATAGTGGGGGGGGGAGTGCAGGGGGCTTTCCCCCCTGCTAGCAATGTTTAGTTTTTTTTTTGTTTGTTTATTTTTTTTTCACATTTTTGAACATTCAAATGTTCGATCATATGGTCTCGGCCATATGAAAGTTAAACATCTGGGTGTTCGATTATGTGAAGTAGATCCATTATTACAGATGATAATTTCAAATATGACCAGCATATACTGCACACTATTAAATCTACATACCAGAAATTAGGCTCCCTTTATAGGATAAATGGATTCCTTACAGATACTACAAGAAAAACTCTAGCCACCACCTTCTTATTGCCAGCTCTCTTATCCTAACAATCTTAAACAATAATCAAAGAAACAAACTTGCCTCCTGCTACAATAAAATAGCTACATTTGCCAATAATCTCCCTCATAGGACCCATAACTCTCATAGCTTAAAGTGATTAAACTGACTTGAATTACACAGCTACCGAACATATTAACAACCAACTGCAGCAAACAAACTCATTCATTATTCAGAAAAATATCCTGCACCCTCAAAACGTATTAATGCTCTGCTGTCCAGCAAGGGATCTCTACCCTTTTAACAAATTCTTATGGCTTACAAATAAGTCAAATAATGTTGCAGGAGACTTACTCTACTCCAAATATGTTGATAAACTCTGGAATAGTACCCCCATACAAGTAAAACTCTCTGACAAACTCAATAGTTTTAAATCATTGCTTAAATAATATCTTAACTAATCCTGGTCCTGCACATGTTTGTCACAATATTAATAAACACATTATGATCTCCATACAATAATCTCCAAATACTCTGCTTAAATAGAATAGACTCAACCTCCCACTGAAGTGACAAAACAATTTTTATATATAACCGCTGCCTGTACAATCCATTAAATTGCACATGAGCCTTCTCTTTAGTAACTTCCATCTCTGTAAATTCTTAGAATGTATAACTGTAACTACTGCTTGTATATACATGTAAATAGAAATGTAACTACTTTGTGTTTAACTGGAACTTAGTATAATGCAATGTGATGAAGCTTTTCTCCCCAGGCCTCCAATAAAAATGGGTATTACCCAGTTGGACATTCCCAGTAAACAAAGACAAATAAATAAATAAACATTCCTTGAAAATGCACAGAAAGTCAACATTCCTTGAAAATACACAGAAACTCAACATTCTTTGAAAATGGACAGGAACTCAATAGTCCTTGAAAATGCACAGAAACTCAACATTCTTTGAAAATGCACTGAAACTCAACAGTTATTAAAATGCACTTGCTGATGACAGTTTGGCAGATGATGTAGAGGATTCAGGCTCTAGGTTTCTGTTTTCAAGGACAGTGTTTGAATCTGAATGAGTTAATCAACCTGCCATCCCGTATACACACGCACACACACACACACACACACACACACACACACACACACACACACACACACACACACACACACACACACACACACACACACACAAACACACACACACATAAGTAAAGGAACTTCTGTTCATGCATGCCTTATTCCTTTGCACCACCACTGATTCATGGAATACAGAATACAGAATACTGTATTCTGAGCTGCATTTTGTAACTTTCACTATTAGTCAAATATACACACACATACACACACACGCACACACACACACACACACACACACACACACACACACACACACACACACACACACACACACACACACACACACACACACACACACACACACACACATACACACCTCTCTGTATTTCACGAATGACCCATTCTCCACATTCATTCAGAATGGCAACAGCAATTCTCAAATCCATCCTCATCTTTTAAACATCTTGCTCTCCATTCCAATGTTTAAATGTGCATGCATCATACTAAAGATGCACATACAGATGCTACTAATGCTGCACTCTACATGTGCTCTTAAAGAAGAAATGTAACAAATGTAGAGTTCTTAAAGAAGAAATGTAATCTTTGTGACAACCACATGGCCAGTGCCCCCCCCCCAGCTAGTGGGCCCCCCTGGCCAGTGACCTTAGGTGACTGCCTAGGTTGCCTAGTGATGGATCCAACACTGGTCTGCACCCACACCTCTCTCTCTCTCTATATATATACATATATATATATATATATATATATATATATATATATATATATATATATATATATATATATATATATATATATATATATATATATATATATATATATATATATATATATATATATACAGCTGTACTGTGACCTCCCACAAAGTGATGCCAGCATTGTGCAATCATATTCATATGACTTTTTGATCAATTTTGACAGTATTATAAACATTTGTTATTCTGAACATTTGATCAAAATGCTGGCTCCTGTGTGTGTGTGTGTGTGTGTGTGTGTGTGTGTGTGTGTGTGTGTGTGTGTGTGTGTGTATACAGGAACAGTTCTACTCTTCTCAGATGATCATAACCACAGCAGTAAAATGAGATACATTGTAGCCTCTTTACCATAGCTTATTCAGTCTAAAACTATAGACTTCCATTTAGGTACTGACCACAGTCAAGATAGCTGCCTCATATCTGTTGGCCAAGTGGCCAAGGTATTCTTCGGCCTTTACAGGGTCCACCTGAATAAATGGACATAAATTCTGTCATGTTGTTGTTTAAATCAAAGGTCTAATGCTGTAGGTATCCAGAAATCTAAACAAGGGATATGTTAACAAAATAGATTTGAATAAAATTGGAAATAAGCTGTAGAGAACAAAAGATAAGACATAGAATCTCAGTCAGCTAATATTAAAAGAAAGTAGGAATGCTAAAAGATGAGATTTTCTCACAGAGGTTTGCAAAACTTTTTTAAAGAAGGTTATTTACTCAGCTTATTGCCAATGAATGTTTCCTAAATAGCAAATCAAATTTTGAAAGGCTGTATCTATATATCAAATAACATGGATTGGAGTCATTTTATTAGATAAAAAAAAACATAAGCACATTTTTGAAAACATTTTGCTTTGGGTATTTTTAAATACAAGTTTATTAAATATGAAAATGTAAATGTCAGATATACAAAACCCATTAGTACCAAGACATAATCATCTACATTTTAAACTTGACTAGTAGGTGAATAATTCCTCCTTACAAAGGAGATAAGAACACCCATTACACTCTGCTAAAAAGGATTGAGAACCAGCTTTGTTGCTGACATCTAAGTCATTAATGTGAAGTCTTCAGTAAATGTTAGCCCATAACAGCCAGTTAAGATGTATCTCAAAAGTCAGATACCTATTGAAAGGACAAACAACTGATATTAAGACCCAGGCCAGAGTTTACTTTTGTCCTAAAATTGGCCACATTTTCTTCTATGATGCATATTTGTGTTATCTTTTGAAATGCAATAAAGGTCTTTGTTGCACAGGCCATGTTCCTACATTTATTATTCTAAATGATACAGCAGCTTGTTTTTTTATGTCTTTCTTTAGTTTGGATAATTTTCTTCATCCCTAAGTCCACACCACACTTGGCCCTTAGCATTCTGATACAGAATCTGAGTCAAGGGCAGTGAAATGGAGAGAGTCCTCTGATTTGGGGGATTCAAAATCTGGCCTAATGATCCAGACAGCAAACTCTGTCTCACATTTCTTGTTTCATGTTGATGCTGTCTTCACAACTAAGAAAAACATTAACCTGCAAATGACTGTCAGAGGATGTACATATAAAATAAGTGATTGGAGATGTTATACATGCTTTAGTAGCAATCTGTCTAACCATATAGGCAAGCCCCTTGAGAATCAGTTCTCCTGATAGTTGAACCACTATATAAACACCAGAAAACAACAGTACATGTTAAAAATGTCAGTAGAAGTCGCCAAACAAGTTACTAAACTGTCAATATTGTTGCTGAAAATCATTTTATGAATATCAGAATTTGTAATTTCGTTCATTATTTTATACGGTTAGATTATCATTCTTCTCTTGGGAACCTGAAAATTAGTCAAGGACTTTTTCACCAAAGCCTATTTAATCAGAAAAAAAAGTCTAATGAAATCCATTTTCCGAGAACCCAGCTTTGCTCTTATCCTTCTGTCCTGTGACCAAGAGTTACTATACATACATAAATGGGTGGCTAAAGGGGATCTTGCCAAAATACTTTGTTTTTGGTTTGTTGAAAGAAATTTCAGTGGACTTTTCCCTGAATGAATGTGCTCAGTGAAAAAATCTTTGCTGAGGTGACATGAACCCTTTCTGCCACAGGTTCACAAATCTTGGTCCTACAAAACAATGTGTTTCTGAGAAACTGGTTATGTGGCCTGGATGGTTTATTTACATGCCACAGTCTTCTGGCAGGGATGTATTTGTTTTAAATATAGTCTTCATTCTATGAGGGTACAATAAAGTTGTCTGCAATAGCTCTTTCTCATTATTTATACTGGTGGAATCAGTAAATACACGAAATGAAACAATAGGTGATGAGTAAAACTGGGTCCAAGGATGTATTCTGAAATGATAAATTACAGTGTTACATTTCATCACCACAATCAAAGTCAGGGAATTCTACAAAGTATGAGAAAAAGAGAAGGCTTTAACATGCATGGTTTAACTGTGTATTCTGTCTGTAATGTATCATGTAATCATATAAAGCCAGTCACCAGTTTTAATGGAAATAGGATCACATGACTTCACTACACCGGTCTTTTCCCTGCTGTTGCCGCTTGGACTCCACCCTGCTTTATCTATGATCTGCTCCCTAGATCGTCCAGTTTCCATGCACCTTCTCAATGCCATAATGGAGGTTGTACTTTACAGTTTCCTCAAATGGACATTTGCTTCCTTCTAAACTCTTTATTTGTATAACACTTTTGTTTTAAATTTGTTTTCACACACAATACTATGAGTGATAGCGAAGTGACAAAGGAGGTAAAGTCAGTTCATTAATCATAATCTCACCCACATGCAGACTGGAAATATCATGCATGGGTGTCATGGAAAGAGGTTGCTCACCAAGACACAGAGAAAGTCAACCTCCCCTTTTATAATAATGCCTTGTATTATTTTATAATAATTAACTGGCAACTATCTAACTCATGTTGTAACTATTCCCTTGTCTTTCTTATAACTAGGGTGAGAACCTTTCATAGCACAGGAATCATCTGGACAGCCATGAGTTTTTTTTTGTTACGTTTTCTGTCCCTACCTTCACTGGTGGCTACCGTGCATGTTTATAGATATGAGCATTTACTATGCTTTCAACATTAAGTGTGTATGTGTTCCTGCATTTATTTTATGAAGTTTACCATTCAGAACTCTCCTGGCAGAAACAGGTACACATTTCTTGTCACTACACAGCATGTTATGTACCTTTTTCACCTGCAGTGAAGTCAGATAGGGTGTCTGCATTCCCCATAATGGGAGGGGTAACACAAGCTACCTGTCCCCCTCTCTCACATCAGTGTCTCTAGTATCTGGCAGTGGGCAGCACAGTGGTGCACTGGTTAGCATTGTCACCTCACAGCAAGAGATTCTCTATTTCAATTCTCGGCTGGGATGTCTTCTGTGTGGAGCCTACATGTCCTCCCTGCGAGAGTGTGGGTTTCCTCTGAGTGCTCTGGTTTTCTCCCACATTCCAAAGACATGTCTCTGGAGTGTTTCTCCAAGGCTTCTGCTGAAAATGGAATTTGTCACAGTCAGACATTCCCAGTAAACAAATGTTAAATAAATTTGTGTCACTACTCAGCATTAATGTAGAGCACTGGAGCTCACCTATGTATTTTCTTAGCTCTCAGAACAGAGCAACAATTGTGCAGTTTGACAATCATTACAGTCTAACAGATTATGTTTCTTTTTTTCTTTTTGTTGCTTGCACCCCTTAATCTCAGTTCTCCATCTTACAAAATGTAGTTTTGGGGGCTTGAATGAGGTGGCTGATCATGTACAAATTGAGCTAACAAAACACTATGTTGCTTTTTCTGTAAATGTAGAAAACCAGATCTCACATAACATCTATTTGGAGTCTGGATCATGTCACGAAAGTCCAATGTTCTACATAATTCCCCACGAATCTATCCCAGATCAAATGGCCTACAGTTAGAGCTTTATCCCTCTGTGGCTTGGGTTCTTTTAAACTTCATCTGATATCCAGCAGCCGACAACCAGCACTGGGGCAGAATGAAGGTGCCTCAGTTTTAATTCCAGAATAACAGCATGTCTAAAAGAAAAACACCCATCTTAGATTGTAATGGATGCTATAGTTTTTGGCATAACCTTAATCTATTCTATGGACTAGGACCCACAACCTTCTTGTTCATAGGTACATAAATTACAAGCTATGCTTCACTGACATTCTGATTTACTACTAGGGTAAACGCAACTTTTGTGTAGTTCTTAAAACTATCATCTTCAGGTCTGTATCCTCAATATGATCAAATTTTAATTATTATTGCTTAAAAATTTCCCCAATGGACACATTGTGTATTATCTGGGTTCTGATGCATCTAGTTTATCTATGCTATCTGAAAGCATATGATAATAGCACCATTAGTGATTCTTTTGAGTGGCAAAATATTTTCCATAGCACAAGTAATGTATTTTTAATGTATTTCCCCACTTAATATTTACACTATGCGCTACATTTTGCAGTGCCTGGAACAAGTGGGAAATGTTATTAATTAATTTTAGCAAAAAGCATAAACTACCGGCATTTCTAAAATTCCTTTATAAATTTGTTTAATAAACACACTTTTTATATCTGCTGGATGTAGTTAAACTTTATATTGTACTCTTCCTTATAAAGATAACATTGCAGACACTGTTCAGGAAAGCGCTGAATTAAAATGTTCGACATCACTTATTATTTGCATCATGATTAATTTTATAATGTAATAATAAACCATGCCCCTGAGCTCTCTCTGCGTTGTCAACATATAAAAGTAGAGTCTGAATGCCTACAACATGTGAGGAAACAATACTTGTGTGCTAAACAAATTTATGATGGAGCTTTACCAACATCTACAGTTTATTTTCTATACCAAAAATTGTTGAAAACATTTTTTATGCACTCCAGGCACCAAGTGATATGATGTGTATACAAAACTCTAACAATTTCTCTAATTTTTTTTCTTGCTTGTTTACAGTCATTAGAGAACAGTCTCAGAATTACAGATTAGAAAAGAGCTGATGCCTTATTTCTCTATTTGATAATAACTTTGACAATGTAAAGCCTGTATCCATGGGATCATTGCTACATAGGCAATTACTAGACTAATGACGCTGAATGGCTGTCTTTAAGCACAGCATTCACAAATATATTTGACAGGTTGCGATGCCACTCATTTTATTGGGGGCATGGCTTGGGTATGGATGACTAAACATTTACAAGCTTCCTCTTTCTAACAGGGAAATAGAAGGCAGACCATAATATAAGAGTAAGTATATTCCTAAAACATAAAGCCCCTAGCTTTATTTCTCTAGAGATTTTCCTGTCTCTGACTTTCTTCTCCATTTTTGATGTCCTATACATATCCTACTATCACGCAGCTCAGCTAGAGATTTTTCATTTCTAAATACATCTATCTACAATTAACATAAACATTCAACTACAATTTTTCATCTCTCGGAGTGTAATCATAGGTTTGCTACAAGTCTTTGCATGCTAGTAGCTTGCAACACACTTGTTTACTGCCACTTGCTCGAAAAAACAAGTGCATGAACTCCCACTAGCTCAATTTGCCATTCCCACACAACCCACCAAACATCCAATCGAGTAAACTAAACAGCCCTACCAGATCGTAAACCCTAAACCTCCACCCCCTCCACAACCATAAAGTCTCTGATCTCTCCTTATACTTAAATCTCCAACCTTACTCCTTAGACCTAAAGTCCCTGATTGCTCCCTAATACTGAAAAGCCCTCCGAGCCTTAACCCTAAAATCATCCATCCTCCCCCTAAGTCTATACCACTCTCACTACCTAATATTAATTATAATTTCCTTCCACTGGCTGCTTATTTAAACTCATATTCAAAACTGAGCACGAGCAGCTGCCCACAGAAGTTACAAGACTTGTGAGTACCTGGTTTGAGACAGCACTTTTCAAGCACTTGGGACTCGAGCTCCTGTGGAACATCAGCAATTTCTCCTACTCCATTGCTGACCTTTTTATAATTTTATATAACAACATTTACATGACAGCTACAAAAAGTCACAACTGCCCATTTGCCAGTGTTATTTACTTGGTGCTTATTTATAATTCAATCAGACATCGTTCATCTGAGAAAGAACTGGTATACAGTGAAGTCTCAGTCATATCACTACAAAACAAAATGCACACTTTTACTATAGAAATGAACTGCTTATGTTTCCCTTAACAAGAAATAATACAGATATTTAGCACATTGCCATGAAGGATAAGTAAAGTGCATTTTAGAATTCCCTGCCTGTGTTACAGAGCTGAGGTCAAACAACAAAAATTACTTTTAAGCTGATTTATTGACTGTAGCGATGAAACGAAAATAAAGGAATAATATTTTAACCTTTTTCCTAAATTTTTTAATTTACTTTACAACTGGGTAACTTTTTTTATCTAAATAACTTTTATGACTTCATTAAAATATGGCATGTATATAGGTGTAGTTCATTCTTTTCATCAAAAGAATTCTGAATGTCTTACATTATGACAAAAATAACGTTTTACATGAAATAGATGCTTTCCAAATCCAAATCCTTATGACACTATGATCACCTTCCTTTCACGTGAATAAAACACTCTAACTGGTGTTGCAAATGTCCACAAATGCAGTTGTACACCCTTTGAAGAGTATCTGATATGTCCCTAGTGAAAATAAATGCCAGTAACAGTTCATCATATAGGACAGAACAGAGTCTTTTCCTATAGTCAAGGCACAGGTCAAATTCTGTGCTCTGTCATGATTTGTTGTGTTAGAAAATCCATCAAAAACTTATCAGATTGGCCTAGAGTGACCTCCTGTCAGAGAACATAGGCTATTCTCGCTTTTGACAACAACAAATTTTCAGATGGTTAACAGTACTCATAAAGCACACAGGCATTATTTTCCACATTACTGAGGTCAGGCACTGAGACCTGGAGTTTGCAAGGTTATCATTTTGTCCTCCATTAAGCAGCCTTCCTCAAGATTTTCAGTGCCATAATTTCTGCGAGAGTACAATGGGTCTGCTAGGACATCTCTGAATTACTTTGCACTCTGGGCCAGATCTTTCTGGGCACTTTGCTTAATCAAATTTACATTTTTTTTTTGTTTTTTCTTTTACCCAACATTATTATTTCTTCAGAACATTATGTTGCAAAGAAACGAGAATCACATAATGAACATTAAGACAGACATGGAAAACATGCCTGATATTTATGAGTGCACTGCTTCCTGTACATTGGCAGTGAAACTGGAACCATATTTTATCAAAAGTCCAAGATAAACTTTAGTAACAGTACCTGCAGGATAAAACAGTTAAGAAACATTCTCAGAGATGTACAGATAGTTCTTTTTACTACTAAAATGAAAATCCACACATAGATCTGATTCAGCTAGTGAAAAAGTTGCATTCAGAAAATCTACCACCATAAGTCTATTCCAGCAAGTGTTGAGACACTGTCAGCCTTGTTTCCTATACCACATGTAGCTTATGTTCAAATGCAAATACTTTAAAACATTCAAAGTACAGTTTATTTTTCAGAATCAAAAACTGATCGCTTACAACATTAAAATGGCCTGTCTGAGAAAGTTACTACCCACCACTGAATAAGTAAAAAGATATTGAGGAGTTACAAAAGGAATTCAAAATCAAATATTATACAACAACCCCCCTATTAATATTCCAAAATATGCATGCCGATTGGTCAGTGTGCACATTGTAAATCAGACTTATACTAATGGAAAAAGGTCCGGTCGCCCAGACTATTTCCATTAGTATGTCTTTTTTTACAGCAACGGAGAATGCAAGATCTCCATTGCTTTTTAGACACTGTCTCACTATGTTAAAGGAGTTTAACATAGCGAGACAGCTTTAAAAAAAGTAACAGAGATCCTCCTTTCTCCGTTGCTTTTTTTAAAGCTGTCTCGCTATGTTAAATGGGTTTAACATAGCAAGACAGCTTTAGAAAAAGCAACAAAGATTCTCCGTTGCTATTTTTAAAGCTGTCTCGCTATGTTAAACTCCTTTAACATAACGAGATACTTTGTAAAAAGCAACGGAGATCTTGCATTCTCCGTTGCTTCCACCCACAGCTGTGATGTACTGCGTAAGCATACACATGCACAGTACATCAGAACTGCCTCAGACAGCTGAGGAAGGGCAGCAAGGAGGCATTATACAATGCCATTATTTAAGAAAAGTAAGTATTTTTTTAAATAATGTCATTGTATAATAGTAATAACCTATTTCTGGATGTGGGTAATGCTGGATTTACCCATGGTTGTCTTTGTTTGGCCACTCGGGCTTCGCCCTCATGACCAAACCACACCAACTGTGGGTAAATCCAGCATTATCCACACCCAGGCGTGGGTTATTGTTATATTAGAACATGTAAGGGATGTTATAAATCAGAATTTCTAGAGCCCTAAAGCAACACATTTTAAAAGTTTTCATAGTAGTTCCCCCACTCAGGACTGTAGCTTACAGTTTTATATCAAATTAAAGTAGATACTACAGGGTGTAGCTCTGTTAAATATATTTTAGAAAACAAAAAGAGAGACTATGCTGATTTTAAAATGACACCAATCTTTATTAATTATTTTTTTTTCTGGAATTGTTTTTATTCATTTCTTCTACCGAACTACATATATATATATATATATATATATATATGTTCATAGGTAGGTACTGGGCTATCTGCCCGAAGGCATTTATAAGCCTAGCCAGAATGTGTTGGCTTTCGCCGCCCCCTTAGATTAGTTCCCTGTGTCTCTGTCCAGCAGAGCCACTGAAGTGATCCCTGACGTAAACTTTCTGTTTCCCATCCACTCGTCAAGATTTCTTTTGAAGAGTGTTAGTGAGGAGCTCTGCCTGTTGTAGATTGGGATCTTGTTCCAAAGCATGGGAAATCTCTGGGACAGGAATCTATCCCTCCAGCACGTCCTATTTATTGCTGTGGTGAGGTTTAGATCCCTAGAGCATGTGGTTTTCTTTAGGTGGAACATGTCCATCAATTCTGGCTTGGACATGGCCTTGTATGTCAGGCAGAGATCACCTCTGAGTAGGCGGTATGCAACCGAGTACAGCTGTAATTTCTTCAGTCAAGCTGCATAGGACATCTGTTTGAGGCCAGTGATCCTCTTGGTGAGGTACTTCTGTGGTCTTTCCAGCTGTTGCAGGTGTCTTGTAAGGTACATCCCAAATGGGGTGTTTTACTTTATGATGGGTCTGATGAGTGATGAGTAGAGGGGTACAATGACCTCTTTTGATCTGGATGTGAACCCTTTTGTGATTAGGTGGGCCATGTAGAAGGATTTTCTAACCACTTTGGCAATGTGATTATCAAAGTTGATATTACAATCTATAGATATATATAAATTACAAATATACACGCACACGCACACACACACACACACACACACACACACACACACACACACACACACATAACAAACCAATGGTAATCCAATAAGCTTGAGCTAGATCTTGTATCCCACCTCTGACTTGGAGGGTGACTGGACTAATGACAAACCGAGTGTGAAGGACCACACCAGATGAAATCATTTTATCTAAGAGATCTAGGAGATTCTTTTTCTCATACCCTCACTGCAGGAGGAATACAGACACCTGGTAAAAGTTTCAAGAAGTTTGTAGGATCATAGGAGGTTACTAGACTAATGGCCCTGGGGCCCTTACAAGCCTAGCCAAGAGTTTATCCCAAAAAAAGAAACCTCAGTCAGCACCTGTTACCCCTGCTATTAAGGAACAAAGGTGGAACTCCTGGGACAAATTTGTGGTTTCTCATCCACTCATCAAGGTTGCGCTAGAAGAGGGTCAATGAGGTACTCTGTTTGACATATATGGGAAGTCTATTCCAGAGACGGGGCAGCCTCTGGGAGACAAATCTGTCTCTCTAGCAGGTTTTGTTGATGTCGCATATGAGATTTAGGCCTTTTGTGTGGGTAATGCGTGAGGAGTTAGGCTTACAGATATGGAGTATCTCTAGAAGGGCAGGGTCTGAAATTTCCTTGTAGGCGAGACACAGATAACCTCTGAGCAATCTGTACAATATCGAGTAGAGTGACAGTGATTTGAGCCTGTCCATATGACAGGTGTTGGAGGCCATGGATTCTCTTTATGAGGTATTTCTGTGGCCTTTCCAGTTGGTGCAGGTGTTTGGAGATGTACATAACAAACGAGGCATTATACACAATTATAGGCCTAATAAAGGAGGAGTACAGAGAGGTAATAACCTCCTTTTTTCTGGAGCCAATCCCTTTACTTATGAGATGAACCAAGTAAAAGACTTTTCTGACCACTGTTGCTACATGATGGTCGAATGTGAGATTGTTGTCAACCTGAGTACCCAGGTCTCTCATCACAGGTTGTGTACTAAGGGGGTTGCCACTGATGTGGTATTCAGTAGGGGCTTTGTTTTTGCCGAATGGTATGATAATACATTTTTTTGCGTTTAACTTAAGGCTATGACATTTCACCAGTCATTTGTTGCTGTGAGACCCTCTTACAGTATAGTAACATCATTTGGAGACTCCTCCCAACCATAGTATCATAAGAAAAGGCAGAACCCATAAAAAAAGGCAGAGGAGTAGCTCTTCTCTTTTCTTCATCCTTATAAATAACACCCTACACTAAGCTTATACCCCAGTTTGGTACTGCTGAACTAACCCTGGCCCTCCTTCAGATTAATAATCATAAAAATATATGGTTACCCACCATATACATCTCACCAAGTGATAATATCCCCATTCTCAAGGACATCATCTCCTGGTTTTCATCCAACATAAACTATGAAACTATAATACTAGGTGACATTAATATTAATTGGACTACTATACAATCTCCCACCACCACCCAGAATATTAACCTTTATAACTTCACACAACTAATCAACTCATCAACCAGACCCTTTAAAGACAACTGTCACAGTAGCATTCTGGACTGGATATTAGTTTCTCACCCTCGTTTAATCTGACTCACTTGGTAATCATCTCCTTGCTTTCACCACTGTTCACCCTCCCCCTTACACCTAACTCATAATTACATCTCTTCATGATCATTTAAAAACTTCAATCCTCAAATCTTCTCTGACTCATTAAAACACACTAACTGGAATCCCCTAAATACCCTTCCCCTGGACAATGCTGTTACCTACTGTAATACTACAGTCATTAACCTGTTAAATAACTTTGCTCCCTCTAGAACTAAAAGAGTTAAATGCAATACAGTTCATTGGATAACCAAGGAAACTAGAACCTTCATGCACCTCTGAGACAAAGTGTGGAAACAACACCTGAAATATAAAACTCCCGTCTCCCTGACCGAATATAAGCGACTTTGTAATAAAGTTAAAAAACAAATTGCCACCGACTGGAAATCCTACTATTCCATATTACAAAACAACCACAAAACAAACCACAAAAAGTTTTGGAATAGTATCTCTTCCTTCCTCTATCCTGGCAAAAAAGACAACTCCTGTCCTGATCTCATCACCCCTGATCTTTCCTTCCCCAACCAATTAAACTCCTTCTTCATCGACTCAATAGTCAGCCTCACCTCATCCTTTCCAAATAATGTTTCAACTTCAGCCCCTTCCACCACCTCTAACTTAACCTTCTCAACACCCCTACTTTCCAGTTCCACGATTTTACCATCAAACCTATTCCCACCTCCACCATTAAAAAACTCCTACAAAAACTGAAACCTTGCTCAAATGCCCCCAATAACCTTACATCTAACTTTCCTAAATTAGCTTCTGATGGCATAGCTTTCCCCATCTCTGTCCTCATAAATTATTCATTCCAGGAATCATATGTACTGCTGCTCTGGAAAAAAGTCTATATTATTCCCCTTCACAAAGGGGGCAACGACACTGATATCTCATACTTCCATCCGATAGCCATCTTATCTCCAATCTCTTAAATTCTCGAAAAATGTATTCACCTACAACTCCTACCCTACCTCTTAAACAATCAGTTACTTACCCCCACACAACATGGATTTAGACCTGGACACAGCACCACTACTGCTCTCCTATCCTTCCTCAAACCTCTCAATCATGCACATGACTGGTAAAATTGTATCCACCATCCTTCGAGACTTATGTAAGGCTTTCGATGCTGTCTCTCACAATTGTCTCTTGTCCAAAGCCTCTCATCTCAATCTTTCACCCTCCTCTATCAACTGGTTTTCCAGTTACCTCTCTGACAGGCAGCAAGCTGTCAGGTGGAAAAACTGCACTTCCTACTTCCTTAATACTCTGACAGGCATCCCTCAAGGCTCTATATTAGGTCCATTACTATTTAACATGTCTACCAATGACATCCATCAGTGCATCCCATATACCAAACTCATCCAATATGCAGATGATGCTACAATCATCTGTTCTGCCGAATCCCTTCCCAAACTCATGGAATTAACCAGTGGTAGCTGGTGACTTCAAATCAAAGGGGGGCTGCAGGAGACAGCTGAATGGGTGAGGCCAATGGGAAGGGGTGTGGCCAACTAGAAAGGGGCAGGGCTATGCTCAAAACCACAAAAACTGGTTCTTTAATTAAGTACTTTGCCCTGGGTGCCAAACCATCATTATGAGAGTCCACTCAAGACAAAATGAAGTGGAGAAAAAAAAAATATTTCACTGCATTGGCTACATGACAGCTTGCTTAATATCTAGATGGAAACAAGAAGGTTGTGAGGCATGAAAAAATACATTACTTTTTAAATACATTACTGGAATGCCAGTCAAAATCAAGTATAAAAAAATAAGCAGCACTCACCTCAAACCACTTCTCCTTGCACTGCAGTTCTAATTATAATTTACATTCAGCTTTATAAAATTACCAAGTAACCTGCTAAAAGTAGCAATCTCTGTGATACCTCCACTTGTAAAAATGCTTCTTCTGCCTACCAGCCATCTATCTACTTGTTTCATAGGGAAAACATAATCAAAGTAAAAAAACTAGCAAACAAGAAACAAGCTCAAGATAAATTGCTTAAAGGATTACTCCACAAGTTATAGGGCACACATGATAGATTGGCATTCTGTTTGGTTTATGGGTAAAGCCTGCAAAGATGACTGCAAGTCTCCAACAAATGTAATGAGCTTCTGAAAATACTGTAATCCTGTCCTTTATTACAAATACTGTCATACGTATTTCAGTACCTACGGCTTATACATTATCTAGTTATATAAATATTCTCTGCATGGCAACAACAAAACATCTTACAATTTCAGACAAGCTTACTTGATGCTCATCAAAGCATTGCTACTTAAATACAGAGTGACAGGCAGTGCAACAATACGCATTTTCTGAATAATAAGAAGTATAAATCAACAGTATAAAAATATGACAGAAAACTAGAAAATTCTGCAAAATCAAGGACAGATGAAAAGCCACTGTAGTACTTGTGTTTGCCTTGGATGGGGAGATAATCTGTACACTTACATTACATAACTGCACCTTGTCTTGCTTGGACACATCCAGAGTCACTACATGGGGGAGTGGGGTGCAACAAGTATGTCACAATTTGAAATGTCTCTGGCTGATGGTGATGGCCCTGACACATTTGTCATGCCTCTCAACCTCAGAGCAAGAAATCTGGAAAAAGCCATAAATATAAGTGGGACAAAGGCCCAGAAATAAGGACAATTTTTAAATATGGCTCTTATAAACTTAGAAAGATAATAGAATAGTAGGTCTTGCATTATTACAAATTTTCTGAAGGGTGCAAAATCTGAAACTCAAATGTCTGGCATTATTTTCTAACTTTAGTCTTTATTGATTTGCCACTAATTTGCCAGAAAACTACGATTTTATGAAAAATGGACCAAAAATGTGATGCAAAAATATAAAATAGACACACAATACAGCTGGAGACCTGTCAAACAAGGGACATTTTTTATATTAGTACTGTTAAGTTGAGCACCTGCCAAAATAAGAAAATCTACATCCATTTCTGAAATAAAAGTAATCTGTAACTCTGATCATTACAATTATTTATTAATTGTAAACCCTTTACATTTCATCCAAAATTGCCCTTTTGCAGAGGGATTATTAGGGGGAGAGCAACATTTTGAGCCAAAATCAGGGACAGTTGAGAGGTTTGGATATACGTAATTCTATTAAGTGATTTATTTGCACATACCTCTCAACCTCTTAATTCAGGAAATCAGGACAAGGCCAAATATATTGGGTAAACAAACAAACAGTGCTAAAAATTGAATAAACTTACAGTTGATAGAATAACTGTTCTTGCTTTAGCATGCATTTTTCTGAAGGGTATGAAGTATGAAACTCAATGTGTCATTATTTAGAGACTTCATTCCTAAATGATTTTTCAGAAAACCACACATTTTATGAGGAACAAATCAAAAACAAGAAGCAAAAATTTATAAATTCTGCAAAAATCTGGACAGCTGAGAGGTATAGTTCAGCTGGGAGAATTGTGTGGCAGAAATCTTACATGACTGACTTAGCTCCATAGATGTGGACAATAAGTACCCCCCCCCCAAAAAAAAAAAATGAAGATCTAGGAGAAGTGGTTACTTTCAATAGTATTCAGACTCAATCAGTGAAAATATTCATTATTAAAAAAGTTTGTGCTTGTAGACAGTTGATTTAACTGTTTCCTAATAGAACACATCCAACCAAGAACTGGGAGGGGGCATACCTGAGCTGATCAGATAATCAATAAACACCTTCCTGATTGTATTAAATTACAGTCTTTGTATAATACAGCACATTTGTTAGAGGGTGTTTTAAATGTATTGTTTTGAACACTTTTTCAGTAAACAATGAAACAAGATGCATGCACCAATAATGAAAAAACTGCCCAGTTCAGAACATTCCCATCATAAAAGTTTACTCAGACGTCTACAATCCATCAATGTTAGTAAATATGCGCAATCTCTACAGAAGTAAAAGTCATTTAAATAATTCCACATTAAAGAAATCTGTAACTAATGAAGAGGTTGCTGCTAGCAAATAACTTTATATTTCATTGTTTCATCTACAAATAAAGTGTCTGTTGCCCTTGAGGAATAAATTGCATATGTTACATTAAAAAAATGATAAGCTAGTAATATTGCAATAGGGAATGGATGGCAAACTCATAACAGGTTCTACTAGGTATCTCTGCCAAAGAGGATATTCTCAGGACTGCAGCATCCACCCCTTTAAAAGTATAACACAGTACAGTATCAGCAATGCATCTACATCTTGTAGGAGTAGAACCCACAGCCTTCTGCATCAAAAGCAAGTATTCAACCTGTTATGCTATTAACAATGCAAGTAGACTCTGCATAAGCAGCACTAAACTTCTCTTCCCCTGAAGCTCTCAGCTCCTTGTAAAATCCACTCAACACTCAGCTGTATCTCTCAACTTTGCAGCATAAGAAATCTGGAAAAAGACAACATTTTTTGGGGGGACAAAAGCCCAAAAACCAGGGACATATTTTAAACATTGCTTTTATAATCTTGGAAAGTTGCTAGATTAGAATGCTGTGTTACCACCATGCATTTTACTTGCCAAGTCATGAACCCAGGACCCTGTGCACTACACTCAGAGCAAGAAACCACTATGCCTAATCAGTTGTTTCTTGAAAGACAGGAAGACTGAAACATAAATGGCTATCATTTAGTGAATTCAGTTCTCACCATAGCTCTCAACATCTTAGCACAAAACACCTGGACAAAGACAATAATGGGGGAATACAGCATCCAAACATATTCAGTGAATTCAGTTCTCACCATAGCTCTCAACCTCTTAGCACAAAAAACTTGGACAAAACCAATAATGGGGGAATACAGCCCCAAAAATAGGGACAAATTTCAAATATTGATCTTATAAACTATAAGCTAATAAAAGGTTTCGTGTTACAAACCACATAGACGTCTGGGCATCTGTACACTGATGCCTTCTCTTTGTAATCCAGATTGGTTAAACAGCAGTCTGAATGTACAGAAATCCAGATCTCATCAAACACACATGTGCAATTTGAGTTTCGGGACTCACAACTAATTGTTTTATTTTAAAATTCTTTTTTCAATTTTACAGCTGGGGTGTTGCAGTCCTGCAGTCTGATATCACGATCTGTCCCTGGAATTAACTCAAGAATCATTCTCTTCTACTGAGCACTGGATGTTAAATAATCACCTTGCACTCAATGCATCTAAAACCAAAATTATGCTTTTCACTCCTTCTAAAAATTCCAAAATTGACAAAAACTCATTTACCATAACTAGCCAAAACAAGACATATATCAAAATTGTTCTCCATATAAAGCTTCTAGGAGTCATTATTGATGAGCAAATCAATTTTGATATCCACCCAAAACACTAATATTAAGAAAACCCACCAACAACTAGGTATGCTTTATTGCCACTGTCGTTATCTAACCCCCTCAACTAAGCATATCCTCTCCACCACCTTTCTCATTCCCTCCCTTCCGTATGGTGCCCCTCTCCTTACTAACCTTCAGTCCTAACTAAAGATAAAATTAGCCTCCTGCTGTAACAAAATTGTTAAGTTTGCTACATGATCTAAATCTTGCTCTCACCACTGTGATGCCCTCCACACCTTGAACTAGTTAGAATAGACTAACTATCTCTCCTACATCCAACTAGCTGATGCACACAAACTCATATTCAAAACCTCCCTCTGCCCTCCCCCCTCACTTCTACCCTCAAAATGCATCTGCCTGATAGACTTCTCGGGTCCAACAATCAGTACCTGCTAGAAGTGTATAAACCCACACATAGTCCTGGTAAATTTCTATTGTCCTTCTCCATAACTAAACTCTGGAACTCTCTTCCACCTCACATCCGTATCACCAACCACTCTGCTTTAAGTCCTTGCTCCACTCTCGCCTCTCATCTCACTGGGAATGTTCATGCTCTCACCCAACCGGACTTCCCTCTATTTTACTCCTATGTCCCTACTCTCCATCCTCTCATTTTTATTCTACTTCTTCACCTTCACTCTTAAATCCCTCTCTCCTTCATTCCCTATTACTTCTAGCATAATTATACGCTAGTAAGACTCACAATTCTGTATTCCTTGATATTTTACAATTGTTAAATACAGTTAAGCAAGCATTAACCTCATATTGCTATGCTTTAACAACATGTTATTGTTGATACTGCCTCTAAATGCTCTAACATTGTATTGTTCTCAATGATTTTTGTTTGACTTCATTTATTATTTATAATATATATATTTTCCATGCTCTTGCATATCTGTTATTTCCTTCTAAACTATGTAATATCTCAAGTTTTACTTTTAAATTTACAATTGTATAAATGTATTTGGAGCTTTTCTCCCTGGGCCTCCAATGAAAACGGGCTTTTTTGGCCCAATGGACTTTCCTGGTAAACAAACTGTAAATAAATAAAATAAATAATAAATAAATGACAGCACCCAACTTACAGTCATCCTTAAACTTGGTCAGTCACAGGCCCTTTGTCTTTGCCAGGACATCCAAGAAGTAGATGCCAAACAGCAGTGGTCCCAGGACAGATCCCTGGGGAACACCACTAGTGAAAGGTCTGCTGTCGGAGGTAGTGGCACCTATTTTGACATTGTGGGTCCTAACAGTGAACCAGTTGGCCACCCACCTGACAAAACAGGAATTTATGCCAAGTTGAGTTAGCTATTTGATGATGCCTGAGTGGGGGGTTGTGGCAAAGGCCTTGGCCAAGTCAAGGTAAGCTGTATGTACTAAGTTTTCCTCATCCAGGGCCTTGGTGACAGTCTCAAAGAAGTCAGCCAGGTTCAACAGGCCAGATCTGCCTCTGACGAATCTGAACTGGGTGGGGTCAAGTGCTTGGAGATTGCTAATGTCCTTGTTTATGAGATCCATAATAATATGCTCCAGGTCATTACAGATAAGACTTGTCAAGCTAATCGGGTCAGTAGTGGCACCACCTTTGTGCAAGGAGATGACAATGGCATTTCTCCAGTCTGTTGGAATTAAGCCTGTAATTAGGCTGTGGTTGAATAGGATGCTCAATGGTGAAGCTAGTTTTTGCTGGAGATGGTGCAGAATACAGCCTGGGATAATATCAGGTTCTATGGAAGCTGTGTTTTTTGCCTTGGATAGGAGTTTTAACATTTGATTTATAGAGATGTGAGGTGCGGAACAAGTACTGGAGATGTTGAATGGGCCTTTGGGGGGGATAGGGGTTGATGATTGCGCTGAACCTATCAGCTTGCAGGTTGGCTAAGTCAACAGGATCAGTGTAAGTGGTACCGTTAAGTACTAATTCAGAACAAACCTGGGCTTTGTCATGGAGGTTCCTGACATAGCTGAAGAAGGCTTTGGTGGTTTCCTTTTGTTTCAGAGACTAGTTTCAATTCATAATTGGCTTTGGAGGTTTTCACTAGTGATCTAATTTGCTTGTTGAGGCTGAGGAGGGAGTTTTTCCAATTTAGAATTTGTTCCTTTTTACCCTTGGACAATAGTTTCTTCCTTTTGGTATAAAGCCTGTTGATAGAGGATGTCCACCAGACAGGTTTGTGATTCCTTGAGGAGCAGGTTTTAGTTCTGTCGGGCATGGCTGAGTCCATGTAGTTGTACAGGTGCTTGCATACTTCACTGGCATACTGTTCAGCATAGTTGTCTGCATCCTCTGTGGGGGACGATGGTGTGAAGCTACTGATACCCTCCCTTAGGAGGTTGTAGTCAACTTTTGATAAGTTTGTTTGCCTGGTTATGGCTGGGTGGAGGGTTGGGTGGAATATAAACTTCTAATGAGACAGACCGATGATCTGTTCTCACCAGAGAAAACATACTACAGGAGTGGTACAGCGGTCACCCATGTTGGTGAGGACCAATTCCAGAATGTTATTTCCCCTTGTGGTGGATGAGACGAGCTGGTCAAATGTCTTAGAATTGATGAAGTCAAAGAATCGTTGGGTGAGTGCATTAGTGGAGGAATAGTTCACCCAGTCTATGGTGGGGTAGTCAAAGTCACCAAGGATCAGAGTGTTAGGGTTACCTTGATGGAGTCAAGTAGGTCCAAGTACGAGGAGTCGGTGTCCTGAGTCATGGAAATGGGTCTATAGCTGGCTATGACTTGGATGGGTGTCTTGCCAACTGTCAGTTGCACCTGGAGTAATTCCAGTGCATCATGATGACAAACCAGTCTGGAGGTGTTCCTGTCCTTAATGAAGATAGAGACTCCACCACCCTTAGTCTTTCCGAACTCATTTTGGGGTCAGAAAGTGTGAAATGAGATATAGCCTGGCAAGCCAGGGGTGCTGTCTGCAGCCCTGAACCAAGTATCCATAACTGCACAGACATTGGAATCTTCCAGTGTGAGGATAGCCTCCAGTGAGTGCATTTTCAAGTTAAGGCTCCTAGCGTTAAGCAGCGTGACCTTCAATTTGCTTTTTGACACATCTTTGATGTTGGAATATTTGTCTTTGTGATATAGCCTAAAAAAGGCACAATGGGGGAGGTAAGAACCTTGGCCAGTATCCGGAACCCCAGGGGTGACAGGTAGAGGCCATCTCTTGCAAATCATTGAGGGCTGTCAACCATGTGGGTCTATATTAGATCACCGAACGCTTAAAAAAGCGAACAGTGATTAATCAACACTATATAAGCGAAAGCTTACAATTTCAAACTGTCAGAACAGCGATTTTTTTCTAGGGAAAAAAATCACTGTTCCAAAAAAAAAACACACTTTAAACATTACATTAAGTGGGGGGCTTCACCCCACACCCCCCCTTGCATAAATATACCAACTCTGAGACCGCACTACAGTGCCAGAAATGGCAAAGTAATGAAGTGGCCAAGCAAATTCTTTCCCAGGGAAAAAATTCACTTAAAAGCCGCTTCAATATTTTGCCATTTCAGGCTTTTGATTTCGACCAAGATGCATTCGAAGTATGCGTCTTCGGTCTTCTAATAGTTTTGTCTGAAGAAGTCCCACTATTAGTGGGATGAAAAGCGCTTCACAGTATAGGTTCAATAAAGCTTTTGGAGAAATCTTTTTTACTACTTGATTCATATGGATATTTTGTCGCATAGGACCTCTTTGTGGACATTTATTTAGCATCTAACATAACTGATTTTAACTTGGATTCTGTCTACAGCAGCTATTTGAGTGTGGAGAATTTACAAGTGTGGACTATACAAGAATTCCCTTGGCGTTCACAAGTACAGGGTAATTTTGTCTTCTGGTTTTTGTTTTCACTTGTAGGGAACCCAACCATGTCACCCCAAGCAGACAGATACTGGACACCTTTGGAAAGACACCAGAAACTAAGCCATTTGTTGAACTCAATTATTTTTTGTTGGTATTGTGGTATCATTCTTGGTGAAGGTAGGATGCTACTTAGGGCTAGGGTCATACCTGCTTGGAACACATACTCTGAGAGTTCAATCATGTCTCTCTTCATATAGTCCAGGGAGGTACGTCTCAAGTCATTCAAACCAACACAGACAATGACAGAGTCATACTTGTACCCATTGTGGAGAGACTTAAGTGTGTGCATGATGTGGCGGATACTGGTACCTGACAGACAACTGACCATGACCTTCTCCTTGTTGAGCCTGGTGAGGGGGACATCAGTGTGTCTCACTACTGAGTCACCAATGACTAGCATGTTTAGTTTATTGTTATGCCTTATGGGCTGCATTGGTTTATTGTTATGCCTAATGGGCTGTGTTTGTGCAACACTGGTGTGTTGTCTACTGTGTGTGATGTGTTTGGTGCTGTGTGTGGAATGTTTGTGAGTGTGTTTTGGAGGTCTCTGTTGTTTAGGTAAGTTTTTATTGAGGACCCCTGCATAGGTGGGTGTGTGTTGTGCTTGGCTATGTGATGTAGGTGGTGTGGTGTTTGTTCTGGCAATCTCCTCTTTGTCAGGAGTACTGACTGTGGTGCGAGAGAGCATGGATTACAGGTTGTTGATGTACATGTATTTCTCGCAAGTAGAAGAATTGGTAAGTAAATGGATTAGTGTTCTTTTTCTAATAAATATATATACCCTTATCTCTCGCCTCTCTCTCTCTTTCTCTCTCTCTCTTTTTCTCACACGCATATACACACACACACACACACACACACACACACGCACGCACGCATGCACGCACACGCACATGCACACGTAAACACACACACACACACACAGACACACACACACACACACACACACACTACAGCAGCATCAGTGGTGCAATAGGCAGCACACTCACCTTTGGTGCTGGAAGACGAGGAAGCTGCGTTTTCTTTTCTCACTCAAAGTGCTTGGGTTGTTGACACAGCAGTGCAACAATGGTGGTCATTACACTCCTGAGTGTGTCATCCTTCAAGTGAAACATTAAACCAAGATCCAATCTGCTTGAGTTGGCAGTAGCTCAGATTAATGTAAAAGTTACCATGGCATATACTGAAAAGAGCAGGAGAAGATTCCAAAAGCTTGGCCAAATTTCCTTAGCAGTAGAAAAAGACACCTTGGCTCTTCCGTGAAAAGAGGGCACTAGCTTAGTGGGATTAACCCAGTTAACAAATGTTAAATAAATAAATACATCCTCCTGTTCTTGGACTCCCTTGAAGGTTTTTCCTGACTGAGGCTGCCAGGAGGCGATTACATAGTCTGAGTCCTTATGTGTGTTCTTTTTTTTTAAATTTGTATCCTACTATAACTCTTATAATAGAAAAACACTTAGCATCTCATACATGGAGCCTTGCATGCAAAACCACAATTGCTGCTTCCCATACCATTTCCAAGCTATTCCAGACATTTCCAGAACACTAAGGTAGACACTACACAACTGCAAAATGGTATCCACCCCAACAAAATACCTAAATTAATTTGGAATGAGGGAGTCTGCCAACTTCTAACAGTTTTCCCTAACAGTGGTGGGGTATAAAGTGGATGAGATAACAACCTGCCAAACTCATGCACTTGAGCTGCAACTTTTAAGTTGTCATTTGTCACTGACTTAAAAACTGTAAACTACCAAAAAAAATTGAAGCCCTGTCTCTTTATTCAGTATCGTATAGACTTCTGAGGGATGATGTATGTCCTGTCTTCCATGCCATTAGGGATCTAGTGGTCCTGGATTTCTGGTATCTCTACAAATCAAATAGCTGCACAAGTACCAGAACCACATATCTAAATCTTCATTAGAAAATAAATAAACCATGGTAACAAAATAGGATCATAAAAGAGCACCTTCCCAACCTCTGGAATAGACTCCCACTGCAAATTAAGCAGTGTGATGCATTATCTTAATTCAAACAGGATACGGATGACTGAATGGATAATCATAAATTCTTCCCTGGTTTGACTGCCCTAGCCTTCCTTGAAAGAGGAATTGCAGTCAAAGAGTCTATATCACTTTGCTGAAGGTTCATTTCCGTGAACCTTCCTTCATCGACCCTAATACAGTGAACGCTTACTTCAACAATGGACTTACCCAGGTAAAGAAATGAGTTGGCCATCATAAGAAATTTGCCCTTTTCCCTATTATAGTGCAATCTCGGAGTTGGCATATACAGTTAGGGTGTGTGTGGGGGATGGGTGAGTTTGAAAGACCAGTGTGTGATGGTCGGAATGCTGGGCAACTCATTCCTTTCCCTGGGTAAGTCATTCGTTGAAGTGAACATTCTTTGTATTAGGGTCGCTGAACAAAGTTCGTGGAAACAAACCTTTGATGTAATGATATTGACCCCCAGTATAATGTGACTGGTCAGAAGACTCAGTTGCCTTGTATTTCCTATGATCCTATGATACTACTGAGATATTGGCCTACTCATTTGAAATGGGTGTTTGTAAATTGCATATGGACTAAATCACACATGATCAGTATGAAAACATTAAGGCTGGGACGTACAGACAGGTTTCTCTTCTGGTTTTTAAGATTGTACTCCTTGAGTGCCAGTAGCATGCAGAAAATAAATGACAAACATAATGTTAACCAGTGTTCTTAGTAGGAAAGCATTGTCAGTTTGATTTCTAAGCGTGCACCTGCAATGATTCTCTCTTTTTCAAGTTGGTGTGGCAATAGAATTGGTAGGAGGCTTGCCTTCCTGCAAAAAATGCTTAAAGTTAATTTTGTTTACCTTCTCTGTTTCAGGCATTATTTTTCAGCTTTTTGGATTCTTGGCACTTTGGAAGTTGTCGATTCATAGTAGAACCTTATGCACACACTAGGGAAATGGCCACAAGCAATGTGCCAGAATTCATATTGCTATATAATGTTAAGGTGTAGTGAGGAGAAGTGTGTGTCAGTCAGGCAATAAATACAAATGAAAGTCTAATGATATGCAGATGAAAGGAGTAGGGGAAATGATACCATAATGACATGCTAATGTATGGCATGTCCAGAGATGAACAGAAGAGGAATGACAATTTCAGTCTTGTTGAAAATGATGTGCTGCCATAGGCACTCAGGCCCCATGGGTGGCATCTGTTGGGCAGAGAGTGTGGTGACCAACCTTTACAGGACTGGGTGTTCTGTAAGGGTCCACTATAACAGCCTGATTCCCAGGCAATCAAAGACTACTGTCTCCAAGCTAGTGACTCAAGCATCTTGTAGCTTGTAGGATCTGCCACTGACACTCAAAGTCAACTATATGTTTGGATGAGGTACAGCAGCCATGTGGAGAGAATGTAGCTGCTGCACAACACCAAACAGGGTAGCCATGGAGAAGAAGTGGGCTGTACAGATTAGGGATTCAGGCAGCAATCTGGAAGAAATTTAGGTTTAGGGAGGAGGAGTATTAGGGCTTTGTAAGAGGACTGGAGTTTAGTGTTAGGGATCCGGAGGAGAATTTAGGGTTAGGGAGTGATTGAGAGACATATGGGTTAGGAGAGTTTAGGTTTAGGAAGCAGAAGAGGTATATAGGGATAGGGAGCAAGAGTGGAATTTTAGGGTTAGAGAGCAATATGGGGACTTTAGATTTACATGGGGCAAGTCTGAGATTTAGTGAGCGACTGGGGACTATAGGGTTAGAAAGTGGGAGGAGACTGCTACAGTTAAGGTTACGGACAAGGTGACAGTTCTATGGTCTGAATTAGGACACCAGTTTTATTATGTAGTTTGGTAGGGGTGGGTGGTGGGATGTATGAGTAATTAAGTAGAATTCAGCTAGCTGGAGTTAGAGCATTAGGAAATTTGAACATGTGGTAGAGAGCAAAGAGTGTTGTCAACTGCTAGTATGAGACCAGTTAAAGCAGACCCCCATCCCCATAGCTCATGCAGGACACCCATGCATATGTGAGCATGGTGTGTATTGTATCAGTGCAGCAGACCTGTGCATATGTGAGCAAGGTATGTATTGGGTCACTGCAACAGACCTGTGCATTTATGACCATAGTGTGTACTATGTCTCTGCAGCAGACCCACACATATGTGAGCATGGTGTGTATTGTGTCACTACAGGAGATCCGTGCATATGGGAGCAGGGCTTGTATTGTGTCATTACTATAGATACAGGCATATGTGAAAATAGTGTGTATTGTGTCACTGCAGCAGACCCCCATATATGTGAGAATATTGTGTATTGTGTCACTGCAGCAGACCTGCTCATATGTGAGCATGGTGCGTACTGTCAGTGCAGCAGACCCATGCATATGCAAGCAAGTTATGTATTGTGTCACTGCAAGAGACCTGTGCATTTATGACCATGGTGTGTACTGTGTCACTGCAGCAGACTCAGACATATGTGAGCATGGTGTGTATTGTGTCACTACAGGAGACCCCATGCATATGGGAGCAGGGCTTGTATTGTGTCATTACAGTAGATCCATGCATATGTGAGCATGGTGTGTATTGTGTCACTGCAGCAGACCCGGGAATATGTGAACATGGTGTGTCCTGTGTCACTGCATCCATTTCCTCACATATATGAGCATGACATGTATTGTGTCACTGCAGCAGAGCCTCGCATATATGAGCATGGTGTGTATTATATCAACGGAGAAGACCCATGCATATGTGAGCATGGCGTGAACTGTGTCACTGCAGCAGACCAGTGAATATCTGAGCATGGTGAGTATGGTGTCACGACAGGAGACCCATGCATGTGTGAGCACTGCGTGTATTGTGTCACTACAACAGACTCCCGCATATGTGAGCATGGTGTGTATTGTCACTGCAGCAGACCCATGCATGTGTGAGCATGGTGTGCATTGTGTCAGTACAGCAGACCCCCGCATATGTGAACATGGTGTGTATTGTGTCACTGCAGCAGACCTGTACATATGTGTGCAAGGTATGTACCGTGTCACTGCTACGTACGTGTGCATATGTAAGCAAGATGTTTATTTTGTCACTGTGTGAGATGTGTGCATTTATGACCATGGTGTGTACTGTATCACTGCAGCAGAACCACACATTTCTGAGCATGGTGTGTATTGTGTCACTAATTGAGATGCACACATATGGGCGTAGGCTATGTATTGTGTCACTAGAGTAGATCTATGCATATGTGAGCATGGTGTGTATTGTGTTACTGCAGCAGACCCGGGCATATGTGACCATGGTGTGCCATGCGTCACTGCAACCGGACCCTCATATACATGAGCATGGTGTGTATTGTGTCACTGCAGCAGACCCGTGCATATGTGAGCATGGTGTGTATTGTGTCACTGCAGCAGTCCCGTGCATATGTGAGCATGGTGTGTATTGTGTCACTGCAGCAGACTCACATGTATGTGAGCATGGTGTGTACTGTGTGACTACAGGAGACCCATTCATATGGGAGCACGGTGTGTATTGTGTCACTGCAGCAGACCCATGCATGTGTGAGCATGGTGTGCATTGTATCAGCACAGCAGACCCATGCATATGTGAACATGGTGTATTCTGTGTTACCGCAGCAGACCTGCACATATGTGAGCATTGTGTGTATTGTGTGACTGCAGCAGACCCATGCATATGTGCACATGGTGTGTACTGTGTCACTGCAACAGACCTGTGCATATGTGAGCAAGGTGTGTATTGTGTCACTGCAGCAGACCTATGAATATGTGAGCATGATGTGTACGGTGCCACTGCAGCAGACCCACATGCATGTGAGCATGGTTTGTATTGTGTCACTACAGGAGACCCGTGCATATGGGAGCAGGTAGTGTATTGTGTCACTACAGTAGATCCATGCATATGTGAGCATGGTGTGTATTGTGTGACTGCAGCAGAACTGGGCATATGTGAGCATGGTGTGTATTGTGTGAATGCAGCAGACCCATGCATGTATGAGCATGGTGTGCATTGTGTCAGTACAGCAGACCCCCACATATGTGAACATGTTGTGTACTGTGTCACTGCAACAGACCTGTGCATATGTGAGCAAGGTGTGTATTGTGTCACTGCTGGAGACCTATGCATTTATGACAATGGTGTGTACTGTGTCACTGCAGCAGACCCACACGTATTTGAGCATGGTGTGTATTGTGTCACTACATGAGACCCACGCATATGAGAGCAAGTTGTGTATTGTATCACTACAGTAGATCCATGCATATGTGAGCAAGGTGTGTACTGTGTCACTTAAGCAGACCCAGGAATATGTGAGCATGGTGTGTATTGTGTCACTGCAGCAGACCCACACATATGTGAGCATGGTGTGTACTGTGTCACTGCAGCAGACCTATGAATATGTGAGCATGATGTGTACGGTGCCACTGCAGCAGACCCACATGCATGTGAGCATGGTTTGTATTGTGTCACTACAGGAGACCCGTGCATATGGGAGCAGGTAGTGTATTGTGTCACTACAGTAGATCCGTGCATATGTGAGCATGGTATGTATTGTGTGACTGCAGCAGAACCGGGCATATGTGAGCATGGTGTGTATTGTGTGAATGCAGCAGACCCATGCATGTATGAGCATGGTGTGCATTGTGTCAGTACAGCAGACCCCCACATATGTGAACATGTTGTGTACTGTGTCACTGCAACAGACCTGTGCATATGTGAGCAAGGTGTGTATTGTGTCACTGCTGGAGACCTATGCATTTATGACAATGGTGTGTACTGTGTCACTGCAGCAGACCCACACGTATTTGAGCATGGTGTGTATTGTGTCACTACATGAGACCCACGCATATGAGAGCAAGTTGTGTATTGTATCACTACAGTAGATCCATGCATATGTGAGCAAGGTGTGTACTGTGTCACTTAAGCAGACCCAGGAATATGTGAGCATGGTGTGTATTGTGTCACTGCAGCAGACCCACACATATGTGAGCATGGTGTGTACTGTGTCACTGCAGCAGACCTATGAATATGTGAGCATGGTGTGTACGGTGCCACTGCAGCAGACCCACATGCATGTGAGCATGGTTTGTATTGTGTCACTACAGGAGACCCGTGCATATGGGAGCAGGTAGTGTATTGTGTCACTACAGTAGATCCGTGCATATGTGAGCATGGTGTGTATTGTGTGACTGCAGCAGAACTGGGCATATGTGAGCATGGTGTGTATTGTGTGAATGCAGCAGACCCATGCATGTATGAGCATGGTGTGCATTGTGTCAGTACAGCAGACCCCCACATATGTGAACATGGTGTGTATTGTGTCAATTTAGCAGATCAACATATGTGAGCATGGTGTGCATTGTGTCACTACAGGAGACCCGTACATGTGTAACCATGGTGTGTAGTGTGCCACTACAACAGACTCAGGCATATGTGAGCATGGTGTGCATTGTGTCACTACAGGACACCCATGCATGTGTGAGCATGGTGTGCATTGTGTCACTAAGGCAGACCCATACCTATGTGAGCATGGTGTGTACTGTGTGACTGCAGCAGACCTATGCATATGTGAGTTTGGTGTGTACTGTGTCACTGCAGCAGACCCATACATATGTGAGCAATGTGTGTATCGTGTCATTGCAGGAGACCTGTGCATTTATGACACCTTCCATAGCAGAGGACCTGGGTCTCTGGCACAAAACAGAGGAAGTTGTCTGTTCAGAGGGGAGTTAAAAAGATCTATGTGAGGAGTACCCCACTGGTGAATAATGTCCAGAGACATATCCCTGTAAGGCATCCATTCATGTGACTGAGTTAAGGACCTGCTCAGATTGTCTGCCATAATGTTCTAAATGGAAGAGATATAAACCACCTGAAGAGTCACTTCATACTTGACAGCAAGATCTTATACCAGAAGTGTCAACCAACAAAGAAGGTAGTACCTCATCTCCCCTCCCTATTTGTTGATATACCACATTACTGTGATATTTTCTGTGAAGATCTTAAAGAGGTCCTGGAGAGTAGAAGAGGATGAAAAGCCTGAAGAGCCAGCAGAAGATCTCTTATCTCTTTGAAGTCGATGTGCTCCCTCCTCTGATGATGTGTCCACACCCCTTGTACATTTAAGGAGCAAAAAGATGCCCCCAGCCCATGTTTGAAGTGTCTGTGAACAATACCTGAGAGGAAAGAGGGGGATGAAAAGGAATCCCTGGGTTCAGAGACAACTGCCTGTCCGAGACAAGGAAGAAGAGGAACTACAAAGTCTAGAGGATGTGCATGTGAAAGCTGCACTGACTTCAGAAACCACTGAAACTTTCTCATGTGAAGTTTGGCCAGAGGGGAGCATTGGAATGGTGGATGCCATGAAACCCAGAGCTCTCAGAAATGCCCTGCTTTTAATGGAAGCCAGAGGAAGAAGAGTGTGAAATAAAGAAATGAAAGTTAAGGCCTTCAGAGGGGGCAGGGGCATTATCATAGGCACCAACTGAATCCTGCAATCCAGAAAAGCATGATCCTGAGAAGGAGTGAGAGAAGACTTCATGAAATTTATTGTGAACCCCAGGATCTGAAGAAGGAAAATGGCAAAATGAAGATTTTGTAAAAGATTCTCTGGGGAGGACACCTGAATCAACAGATCTGCTAAGTAAGGAAATATTTGGATCCCTCAAAGTCTGCAAAAAGCAATCACATGAGCAAGGCATTTGGTGAATACCCTTGGGGCAGTGGAAAGGCCAAAGGGCAAAACAGAGAACTGAAAATGCCAGGAAGAAACAGAGAAACATAAAAACTTCCTAAAAGAGGATGTATTGGGATATGGAGATAAACATCCTTGAGATCCGGAGACACCATACAGGCCTGAGGGAGCAGTAGAGGAAATAGAATCTGAAGAGACAACATTCAAAAGGAAGGCACTTTTAAAAAACGTGTTTAGATGAGAGATGTCTAGAATAGGTCTCTAACTGTCCTCTTCTTGACACTAGAAGCAGCCTGGAGTAGAACATTTTCCCCTTTAGGACACAGGCACCTCTTGAATAGTACCCTGAGTCAAGAGAGTTTGAAGAACCTCTGGGAAAAAGGGAAGCAGACCCACACATATGTGAGCATGGTGTGTATTGTGTCACTACAGGAGATCCGTGCATATGGGAGCAGGGCTTGTACTGTGTCATTACTATAGATACAGGCATATGTGAAAATAGTGTGTATTGTGTCTGAGGAGGTTGAGGAATGCCCATAAAAGAAGGGTGTGATTTCCACAAAATGAATAACCATGATGAATGAGTGACAGAACGCAAGAATCTTGAGTAATCTGAAGCCAAGCAGGAAGAGAAAAATAATGGTGAAAAGACAGGGGAATGTGCTGGAAGGAGATGGACAGCCATGCAGCACCTGGTTTGTCTGGAAAGGAAGGTTTCGGAAACCCTGAAAACTGAGTAGCCTTAGAGGGAGCAGCCTGTTTGCCACTCTTTTTGCCTTTAGTAGAACAGTGGGAATGTCTACCAACAAAGGCAGGCTTAGCAGGATAATTCCTCTGAAATTTAGGTACAGAAGAAACAAAAATATGTTTAAGCTCCTGTAAAGCCTTACCCTTATCCTGAAGGGACTTAACCAAACCCTCAGCAGTTTCCCCAAGCAAAAGTTTAGAATCAAGGGGAGCATCCACCAGCTTAGCTTTAATATCATCAGGGCTCAAGTGGAGCCAAGAATATCTCCTCATAACTGAACCAAAAACAGCTGCTCTAGAAGAGGCATCTGCTGCATCATAAGAACATTTAATAGAATGTTGAATGACTTGAGAGGAAGACCCTAGCAAGGAAAGAACAGAAGTTTTACCCTCGCACTCAGGAAAATCAGAAATAAGTAGACAGGCTTGAGAAAGAAGAAGCAACACATATGGGTCTAATAATTAATAGCCCTAAAAACTAGGGTAGCAGAAGTATAAACCATCTTACCCAGTCATTCCAAAGTTCTGACATTTTTGTCAGAAGGGAATAACTTGGATGAAAGAAACAAGTGAGATGGCCTATCAGAAGCTACATAGACCACAGAATGGTCAGCAGCAGGACATTTATACAAAAAGAAACAATCCTCAGGCACCTTATAAAACCTATCAGGCTTATTGGGAGCAGGAGTTAAAGAATCAGGAGCATGAGAGGCATTGGAAAAAACATCCAGTAAAGAAGCCAAAACAGGAGAAATAACCACAGGTTTAGGACACTCCAATGGATATCAGGGACCTGAGCACAATCCCATTTCAAATAATCCATCATCCAAGAGAGTGTATGCCCAAAGGAATCTTCCTCAAAAGGAGCCTCAGGACTAATAGATTCCTCCGCCTCTGACCCATAGTCCAAAGGAGAAGGAATTTGAGTAGAATAAGTCAGGGATTCATCATCAGAATCAGACTCATCCTCAGAAGGATCCTGTTCTCTAGGCCTTTTAAAGGAGTAGAAGATCAAGGAGGAGCAGGAACTGAAACCCCATGAAGAGGCTTTAAAGACATTAAATCAGAAAATAGACACTGAATGACAGCCTGCCATTTACTTTGAGGATCCCTATGAGCAGAAGAAACATTTTTAAGTTTTGTTTCTTTTTTAAGGGAAGGGTCTGTCCAAAACACTGAGAAGACTCAGGCCCAGGACGACAGTTGAGAACTGTAGCAAGAACTTCCCCAGCTAAAATCTGAGGAACTTCCCTAAACCCCTCAAAAAAAATCAACTGTGGTTCCTCTTGATTGTCTGAGATGGACACCTGCAAGACCTCATTGGACATGCTGTCAGTCAGAACCTCACTGGCTTGCAACAAGGTCATGGAAAAGACAGCCTAGTGAGTCACCAGGTTTCTAACAACCTCAGGAGAAGTACCTGGCAGAGGCTGGACGCTGAAAGATTCTGGTTGCACCGTTTTCACCTTCTTCCCTAACAACTGACCCTCAGGGCAGGATATTCCATCCACTGTATCTTTAACAAGAAACTTAAGATGCTAGTTCTCATGATACAAGGAAAGTGAAGAAAGTCTACTGTGAAGGGTTTTCAGAATGAACGCCTGGCAAATAGAACAAGACGTATGGTCATGAGATGCCCCTATTCGCTTATCATGGTGGTCTTTATGAAGAATTTATCTCCCACACTGGCATTTACCTTTCCTGGATGACATTAAACCCCAAGGAGCACAAAAAAAGAAAGAAAAAACAATAAACCCCAACTGGGCACTTATCTGCAAAGCAAACTGGCGTAGGTAATCTCTGGCGAAAGAAAATGTATTCAACTGCAAAACAAATACAAGTAAAGAGACTGATGGTGAAAGAAATGCATTTAAACTGGTGGCAAAGAAATTATGTTTATGGGAAGCCTGAATGTCACCTTTATGCCCTGCGGTATGCAAGGAGCATTTTAGTGACATTCAGGCGTACCTTTAAATGCAAACGGAAGCATTTGGTATATTGGCCAGACAATGGGCTTCCATGGCAGGGAATCCCAAATGTTACGAATACTGCAGCAGTAAATGTAAGGAAATATATACATATCTATCTATATATATATATATATATATATATATATATATATATATATATATATATATATATATATATATATATATATATATATATATCCATATGGTTCCACTTCATATGATCAGAAGCTCATAACATCTTAATTCAAAACAACGAGAACAAATTATCGAAAATCCAAAACATCTAAAACTCATAACATCGAATCCCAAAACATTGAAAACTACAAAGAAACTATAAATAACATTCCACAGAGGTTTTACTATGTTTATGCAGGCGGGCAAGCCCCCTGCACCCCTCCCCCCACACCCCCCGTTACTTAAATATACCAACTCCTAGGTCGCACTACAGTGGGGTTAGCAAGTTTACTTTTTCCCCCACTCTAGTGCAACCTCGGAGTTGGTATATTTAATTTATGGGGGTGTGCATAAACATAGTAAAACCTCTGTGGGATGTTATTTATAGTTGCTTTGTAGTTTTCAATGTTTTGAGATTCGATGTTATGAGTTTTAGATGTTTTGGGTTTTAGATGTTGTGGTTTAGATGTTATGAATTTAGATGTTATGGGTTTTTGATGTTTTCAAGTGGAACCACATATATGTATATATATATATTTATATATATATATATATATATATATAGATATATATATATATATATATATGTATATATATGTGTGTGTGTGTATATATATATATATATATATATATATATATATATATATATATATATGTGTGTGTGTGTGTGTGTGTATATATATATATATATATATATATATATATATATATATATATATATATATATGTATAAAATAAAACATAAATCCAAAACGCAAGGTGCACGTTAACCAGAAACTGGTGCACAGAAAAACACATATATAAATTCCAAAAACCATCCAGCACTCAGAAATGAAGGGAGGCAACACGACGGTATAAAGCTTTTATTGCCAGCACAGTCTGCCCCATGGACCGGTTTAACTCGAAAGCGTCATCAGTGTGTGTTCAACCATAATGTCGCCCTGATTTAAATTATAACACCAATAATTGTATTTAAAGTGACATGACACCCAACTAAATCATACAATTCAGCAGACAATTGAAAACTCACTTCATAAGATAAATAAAAAATATACTATAATTAACATGGATATAACATACGTAAATAGCATAATGCAAGAAATAACTTGCAAATATATGCAAGATTAAATGCTATTTACATAGAAAAACACACATATTTCTACATGTATGCATTTACCTACATTATAATGTAAACCTACTAACTGCATACAGTCATTCAATATACACCAAAACATCCTATTTAATAACCAAACAAACCCACTATTATACCAAAATTACAAATATACTATCACCAAGCTGCCCCATACTAATACCTCTAGCTACAACTACAAAAATAAATCAACTAAATATTTAGATGCCATCCATGTAATATATTTTGCTAAATTAGAGGCCAGCCATGAATGTACTTTGACTTTTATTGGGACTAATGATTATCAGGAATTATATGCACAATTTATGGTGGACATGGATAAATATGATAAGTAGTTACAGGTTTGAAAAATGAGAAAATATCAGCATGACATAAATGATTTTAAAAACGACATGGTGTTCACATGGAAGAAACACAAGAAGGGTGTACGTTTTGATGATAAGAATGTCAACAGACCAAAATGAAAGAGGATAAGGTCTAGCCTTCGCAAACCAAATTATACTTCCAATACTTCGGAAATTTCATCAAGCTTCTCCAAAACAGATACTGAGACTGAGTTATGGAATTTGGGGATACCAGTGTCACCGGTCCCTAAAAGATCTAAAGCCCCTTTAGGAGGGGAGGTTGCAAACATAATAAACGATGATATGGAGAAGTTGTTCCGGGCCAGTTTGCAGGCCCAACAGACCTAGTTTCAATTGGGTCAGTAGTGGACAACAATGATGGTAATGATGTGAACCAGCTGGTTATTAACCTGACACAGTATGTTTTTACTGAAAGTGAATTAAAATTGTTAAATAAGGGCTCGGGGTATGTGCCTTCTTTTTATGTGTCACATTTTAATGCAATAAAAGATGTTAAGCATTTTTGTAGAAATATGAATCTGAAATATTTTTTTTTTTTTGCTCATCAGCATGATGATAATACTGCTGGGGAGGGGGGGGGGTCTTTCCATTTCAGGAAATCTGATTTTCAGCCTTTGTATTGTAGTACTGTTAAAACTTTTGAACAGCTTGTTATACAGGAACTACAAGTTAATCAGGCACAGATTATTTGTCATTTTTCCCATAACCTTACATTGGATGAACGTCAGGCCTTAAAATCTCTTGTCAATAACCCCAACGTAGTAGTGGTAGGGACTGACAAATGTGGGGCCGTGGTTATTTGGGATAAAGTACAGTATGAAATGGAAGCCCTGAAACAGCTTAATGACCGTATCTCTTATTGCTCTTTACCTGTGGACCCTACTGGTGGGTTTAAGTCAGTTATAGATACATTTCTAATGGATGCTAAGGAACAAGGGATTATTAATGCTGATTTAGTTATGCAATTAAAAGTTGATATACCTACTTTTCAGTATTTTTATTTAGTTCCTAAAATCCATAAGACTTTACATAATCCTCCAGGAAGGCCCAATGTGGCGGGTAGGGGTTCACAGATTGAACCCCTATCTGAGTATCTTGAATTTAAACTTAAACCCTTATTATCTTTAGTTAGAGCTAGAATTAGGGACACCAAACAATTTTTGCAGCTTATGGAGGATTTTCAGGTTTCTAGTGCAGCACAGCTGGGAACTTTGGATGTACAGTCCCTTTACATCAGTATCCCCCACCAAGGGGTATTAAGGCTGTTCATTATTGGATGAGGCAGTCTGGTCTTTTTTCTGAACTGGAAATGGAATTCTTATTATCCTTATTGAAGTTGGTGCTTGAACATAATGCCTTTAAGTTCAACAATCAGTGGTATCTACAGGTAAACCCGATATATTTATACTGGTAATTTTCCTTTTTTGACACAACTTGTGATGTGGCGTTGATACCTAGATGATTGTTGGGTTATATGGCAAGGAGTATTGGATGAATGGGATCATTTTAAACATTATTTACATGGCAATGAGCATGGTATTAAATTCATTGGGAAGCTTGATTTATTTACAGTCAATTTCCTGGATGGTAATGTTACAAGGTGTTGGATGGTACAGTTATTACCACAGTACACAGGAAACCTTTTTCCAAAAATTCTGTTTTACATGCTCATAGTTGCCATCTAGCCCATACCATTAGAAATATTCTGGTGGCACAATTTCAGAGAATTAAGAGGATTTGTTCTGCCCCTAGTGAGTATGAGAAACAGGCTTTGGGACTAAAAGAAAGGTTTTATGTCAGAGGGTATCCCAAAAATGTGGTAGATAATGCATATAAGGGTCTCAAGATGACAAGTAGGACCACTTTGTTGCAGGATACTCACCCTCCTAGACGGTTTAGGTCTACAGGAATGAGGTTTATTACTACTTATGCTAGTAATACCTTTAAGATCAGGGAGGTCATTTCTAAGTATTGGCATGTATTATATTTAGATACATTTTTTTCTATTTTATTGCAATATAGGTGTGAGTTTGGATATAGAAAGGGGAAATCTGTAGGACAATATTTGTCCTCCTTTAAAAAAGGCCAAAATCCCAATACAGAGGTTTTTTCTACCGTAGTTGGTAGTATATACTGTGGGCATTGTAAACGTAAGTTAATTTCCAAGACGCATTCCTTTACTTTGATGAATACTCGGAACTTTTATGACATTAGATGCCTTATTAAATGCACAAGTTTGTGGGTTATATATATGGCAGCATGTCAGTGTGGGGCATTTTATATAGGACAGACATCATGTAGATTGAAGCATAGAATAGCCCTACACATTAGTGACATTAAATGTAAAAGGACACGTAGTGCTTTATAAGCACATTTTGATGCACTCTACAGCATATTTTGTGTATGTTGGAATTGATAGGATCATGACATATGTCATGAATGAAACAGTAAGGCATAATATATTGACCAATAAGGAACGCAGATGTATTATTACCTTAGGGGCTCTTTTTAAACCAGGCCTTAATGATCAGTGGTAAATTGGTCATTGTTTGCTTGGGCTTCCTCTTCTAGTTATATGGATCGCATCTAAATATTTAGTTGATTTATTTTTGTAGTTGAAGTTAGAGGTATTAGTATGGGGCAGCTTGGTGATAGTATATTTGTAATTTTGGTATAATAGTGGGTTTGTTTGGTTATTAAATAGGATGTTTTGGTGTATATTGAATGATTGTATGCAGTTAGTATGTTTACATTATAATGTAGGTAAATGCATACATGTAGAAATATGTGTGTTTTTCTATATAAATAGTATTTAATCTTGCATATATTTGCAAGTTATTTCTTGCATTATGCTATTTACGTATGTTATATCCATGTTAATTATAGTATTTTTTTCTTTATCTTATGAAGTGAGTTTTCAATTGTCTGCTGAATTGTATGATTTTGTTGGGTGTCATGTCACTTTAAATACAATTATTGGTGTTATAATTTAAATCAGGGCGACATTGCGGTTGAGCACACACTGATGATGCTTTCGAGCGAAACCAGTCTGTGGGGTAGACTGTGCTGGCAATAAAAGCTTTATACCGTCATGTTGCCTCCCTTTATTTCTGAGTGCTGGATGGTTTTTGGAATTTATATATATATATATATATATATATATATATATATATATACATATATATATATATATATATGTATGTATATATACAGGGGTCCAGGGAAGTAATATTCTGATAGAAAAACTAGGGAATTATTATGGCTAGGCTTGTATAGGCATATATACCATAGAGAGAGAGAGAGAAATAAATAGACAGCTATAGATCTGGGTGTAGGATGCAGTAACGTACAGTGTCCGATCAATGTCCTAATGTAAAATGCACTATGAATGAAATATTCAGTGCATGCTCCAGGGATTTCCCAAGTGCAGAGTAAACCAACAGCAAGTTGTTTTTTAGGGGGGCTAGCACCTGTACACCCCTTCTCTGAGATCACACAGACCCCAGGAAAAGGAAATATTCCTCTACTCAGGAATTTTCAATGTTACATACCTGCTGTCCTCCTGTCTGTATGAACCATTTGGGGTTGATCTACTGTGGTCACTGCATTGTACATTCAGTACAGTGTCCGACACCCATAGATATATCTATATATATCTATCTATATATATCTATCTATATATATATATATATATATATATATATACACACACACACACACACACACACACACACACACACACACACACACACACACACACACACACACACACAGCTACAGGCTTACTATCATAAATCAGAGTATTCCTATGTCAAACATGCAGGATCTCAAGGCAAAAACATCAAAATCTACCTATAATGAAAGCTACAATATCTAATCCTGGGCATGCCCCCATGCAGGACCCATGTTAGTGCATGTTTCTGTGTTTACACGAGTAGGGTGTTTTGTATGTCTGTACAATTTCAGGATTGTGCCAGACTGATGTTGTAGATTTCGATGTTTCTGCCTCAAGATCCTGCATATTCAATGTGTACAGATACTCAGATTTGTAAACTTAACATTTGTATGTATATGTGTGTATATATGCATAAGAGTATACATATATATATATATATATATATATATATATATATATGTATAGATAGATATACTTCACTGAATCACAAATTACTGAACTAACATCTATTTATCTATGTAATATAGAGCACAGAGCACTGCTAGCTGCACAAAAGCATTGCCTGTCTGCCTTTTGAATGGTAATTAGTGCATGGATTGTAATGCAGTTCTGACAAGTTGTGTAATCCTTGCACAGAAGTATGGTGCATCTATGTGACCTCAACCTAGGTCTTAACCTTCAACATATAGCATACTTTCAATGGCCCACATTTGGTTAGCTGATTTTTTCCTTAGCAGACTAACATTAAATCTGACATCTTCTGATGGAGTTCTGTTTTTTTCTGATGGACTCCATGAATTACATTTACCTTATATAGTTACAAAAATCATCCTCACTACAAGGAAGTCAAATAGTTCAGAGGTCCTGTGAAACCCTTTTTAATATGGTGCAGCTATTTTGAATATCATTGGTCTAGGACACATAATGCTTACAGAATGAGTACAAATTAAATTTAGGAAGAAGTTACATGTGATGTTGAATGAATGTTTTAAATTGCAACAATTATCTAATAAAGCAAAATCAATTTAATATTATAGGTGAAATTCTAGTGACCTGAAATGGGTCTAGACATACTTTCATAATGGATCTTACAATAAAATATGGACTGACAAAAATAGATGAGAAAAGGAAGCTGAGATGCAAGAGCCCAGTAGGTTGAGAGATAATTGCATAAGTGAAATAGGAGATAGCTTTTCTGAAAGGATGGTAAAATAACAGAATGCTTTACAAAGGTTAGATATATAAAGAAGCAGAACAGTTTTATATCTATGGAGAACCTATACACCAAGAAGAAAAAGTTCAAACAATAGGTTGAACACTAGAAGTACTTTTACACTTTGTATAGCATATATAATATATATATATATATATATATATATATATATCTTTGTATGCATATATCTATAGATCTATATCTATATCTATCTCTATCTATCTTTCTACTTATATATTTATATAGAGAACCCCTTTGCTATGTGTTTATATAAGTAGACGTGTATCTTTCTACAGCTATGTTTATACAAATAAATGTGTTTATCTTTTAAAGGTCATGCTGGTCACATGCTCACCTGCTCTAATAGTCTTCATGCTGCAAAAACAGGCTCTACTCATAAATAGAAAACAAAAAGAAATGCTCCCCATTCCACTGCAGCTTACTTTCCTACCTGATTTGTAGGATTCCCTATTTTAGCATTTGCTTGTCTGCCGCACTCAGATGCTAAATCTTAGCTTGTTTTCTTCCTTTCACATCACAGTTGCTTGTACTATCTTCATTTACCCTATCCCCACCTTATCTTACCTTTCTTTGCCCCCTTCTACTCCTTCCTAAACTCATCGTATATTCTCACTTGAAAGCAGGGCTGCCATCCTTGTCGGTATTATCTACTTTATGTCGCCTATCTCACTTTCCTTCATACTATGACTATTTACTTCAGCATAAATTGTATCATGCTCCCCCAAACATTTATTTTCCAAGTTTTATTGCCATTTCTTTCACCATCACCTACCAGCCTGCATTTGTTAACTAAAATGTGCATTCTGATGGTCGCAGAGCATGTGGGCTCTCTCAGACACACAAAAAAATGCACAGATAATGCTATCATTTTTGATAACACTGCCCTTCGTTCCCTCCCTCTGTATTTAGCATTAAGGTCTCTAATAAACTGTAGCAAACTTAATCCTGATTTATTCTGTGTTGTGTATTTGCACAACATACCACTGTACTGCAATTAAATAAATGGCAATGTCAGATCTGCTGCACTTGTGGTTCTAGCCACATATTGCTTGCAGTACAATGGAATACATTCACACATGGTTTGCTGATCATATGCAACATTCCTCACCTTTTACTTGTCATTATAAGAAGAAAATGCAGTCTGTGCTGAAAGGACCTGAGCACTTGTACTATTATCACCAGGAATTCAAGGGAAATACTGAAGTGTAAAGACACCAATAAAGAAATATTCACTTCAGTTGCTGCTCCAGTACCAATAAAGGACTCCCAGTCACTCAAATTCAACACTTTAATATCCAATAAAATATACAAGTTTAAAGGATTTAGCACTTTTGTTTCTAACACACCAGAAACTCTGAAGAAGTTTCTGGTGTGTTAGAAACGAAAGCGCTAAATCGTTTAAGCTTGTATAATTTATTGGATATTAAAGTGTTGAATTTGATCGACTAGGAATCCTTTATTGCTACTTGTACTATTATGTTAAAGACTGATTAAAGATTATATGTCAGTACCATTTATATTTCCTGCAGCAAAGCTAAAAAGTAAATCTACTTACATTTTTTCTGTACTTTCCTGTATCTTTTTCTGTAATTACACTTTTACTGGCAGCAGTTCACTACATTCCATAAAACTGTGTTTTAACTATTTTGAATCTTTACCCCACATTTTCAGTTTATTTTGGCATTGTCTTCTAAACAATGTTCTGTATGGCACAATGACATCATTTGAAAGCACCTTTGTGTGTGTGTGTGTGTGTGTGTGTGTGTGTGTGTGTGTGTGTGTGTGTGTGTGTGTGTGTGCGTGCGTGCGTGCGTGTGTGTGTGTGTGTGTGTGTGTGTGTGTGTGTGTGTGTGTGTGTGTGTGTGTATGAGGGGGTTGTAGTCCTTCCTGTTGGTCACGCTGAATGGCCTTTTGTGATTAGACATCCCGAAATTATATTCACATGATATTCACACATTTATAGTATGAATATGAATGTCAAGTCATCAGAACTGTATGAGTTAAACAGTTTTTGATTTTTACTTTAGCTCATTCAGTGAAAAATAATCATTGGATTTGTGGATATTTTAGTATTTTTTTAATGTTCATACTTATAATTGAATTAATTTCCAGAGTTGATTTGTCATAGGATGCTGTTTGTATGCATTGTTGAATATAATAGTTTGTAAAGTGATTGGATTAATAGCCTTAAATATATTTTAAACCTTAATTTGGTGTGCACTTGGGTAAAATTAAATACTGAATGGCCTTGAATAGTGATTTGTCAAACATTTTATCTTTTAGTCTGTAGCCTGTCTCACCCCAAAATTCAGTCAGAGAGCAGAAGTAATCATTTCTTCAGAAGAGCAATAGAGTGCAACTGTGTATAATCAAATCTCAAACAGAAATCACCACTCGCTGTGATTATTGCTAAAACGATGCATTTTCAGTAACTTCTGAGTTTCTTTTCCACTTTTAATTCAGCATGTTTAGGGTACATCTGCACATTCTCCTGCCAGCTATGATGTTGCACCAAACCTAATTGTCTTTAAAAGTGGAGCATGAATATTACTATAGTGGCATTAACCATAGTTATTTCAAGCAAATAAAATCCAATCACCCATGTAGTCATAAAACAAATGCATAAGTAAGGCTCGTCATTTACAAAGATCATTTTTGACTGAATGTAATTAAGATGAGGCTTCATGATATAGAATGAAAAAGTGTTGGCTATGATATAATGAACTGAGACTGGTTACTAATCTGGCACCAGAATATCCACTAAGAATGGGAAAGGGTGACCAACAGTGACACAGCCGTCCTAGGCAGATGGAAGCAGAATGATCTGTTACATGGCTGACACTTTATGGAAACTATTTTTCCTAGCTGTCTACTTATGGCCTATAGACAAGTGCCCACTAATTTGGGTATGCACTGTAAAAGCACACATGGGTTGAAGGGAAGGAGCTGCAGGTGTCCTGCTTGCTTAGGCTGGTAAACATTAATTGGATAGGTCTAAAAACAAAACATCCTAATTGTTTTCTGAAAGATGACTGCCCCCTTAATACATAGGTTACACTGGAAGCTGATAATTAGCAAATAACAAGGGGATAAAATATTTTGGAAAAAAAATTAGACTAAGGCTAGTAACTTATTCATCCAGCCTGATGTCCTTAAATATACTGCTATTTTTCATATGTGGTACATTTAAACTCACTGTATGTTAATCATTGTAACTTGTTTTCATTGACAAGTCTTCTTGATAGCTCATTTTCATAATTAAAGCCTTGAAAAGTTTTTGTACACTGTTGTTACAATATCATGTGGTATGATTTTTTTAAGTCAGCTGTTTGTGCACCCAAATCTCATTTCATAAGTACTTTTATGTAACAATGTAGTTTTGCTATGCATAATCACATTTTTATTTTTTAATTTTACTCATGTAATCTGCTATCTTTTGAAATTATGAGGACTTAATTGTAATCCTGAGAATAGGGATCTAACAGTACAAATGGGGCATTTGTGCCATATCATTGTATAGACCTTGCTCCAAGGCACAACAACCTTAAGAATTAGTTTATATGAAAAAGAAGGATGTTGAGGTCACATTTAGGTCATGTTTTAAATGTGGGCTAATGTAGGGGTTACATCTGTCAGTTGTGCATGGTGCTAATCCATTTTCTCCTATCTTTGTTTCATATAAATATTCCTAAAATAAATCCCCGGTGATTTAGTGATGGTGCAGATGACTGATATACACAATGAGAGGACACAGGCTTTGAAGTTGGTATAGCAACTTTAACAGCATATTACTTATTTCTGAATTCTTGCAGTTCCCCACACGTTGTTTTCAATATGTGCCCTTAAGGCACACCAAATTTAGTATCCCTAGTGTCTAGTGTACTCCTGAGTCCCTGATCCCTATAGTTCTTGAGTGCTCTTCAGATATGAGTATAGACTTTTCCCTTAGCTTACCACTAAGGACCACAGCATTTTCCTATACCATGACATAGAAGGAACAACCGTACTAACCTACACAGTAAAATGATTCATAGATGCCTTCCATGAGAGGGGTACAGGGGAGATTCCACATGGCTAATTAGTGTATGCCTCTCCTGACTGCCTCATTAGCATTTATTATGGCAATGGAGACATCCCACTGTGGTGTTGCATGTCTTTGTGCAAAGGACCATGGTAGGGCTGTTGGTTAATTCAAAAATATTATCTCAAGGTGTGCACATTGTGTACTCCTGGAAGTAACCTTTATGAATACCCTGTTATAGTGTATTTTCGATGCTTTAATAGCTTTAAAAGTGGTAGTAGACTTTGCATTTCCATACACAAAAACAAAGTGTGACAGTCTGGAGAGCTTTTATTGCTATGTTAGCTGCTCATTGCTATTCTGTGCTGCCCTCTACATACTCTTCAGTATGAAAATAGAGCTTAGCAGCACTGAAAGGTGCTTAACAAACTTATCTCTTTCTGAAATTCAGAGCACGGTCATGTAACTCCATACACTTTGAGATTTGAACCCACTTACTTTTGCAGATATAATGGTACTCCAAGCTTGGAACATGCACTGTTACATACATGTCTGCACCTTTCAGCACATGTATACAGAGCACTGCAGAAGTGTTATGTTTAGTCACCCTGGTATTCATCTCTCCAGTGCCACTTACCAGCTATCATATATACTGTCTGATTGCTGGTAGCATCAGATATTAAAATTAGATTGCAAAGAAGGAAGCTTCTATTATAGACATTTCTGAATCTTGACTTAAGCTTGACATCCATATATTTCTGTCCATCGGCTTATATATCTTTAGAAATGGAAGATCTAGCAAATGAATAAGTGGAGGTAAAATAGGACTTTTTAATGAATATTACAAACTTTGTATATCTCAGCAAATACATAACCCCTTTAGTGTGGGATTTCTCCCTGTCATCTCCTCCGCTAATATCAGGAACACTGATACTCTTAGCAGAATGCAGCATTAGTAATCACAATAACTGCTGTAGTCCTATAATCTAATGTCTTATAATGTTCACAACCTAATGAAAGCTAGTGACTCTAAATATCTAACACTGATAAAGGGCATGCTTATATTCAACTGGTTTAGTAAATTCCACTCTCAATTTAATCAAAATGTAGCCTACTTTCACTTCAGCCAACATATCTCTGGGTGAGCCAGATCTCACCTTATCAGAGAGAAGCATAGCCGACTGAACTGGTCTCTCAGAAACAGTGATTAATAAACCTCTGATGTCAATGGTCAGCACTGCTGACCCATACATCATGACTGTTGTGTATTTTCATATTTATGAGTGATCTAAATCTTCCTGCCTATTTGTCGCCAGTCCATGTTCCTTGATTATAGAATGCATGCAAATGGCAATTATTGTTCCATATTAATAATGTACATAGCTAACTGGGGTGGTGTTGCTACGGTAGCGTTGTCGCCTCATAGTAAGACATTGTCCTGTTTGATTCTCAGCTAAAGCGTCTTCTAAGTTAAGACATGCGTGAATGGGCGTACCTTCGTTGAAGGTTGTGCGTCACGGCTGGCAATTCGGTACGTAAAAATTTACTGCCAATCATTAGCGGACTGGAGTTCCGCTGTGGCGACCCCTAACCAGGAAAAGCCGAAAGATACAACAACATTAATAATGTATATAGCTATTAAGAACAGTAGAAAAATGCTGGGGAAATAAGCCATGACAGAAGGACTACGTATTAGACAAGGAACAGATATTCGGTGAAGGCTACTTTAAGGTGATTCTTTATCATCACTTGTTTTGATTTTTTTCTGACTTTAGTTCACTAAATATTGTTGATAGTTTCTCCACATAGTTTAGCTATGGATACAGCTTGAAGGCAAGGAAACACATCCCACTTTTTGTGGACATCTTAGAGTCTTGTAGTTCATATGGCAAAAAAGAAAAAATACGACTGCAAATTATTAACATTTTAGTCAGTTTTGCCATCAGTCCCCTTTCTTTCCTAGTACTTGATTTTTTGCAATGTGCAAAAGCAACATTTATAATATGAAAAATAAACTAGCAAAACGATTTATCAACTTGATGAAGAAAGTGATAAAAAGGATTACAACTAGAAAGGAGTGATATAATGTCTGGGAAAAGAAGATGGACCAATGACATCATAAAAAAATGAAAGAAAAAGTAATAAAAATATTTCAGAAGGTAGAAACTAATAATTAAAACTGCATTGTAATCTAGAAAAAAAAATGCCCTTGATATAATCAAGCCAGCCTCTATATTTTACTATAGCTTTGGCCTACATTACTGACTGCAGACATGGTTAACCAGTTACACAGGAAAAAATGAAGACTGTTCCATGCCATCACTTAAAATAAAATCAAACAAAATACAATTAAAGTAAAAAAAAATAAAATAAAAACAAAAAATCAATATGGGTCACAATTAAGGACTGAGAACATCTGTTTATTATGTGCTGTCCTCTGAAGGACAAAGCTACTATAATCTGACCAGTTATCCTAGTAGGAGAGGTATAAGAAATATATTGTTTGCAGTGAAAGGTTACAATGGTACAGACTGTTAACATCCCTGAGATATGTGTATCGATAAAGTATAATAAAATTATCTACGTACAGTAATCCTCTTTCTCTAAATGAATTGCTTGGTTATTTTTGATCACAGTCAAATTCAAATTAATGTTGGCAAAATGCCATGCCCCTCAAAATTGTATATTCCATCATCTAAGGAAGGTATAAAATACCTCAAAACGAGGTAACGATTTACAGTAGTAGAATGCATACATGCATATATGCTGATATTTTGAAATACAAATACAATGCGTGTTCTGAATGATGCATAAAAACTTAATATGATAGCCTTTGTCAATGAGGAATACGGAACTTGAAAAAAACAGCAAAAGAAAGTATGAAAAAGAGATTATATTACTGACATTAGAAGAAAAATCTAGAAAGATGATAACTATAAAATGGACTGAAACAGCTATCTCCAGGCAAAGTCCTATTGCATGAATAGTTATAGAAAGGCTTAGTTAAGCCAAACATGAATGTATAACAATGTAATCTCAAGATGGCAGTTAATGAACAACATAGTTCACAGAAAGTCTGTTGAAAAAAGTTTGAGATACATACAAATAAAGTTTATAGAATATAAAATTAGATGCAGCTGCACCTCTCATGCTGGGCTAAGGAATACATATATGATGGATTTGTGTACTGAAAGATATAACAATGTGGCAAGACACTGGAAACATTTCAGTAACGTACACAAGTAACTGATTAGCACACCAAGTGAGAATTGCACATTACTGAAAATGAAAGAAGAAACAACAATGCCATCTGTTGTACCTGAAGAAATAAAGGAAAACGCGGCATCAATTATGCACAGACAAGCATGATATTATGAAAGATTAGTCTGAGCAAGCGAGAGCTAAAGTATTACAGAAAAAAAACTACAAAGGAGTTTGAGGGGACAGATTGTCTAATAGGAAATAACTTTAATCTATATTTAAATATGCTAGTATTACTGATACCCTCATACAAACTACAAAAGTAAGGTACCCTGAATTACTTTGGGGTGTTTGAAGAGTAGTCTAGCCAAACATCAATTAGTTAAGCTGCACCGTTATTATGAACTCAAAACATCCTGACTTAGAAATAAAATTCATTCCTCTACAGCACCGAAAAAAAAAAAAAACTATTGGTTGCTGAAATTAATCTGAATGAACAAAATAAAAATTCCTTTGTGTGAGACGAGAGTTTCCAGCAATCATTTTTATTGGATTACATCTGCATTAGAGCAAAAATGTTTCACAGACAGCTTTAATAAGGTAGATGCTCAGTTGTACAGCTGTAACAGCTATCATACTGATATCCAGGTAAGAGACTGCTTTAGAAATGCAAAAGGCCTCACACTTTAAGCTGATACAAACATTTTTAAACAAATGAACTTATTGCATGGTAGAAAACCTTCTCGGTATTCTTTAATGCTTTATCTCCACCTCTCTTATTTTTTGAACCTGCATCTATTACAGTGTGTTTTGCATGCAGGTTCCTTCCACTTCTCCATGCCACTTCGCACCCAGACCAAAGACAAACTGCCCTAAATGCATTCTTCCTCTCCTCCTTCTATTACATAGGTGTTCTGTTTCCAAGGTTGATATGATGTCAGTGCAGTCTACTGATATTGCTGAAATGCATGCACTGGAGTGAGATGCAACAGCAAAATCTTCCAATGACATCATGAACGTTTTGTGCCAGGAAAACTCTATCTTCAGTCTACCCTTTTCTGGAGTAGGGTGGAATAGCATGATACGGCAGATGGCAGACAGCATGAGGTCTCCACAAATGTTTAAAAAAGGTCCTGGATAAGCTTCCCAATAAAAGACAACACAGAGCAAATGAACTATACCTCAGTTTTCAGAAAACCTCCAACTTCTGGAAAATGCTACTGAGTCAAATCTCTGGATAAATGACATGTATAGGAACATCAACAGAATAAATTATACAGTTTGCTTCAGGATGACATGATCAGCAAATATCACATGAGATGTGAGAAGATATGTAATTTGTTAACTTTTTGCTGTTTTATATTTAAAATTTCCCCCCAAATTGCATCACACATCTCCATGACCACTCCCCTTGTATACATCATCCCCAGGATTCATGAAGCTTGGCGCAAGGATGGCGGTAGGCCTGCGCCGACAGTGCTGCATGAAGATGGCGCAGTAGCGCCAAATGCATATTAATGAAGGTGCGCTGCCGCCACAGCCACATGCACAGGAAAGGAGCGCGAGTGCATAGGGCGTGTCAAAGTGCCGCACGAAGGCATGGAAATGGCAGCTGTCAACGCGCAACCGAAAATGCTTGCATATAACAAGTTGCAAGATATTTAATCACATCTGTCAGTGTCCGTGGATACTGAAACGTATGCAAAGCATGCAAGAAAGTTCCTGTGAACACAAAGTGAAGAAGCAAACATAAATGCACAGTAGGGAATAACGGGACCCTATCCCACGAACAAATGACATGGAAGACCGTGTGGCCGTAGTCCAACGCAGTTTAGATAGCTATACCAAGTGGAAGTGAAATGCATCATATGTTAGCGAGCCACCAGTAGGCACTTTCAGCCCAATGATGAGGGTCACCAGCTGACCCATAAGGTGAGGGAGGGTACACAGCTGGGCAGATGTGTCCATAACAAAATACACGATAAATGTAGATATCTAGCGACCGTATGTCCGAATCATATCCCACAAGGCATGTAATAGTCACATACAAAAGGTATGCCCATATTTCACATACCAAATGTGATAGGAAATAGAATAAGCATGTAAATGAAACAGAAGGAGCATATAAACAGCTACAACAATAAGGAAACATTTAGGCTGAAAGGAACAGTATTATCCATACCGTCGAATGTGGGGACGTGTTGTCCAGTACAGTCGGATATGTGTACGGAATATATCCCTTCCTGGACATAGGAAAAGGTGGCATCCTACCAATGAGTAGAACAGGCTGCCAAAATCTGGAAATCAGCGGTACAAGCTGAACTTGTCAGGATGTGACACAGTTGAACGGGTAGTACCCGGGTAAACCAAACATGTAATGAAAGTTAAGTATGGGCATGTACCTATGTGCGTGAGGTATAGCATGTGGAAAGCAAACATGGCAGGGTAGTCCACACAACCAGACAAGTACCTGACACATGTAGGGTATTCAATGTGTTACTCTGGCTGTGTCATGGGCCAACAACCAAAGCAGTGATGTAAGGGGTGTGAGGAAACTGTGTGTGTGGGGGGATGGGCAATGGAACAATCCTCCAAGGCGATACTGTGTCATATGCAGAATAGGTGAACCAGAGGTGTATGAGGGAGCAGCAGGTGAAGCTGAAAGAAACACAAACACATGTATAAACAGCTGCAATACAAGCAGACAGGCCATACTGTAGAACATAATCCCACAAACATATGAATATTGAAATGTGCAATACAAATCGATAGACATGTCACCGGCACATACCCACAGATTGGTCCTGATGGAACTGGCCATAACAAATGCAACACACCTGGATGCATAATGGACTACCCAGCATCCCCTCCACATCACACAACCCGCTCCCGTACCTGAACGTCCACCAAATCCAGCCATACTTAGCCTACTGGTTTGGTGCAGCCACAGCTACACATAGTGACCACTACGCATATGTAGTAGGTAGTGTCACCCTAGGCAGTTGTAGGATTGCACACTATGCATCCCTTGCATGTAAAACCCCCAGCACATTTTCATAACTCCAAAAAGATGTTCGTTATTTCACTTGTTGTGGATCGGTCCAATTTTTTGATATCCCTCATGGGATATGTAAGCTGTGTAAACATTAGAATGGAAGACACGAAGTCCAGTCCAGTAGAAATCTGGACACAAGTTGGAATGTGCATTTGAGGTGCACGACACTGTCCAGCCCTAAGTGGTCATGCATAACCTACCACCCAGGATCAAACACCTGCCCGTAACGCACGTGTCCCGACACGAATAAGCGGGAGAATATATTGCACACATTCGCATAGTGACACATGGTATAAGGGTGATGAAGGGACTGACGTAAACAGGATACGCCTGATCCACTGTGTGAGGGACAATTAATGTGTGTGTAGGTGTGACCTGACCAACAATGGTACAATGCCAAATGTCTTGTGACCGTAGGGAATAACTATGCACCATACTGCATGTAACAGTTGCCTAAAGCGGTCACATCAGGATAGAATAAACATAAGTCATACAAGAAACAGGCAAACAACAAAAGTGCCAAAGGTATAAGGCTTACAGCTAGGAAAGAAATGATTGTTCTAAACCTGCAGTGACCATGGCTATGCGTTGGCCCAAAAAATCTGGTGTCCGCAGTAGGGTTGTCATCTGTCCCGCTTTGCGAGGGATAGTCCATCGTTGGACAGTTGTGTCCTGACAAAAGACATTTCAAATGGCAAATGTCCTGGGATTGTAGGACATAATTATGCCCCATATGTTATGTAAAAGTAGCAGAAAATAATGATTGCAGTATCTACAATACCTAAATGTTACAAAAAACAGTATAAGCAAATAAACCGCTACAACAATATGCTTTTATGTCGGCAAATAAGAAAAGTTCTATCCGTTGTACTGACCATGGGTATGTGTCGGCATGTAAAACCAGGTGTGTTCTGAAAATGTCCCATCTTGGCCATGTGAAAAGGTGCCAACTGTAGTCACAGGAATACAGCACAACCCGTGCATATGACAATGTCAATGATACCAGTGGTCAGATTATTTGCACAATAACTGGCCAGACCCTTAAAAACTCACAAAGCCAGTGCCCTTTGGGGGAAAGGTGTTGAATGAGAATGGCTACTCACAACAATGAAGAGTACTAGAGGCATTTAACTGCAGACAATTAGTAGTATTACGAATCTGTCAACATGCTCCAAGTTAATAGTACTAATATGGTAGAAGTGTCCGTGATTGTCCCTGAGTTGTCATAGCCTTGTCCCTGTCACTGTAGACATCAGTCCCCAACTATCAGAGAGGTCTGTACACAGAAGTACACCAACCAACTGTCCCAGCTGTTGACTAGACTATTGCATACCTGTAGTGATTTCATAACAGATGTCCAGAATAATATTCATTGTATGTATAAATGAATGAAATAGTCAAATGGGAAGGGAAACCACCCCCCCAACCTACATTATATAGTGGAACCACTCCCCGCCCTAAATTATGCAGCGGTGACCCAATAATGTGGTCAGATGTGCCCAAACACCTGCGTCTGTAAACACAGGTAGACTGTGAAACTTTGGACTAACTCTGACCATGTGCTGCATCTGATCTTTGAACAGCGCCAGGGCAATGCTAGTCACCAGTCGGCTGAGCCTAAACCTGGACAAGCACATGAAAACCCTGACAATCCAACATGCGTATGTGCAAGGACTATAAGTGTAAGGGTTATGAATATCCTTGGAGTGAGTAGACTCGCAGCACGGGTCTAGAGCAGTAAGAAACAGGGAATGTCCAAATTGTAGTACTGCAGTTTTCCCAGCAGGAGAATGGATGCCTGCTGTGTAAGGGAAGCGGTGAGGCATATGTCAGAGTAGCTATGAACCATGGGTATACATATAAATGAGCCAGAACACCAATAGTGTAGTGGTTACAGCATCCGCCCAACGTAAAGACATTCTCGGTGCAAGTACGACTATAGCACATATTAATTGTGTAATAAAAGCCTCTGTGCTGTAAAGCCAACAGTTATACATGTAAAGGTGACCGCGTTCACATGGGTCCGTTAACCGGATTCCATCAAAGTGGTACTGTCATAAGGAATAAGGCACATGTAATCTGAAAGACGTGCCTGTAAACATATGTAAGTCAGAATAAGTAGATGCAAGTGGGCCTGCGCGGGTGTACGCAGCTATTAGCATAGCAAATGTATGTTGTCTTCTACAGCTGTACCTTTCATATATATATATATATATATATATATATATATATATATATATATATATATATATATAGTTATATAGATGTGTGTATAGAGAAATATCCACAGACATAACAGAAATATGCAATTATATAGCTACATATCTATCTACATACACACACACACACACATATATATATATATATATATATATATATATATATATACATATACATATATATATATATATATATATATATATATATATATATATATATATATATATATATATATATGTTAGGAATGCTGAAAGACGAAAGCAAACCTAAGGGTTGTGAAGGGAATTCAGAGCAAGTTAGGAATTATGAAGTGCTCGCAGTGTATGTCACATAAAGCTGCACAAGTGTGGGTAGAGCATTGCTCTCCACACCAGAGGCAGGGCTATACCAGTGGCCATAACATCGTTGAAGTGCTACGTCAACATTGTGAACAGATGGAATGTAGGACATGTTGCGACCACCTACACTTATAACACACAAATTATTCATAATGCATAACACCAGGAAAGGCACGTATGTGCAAATATTAATGGATGGTGAGTCTGTGAATACACGAGGCGGTACAAAATGTGTGTTGGGCCCCAACGCTCATGAGAGGGCAATGTGTAAAGTTGTGTCATGGCTGCGATATCAGGTGTATAATATCTGTTATGCGGGGAAACTCAACACGGGTGTGCAGGAGAAACCATGGATATGCGAGTATGGACACAGGGGTGATAGGGTATGTTGCGCCCGGTGCAATGGAGTGGCCCGTGGAGGTCAGCTAGTAGGGTTACCACCATTTCAAATGCTCAAAGTGGGATATTTTCTGTTGAAATGTCAGATTTGCAGGACAAAACATACCCATGACCAGTACAAATGATAGAACTTCATCTTTCTGCCAAAATAAAAGCTTATTTGTGTAGCATTTGAGTTGCTTATGCTATTTCATATCACATGTAGATGTTTCAGAGAAAAAATAACTGTTTTATGAAACTATGAAAGAAAATGTAGGAAATATTTTCGTACAGTAATCTCAGGACACCTGCCATTGTGTCAGTTTTTTGCAGGACACAACTGCCCAAAGCGGGACTGTCCCTCACAACATGGGACAGGTGGTAACCCTAGCTAGTACGTAGTTGTGATTCCCAGATAGAGCGTCATTTGCATGGAGACATGCTTGAATGGGCGTATCATTGTCGGACGTTGTGCATCAGGTCTGGCGGCACGGCATGTAAAAACTATACGCCACCCATGAGCGGAACAAAGTTCTGCTGTGACAACCCAAACCGGGAAAAACAGAAAGACACAACTACATGAAGACAACAATTTGTCAACGTACAGTCACAGTAACACAAACACACATCCTTTCAACAGTAATAATATGAATGTGTACAGAAACAAGCACAGTAGCAGGAATAATAGGCTGCACATACGAGGAATAGGTCGAATGACACTATCAGAACCCAGCTAGCAGCGGCACCCCAGACATGAAAAACCTGCGACATCTGTTCGCTGCACAACGTGCAATATACAGAGCACAAGTTCACCGGAGTGAAGTGCCGGTGTCAGAATGACTAAGGCAATAGTATGCTGTTGAAGCAGGGATAAAACCAATATGCATGTGTAAGTGTCCATGTCCGGGAAATGTATAGGTTAACGGACACACATATGTATATATAGATAAAAACGTATATATACAAATAGCTATAATAATTGACATACACATATATATATCCATACGGACATACACACATATATATATATAAATATACATATATATATAGATATACATATATATATATATATATATATATATATATATATATATATATATATATATATATACATATACACACACACACACACACACACACACACACACACACACACAAACACACACAAACACACACACACAAGGATATACTACGGATATATATAGATATATATACACAAACAACAGGTAGTGATATATACACATACACACAAAACAAACTATATGTCAGTGTAGATATACACATTCACATAAATAGGTTACTTCACCGCAATTAGGGGTAACATATTTACAGCCCAGGCATTTGTGACTGGGAGGTCCAATAAAGAAATGTTGTACCCCCTCACATTGCCCAGCTAGGCCAGACAGACATACAGACAGGTAATACAGATCAATACACTGCTGCTGTCCAAAACACCAGTAGGAAAGGACCAGTGGGAGAGTTCTGCAAGGTCTACACTTTAAACATGGATAACGGTGTCCCTTGCGGTACCCCAAAAATTCAGGGTATGTGTGAACCTGTAGTCATCGATGCAAGCAGGATGTAGGTGTACATGGAACAGTAGGTTGTGCAAGTGTGATAATACATGGGTTGACAAAACGTACGACATGTGTCCCAAGATGGGGAGAGTGGGCAATGTGTAGGGGTGTGCTCATACCCCAGCTGCGCTCACAGTAAGTATTTGTCACGACTGCTGTAGAGGGGTGCCAGGTAGGTGGACCATGGGTATGCATTAATGGGCCTAAGTGTGCAGGTGCTGATTGGCAGAGATGTAGTAGGCCCGCCCAGTGGAAGTCATTAATATTCCTATGTGGGCATAGCATATGCCTACACCTCCCAAACCTGAAGAGCACATCTACCGGATGGTTTGTAAACCATCGGGGAATACATAGAGACCAACACAGTGCCGTGTACCCGAGTAGCATGGACGTCCATAGTTATGTATCAGAATGTAACAAAGTCCAAAGAAACACTGCCAGAACTACTGATATTAGGTGAACAGGTGGCGGAATACAGGTAATGACAGATGACAACATGTATGAGTCATAAGCAGCATGTACCTCGACAAACGTGAATGAATATATATGTTCTGTGACTGTGAATGTGTCTGGTTAATAGAACCAATCATCTAAATGTCTCCCGCAGGGTGTTATGCATTATTGCTGATACGGTGTTCAGTCACACCCATTGGTATGTGAGTTCTGCTACTGATGGAAAGTGCATAAGTTGCTGACCACGTCAGGTAGATGATAGCATAATAGAAAAGGTTAAACACCCATACGCCTGCGAGGGACACACCCGTCTGGGCAGTTGTGTCTTGAAAAACAACAGTTATGGCACATGGCCTGTGAATTCCTCTCAACTGTCCCCGATTTTCATGGTAACAGCTACATGCAATAGGAAACAGTATTATCAATTATAATGCTACATAAATAACCTTAATGCATGCAAACCATGGAGGTCGTCCATGTACTACTGGCTGTGGCTCAGACCTCTCAACTAATTGGGGACAAATTGAAACAGATTCACGGATAAGTCAAGTAAATACAAGGAGAATCAGGGACACATTTAAAATATTAGAGCTATTAACTGGAAATATTCACAGAATCAGAGCATATGAATTAATACACATTTTCTGAAGTAAAAAAAGTTTGTAACTCTTACTTATTGTCATTATTCATTAAGTGTAATTCACCACCTTTCCTCCAAACATCACTAGTTTTAGGAGGGATTAAGAGGGACAGAGCTAAAATATGATTCAAAATCAGGGATGGCCCTGTAAATCAGGGACAATTGAGAGGTATGCTGTGGGTATGTGTTGCCTTGACACATGTGATAGTTCTACATATTGGGTCAATAGGTCCGCCACCAGTCTGAACGGCCAAAGTGGAACCTGGTCTGTAGAACTGTCAGATGTACCAGGGCAGAACATACATACAGCCATGCATAGTACAGAAATATAAATATCGGAGCAAATCAAAGCATAGTCTAGCAGCAGTATAGTTGCTTATGCTACTACATATGACACATCGATGTGGCAGGTATACAAGACCTGTAACAAGCAACCAATACACACCTACAACATGAGAAGGTCCCCTAATCAAGACAGTTGCAATGGCTAGAGTATTGTCCATACTGCTCAACTGTCCCTGAATGTCAGGTACGTCCCTGCGTTTGACTGAAAGTCAAATAGCATAACAACATGTATGCATGTAACTTGTGAATACTGCAGCGCCCCCACAGGTGTGTCTGGATACCAGAACTGTGAACCGAGCATCCCAAACACATGCACATGTATATGTCTTGCCTGTGCATCCGCCTCAGTATGGTGTGAGTGTTCAGGTGTGTGTGCATTGCTGATGGGTGTTATAAGCCATTACACCAGTGTTTACTTCGCATCCCCCACTGGGAGACTGTAGGGGATGTCCACATAGGCATTGGTGTGCTACCACTGTGTCAGACACCATATATCGGACACATCACAGCTTCCAGGGCAGACAGCACACACATTCAATGTCATGCCCTGGCCATTGCATAGGGCCTAGCTGTTGGAGGGTATGCCCCTGCACTGACTGTAGGCCCTACCCTGCTCCCTGGGTGGTGCTACGTGTGCAGGCTATAGCACCCAGTACCCCAGGGTACTCATCCATGTGGTGGAACAGATTCATATTGCTGGTCCACTAATCACGTATGTGGAGGACCTGCACGTGCTCACTAGCATGTGTTGACATGGCATCTGTGAACTGGTGCAATACTCTGGATGCAGATGCCTATGAGATACCCATGATATCCCCAGTTGTGCTGTGTGAGGTACCTGTGGCTAGTACACCTAGGACAACACATCCCATGGTATCCACTGTGATGCGTTCCCCTCGGCCTGTGTGATGTGTTAGGCACAGGTCAACAAGCTACTGTAGGAGGTCTCTGTCCACTCCATAGTGCTCCAATATCACCAGCCCATGTAGACCCTGGTAAGTCACCATCGGTCATTAAAGTCTTATGTCACCCCAGTAAGGGTTGTTCGGCAGCATACACATCTGCACTGCCCCAACCCCCTGCACATGTTGGTATATGTTGCCTGCTGCAGCCCGTGTCATTTGCTTGGACTGTGTCGTGAAATGTCCCTACAGGTATACACCAGTGGTGTAGAGTGTGGATGAAATATGTGTGTATGCTGCTTGCTTGCATTAGTGTACTGTTCATGTGCGGGCTGGCCATGTCATCAGCTGATTGTGCTGATCAACACCTGTTTGTGCAGCCTGGACACCCTGACTACCCCACCACTGCTGTCATCCCTCCCAACATCACTAGGCAGGTATAGACACACCACTAGCTGAGGTTTGCTAAGGCAGGAGCAGTCCTGAGGCACAGTTCTGCAATGTACATACAGTATGCCTGACCCCGCTCCTATGCTATCAACTATATGTGAGACCTGCACCTGGCTGACTACACACATACACTCCAGGGACCAGCAGCACACCCTGGTGATGAATGTGATACACCATAGTCAACCTCATCTGCATAGTATAGTCTTCTAATGAATAGTTATATGACCCATACCGAACCTCCAACATATTAACCACTGCTCAGTGTCGCTCAGATCCACACACAGCTGGCAACAGGTGCCCTACCATCACCATATTCAATGTCCCATGGTCTACCCAGCAACAAAATTACTGGTGTCTACACGACAACAACCCGTGGCCCTGAACACCACAGACGATGTGCATTAACACCACGCCATGGCAGATATACATAGATCCCAGGTTATCACGTACAGATCATCCGGCACAAATAGTCAATAGTGCTGAACTCCCCAGACATATGTTTACATCTATGTCCACCTCTACATCTACATATATCACATATATTATTTGTAGACATATATACATGGACATATATATATGTATATATACATACACACATATACATGTACACATATGTAGATATGGTATTTATGTCACAACAGCGAACCACATGACAGCAATGCATTAGACAGGAATGGAAAGGTAACCACATGTGCCACCTGCATCATGTAGTGTTGTTAATATCAAGGCACGTGTGTTATGTTGCGTCACACGGCTCAGACCATAGCAAGGGTAAGAGTAGGGCTGCTGACAGTTACTCACCAGACCTATTGGCGACTGTATGTGTTGACAACCCAGTGTCTTGGCAGAATATGCGGGATGTGGACATTAAATAGGTCAGCAACAAAACAAACTGGACACATCCTGCAGCTAGCCACCCACAGATACCAACACATACAGTATAACCGCCAAACACAAACCTGCCATGCCCTTGAATCGAGCATCTACCTGTCTAGTCTACCACACTACAGCATTATGCAGTAACAGAACGCGCTACCGAGTTGAGGCATCACCGCACTCCCACAGGCATACTTCTAGGCTAATGACATCATCCGCAAAGGCAGGGTTGGGAGTCGAACATACACCTAACTACCTTATCACACTACAGCAATACGCAGTTACAGAATGTGCTCCCGAGAATACTGAACACAGCACTCCCATAGGCATACTTCTAGGTGGGTGACATCATCCGCAAAGGCAAAGACGCCGATAGGGAATGTATGTGCTGTGAGCCATCTAAAAGCATTACTCTGCCCACAGGCAGCTGGAAACACACACACATACACACACACACAGGCACACACCTGGCAGTTGAGCATACACCTAACTACCTTATCACACTACAGCAATACGCAGTTACAGAATGTGCTACCGAGAATACTGAACACAGCACTCCCAGAGGCATACTTCTAGGTGGGTGACATCATCCACAAAGGCAAAGACGCCGATAGAGGATGTATGTGCTGTGAGCCATCTAAAAGCATTACTCTGTCCCCAGGCAGCTGGAAACACACACACACACACACACACACACACACACACACACACACACACACACACACACAGCTGGGAGTCGAACATACACCTAACTACCTTATCACACTACAACATTTCTCAGTTACAGAATGCGCTACCGAGATTACTGAACACAGCACTCCAAGAGGCATACTTCTCGGTGGGTGACATCATCCGCAAAGGCAAAGATGCCGATAGGGAATGTATAGAGAGTGAGCAGTCTGAAAGCATATTACTGTCCCAAAGTAGACGTAGATAAACACATGGCAGTGGTGTGATCGGGGCAACTAAATATCTACAGTGCACTACAACAACACTACATAGATACATTACTCGCCACAGACAGTACACCCTTCAAGGCAGTCAACCAGTGTGTTCAATGTAGGCATCCATCGTGACGTGGAACATGGACATCTGTTGCCTGGATGACCACCATTGCTATACAGGATGTCAATGGCCATGCCCATACACAGAGCCACATCACCAACACAAGGTGTCACTGGGCATGCCCACACACTTAGTATCACACGTCCGTCTGGAATGTACTGTGTGTCCATCTACACAACGGTGTACTGGGCATGCTCACACACTTAGCAGTTGCAAATGGCCATCTGGCATGCACACGGATTCTAAACACGGAAGGGTGCAGTTTGGAATGTACTGTGTGTCCATCTACACAAAGGCATACTAGGCATGCTCACACACTTAGCAGTTGCAACGGGCCGTCAGCAGTTACAAAGGGCTGTCTTGCATGCACATAGATTCTAAATATGGAAGGGCACAGTATGGTGTTACTGTCCCCATGTACATGAATGCCATTCACATGTACTGACCAGTACACACTCAGGGGCCATCAAAGATGTCTCAGGTGTAGATCACAGAGGTACACACCGCAGTCTACACTGTAGCCCTCAGACATCACCATGTCGTAGGACCAGCAATACACTGCCATGCATTACCAAAACACTGTGTGACTCATGACCCAGTGGACTGTACATAGGTCTACAGCAACTGTGCAGACTACACATGTACTGACAGGGTTCCATCATGTGATATGCATTGCAATGATACCACTGTAATGACCAGGTCTGCTCTACACATACCAGGGGCCCTGGGTCTTACACAGCTGTGACAGATGACTGTCACTGTACACCAAAGAACACACATGTTTGGATATGACATACATGTAATCACAGTGGATGTGTGCATGGACCACACACACAACACATATGTACATAGCATAGCTTTTGCTGTCCTCCATGCAGACAAGTGGCTACAGCAATCACACTCACGCAAATGGAAGGTGGATCCATGGCTGTTGAATGCTAACAGTACATGAGGTAGAAATGTTGACCGAGGACACATTCCCTCTGTACTAGTTACCTGTGACACCCATCATTCCATGTGTTATGTATGTCAACACACATGTCCATCAATTGCAATGCATACAAACATGGCTACATGTCAGGCATGTAGGACCACTACACATGTACAATTTGTAGTGTGCATGCAGCTACCATGCATGTGCAGTAGCTGATATATGTGACTCATCTGTGTCTAACTACAACATGCAGTTGCAATGCAGCCCCATCATTGACACCTGTATATGGTGACATACTGACAGTACGGCAGGATGTACATCAGGTATGGATGGATGTGTGTACATAAAGTGGTGATCCACCTGTGCAGATGAATATTTGCCGGGGATGGCTCACAGGTATGTCACACGCCATCCTACTATTACATGTGCAAACAGTATGCTATGTTACTGTTACTTGATGGTGAAGACATAAAACCTATACAGCAGTCAGGTGTTACTGACTGTACGTCACCTGACACCTGTAACACGTACATCCTCCCGTGTGCATATAGCACCACAATTGCCAGACGTAGCGTTGGTACACATAATGTGGCCAATACTGCTGCATGTCTGTCAGACATATCATCATATAGCAGGTATATCATTCAGACTACTGCCATGTGTGTTTGCTTGTGTGACCATATATGCCACATATGGTGGGGATTACATCCCAATTGTTACACACTCCTGTACACTGTTGTAGAGATCTGTACATACTGCAGTGTGGAAAGCATGACGTAGGCAGGGGTGGTGTGTGTATCACACACATCAGCTATCCATTTGTGTATGACATTTGTGGTCTCCACAGTGTGTGTGTGTGTGTGTGTGTGTGTGTGTGTGTGTGTGTGTGTGTGTGTGTGTGTGTGTGTGTGTGTGTATGTATGTATGGCTGTCTGGTGCATGGAGTGAGGGTGTATGCTACCATACAGAACACACAGGATCCTTAACCCCTCATGGTGATGCAGTCTACTACCCTGTTGATGCCCTAGGTCTCGGCCGTACTGGCTACCTGTACATGTTGTTTCTCTGTGTCGCATCGCATGGGTGCACAGTACTGTGAGGGTGATGACCACATAGGCAGGGGTCCTCACCTCAACATTATGGGGTGTGCGTTATAGTGTTGTTGACCCCGTGCGTGCGGGCATGTTCCTGTAATGTGACAGGGTATGACTGCTACACAGTGAGGCCTCATGCTATCAGGTGGCCTCTAACATTATAATCGGCTGGACCACTGTGTACAACCCCTGCACCATGTCAACATACCTGTGATGTGACCTGGTGTGGCTGTCATGTCTCTAGCCACTGTAGCCTATTAAACTGCCCACATGTGTCTGGATCAGTATATGTGTGGACATCTGTGGTATGTTAGCCTTTCCAACAGTCAGGTTGAGGCTAAGTATAACATGCTGATATTGCCATACTTGCCTGTGAGTACTCCACAGTTACACATGGGAGACTGCAAACACTGCTACCTGTAGGCACATGCAAGTGGACCATAAGGAGGGAACCAGGGCATCATTACCAACATGCTGTTACTGTTGTTACCAAGACACATACTGTGAACATATAGCAATTTATGCTAAACCTGTACTACATGGTATTTCTGGTGTGTGTTAACAGTACACAACTAATGTTATATACACTTCTCTCACTATTCTGTTCACCCTGTGCATCATGCCATTTGAGCATGTCCCTGCACCGATGGTGTGGATTACAGGGATGCAGCACAGGCTTCATCATATGCACAGGGTGATAATGTTTGCCAGGGGCATAGGCTGCACCAATGGATGACATCATGTGGGTGGTTAAGGGCCGGTGAGATGATTGGACATGTCTGTTCAGTATGCATGTGGGTGTTGTGGTGCCCTACAGATGTGTTTGCTGTGTGCGTGTATGTGTGCACACAGTTCTGCCTTTTGTGAGGCCTACACAGGGGTATTATTGACAGCTCTAAATTGTACAGACCAGGTTGTACAGCTCACTGTGACCGGCCACGGCCACGTGACCTGCACCTGCCAGGGGTTGCACGGGCACTACCAGGCAGAGGTACAGATAGGCTATTGTCCGATGACACATGTCCACTGGAACCATGTCCCCACTGGGAACATCCAGGGCCATGTCCACATGGCCTGCTGTGTCCTGGTGTGGACAGCGCAGCATCAGCTGCACTACTACTGCTACCAGCACTATGTGAGCGGGCATGTGAGGCGGCATGCTCACGTTGACCTGCATTAGGTGGTGTAGCTGGTTTACATCCACGTGGCCTACGCCTCACTCCTACCATATGTTCCAGCACAGACAGCTCACGCTCGTGGATTGCCATGCCACGGTCAAGGATTCCAACCATGTCACCCAATCGCCTGTCCAGAACATCAGCAATCTGCTGTTGAGCATTTGCCAATGCCTGGATGTTGTCATTTAGGGTACGGATAGCAGCCCTCTGCAGCCTCTGCCCTTCTCTGTTCTGCCGTTCAGCACATACCTGTGCCGCCATTACAGTCTGGAACATGCGTCTGGTGATACCAGCTGCTGCTCTCTGTCCTGCAGGTGCATGTCTGCCAGAGGTCCTCCTACAAGCAGCACCGGTTACATGCCTGTGTGGCACATCTGCAGTCATTACACTGACACCATGGTGTGGAGACACACCTACTGTAGCCACCACACATTCCTGTTCCACGCTAACAGATGCTGACTGTCCTTCCTCTATGGCCACTGGTGATGCGGTATGTGTTGGCAGCAGAACTCTGTGCGGGGAAGAAGGGGACATAGCTGGGATGGCAACCATTGGCACAGATTCAGCCCCTGACAACCGTGCCTGTACCTCATGCATATGTTCATCACTGCTAGTATCTGTCAGGACACTAACATCAGATGAACCACAGGAAGGTAACGCACCTACATCACCTGTGAATGCAAAGAAAGACACTAAATTACAATAGACACACACACACACACACACACACACACACACACACACACACACACACACACACACACACACACACACACACACACACAGACACACCATACATGTGATTTGACAGACGGCATGCAGCATGCCTGTGATACAGCAGACGGCATGCAGCTCAGACATTAATAGTGTTAGTTACCATACCTCCCTGGGGTGCACACTACAGCAAGCAGGTGTCATATTAGTAGCCATGCAGTTCACACAATCATGGTAGTATGCATGCATCCCCGTGATACACCATGTGGACCAGAACAGGATAACAGTACACATGGCTGACATGACCTTGACATGTAATCTGCTGATGTGTGCATTAACATGCATACATGTCTGACACAATGGTGTCCTGACACATGTACAGCGTAATGGGCATCACATTGCGGTGTTGTCTGTATGCCCTACAGATAGAATGCATGTTTAGCAAATGTGCATGAGCATGGAAGGGTAGTGTGAGCCGTCTACATTGCTATATAGTGTGAAGTACAGACACTGTGCCATTGCATGGCATCATGAGGCATCTAGATTGCTATACAGTGCATAATATGTACACATTGCATAGCCATAACTGCATGCATACCCATGACATAACTGTGGATTGTGACCCACGATGCTGAGATGTATACACACCAAACCATGCTGTGTCATGTGATAGGTCACTGGAGGACCTACAGATGACACTCCTGCACAACTACTACAGAGTCTTAGCTGCCTGGCAACCATGTCCATACATAGCAGACTTGTCAATTCACCATGTCCCACATGACATTGATGTACCACACACACGAGGTGCACAGCTAATGGTGATGTCCTACCGCAGCAAGGGAAATGTACAGTATCTGTAGCGTGATGTGGTGTCAATGTCTGTGGAAGGTATACAGGTGACTACTGTCATGCTATGACACAGTCATGATGTTCAACACATCTTATATGGTAGACGTCAGTGACACCTCCACTAGCTGTGCATAGGATTTTAGGATGTCCAGTGTACCACATCAACTGTATAATCAGTCAACTAAAGCTATAATTGGACCATGTGTGGACAATGTGCAACAGGGTGTATACACATCACATCTACTGTGTGGCTACATGTCTGTGGCCATCCCATATGGCCATGTGTGCACATGCGTTGGCCAAATGTGTGTGATGGCCGTTTATCACACATCTGTGTTGTCCCATATGACATAAACCCATAGATGTCAGATATGTCACCATCCACAGGGCTATGCAGACAATGAGTTGTACGTTTGGTATGTGGGGTATGGGTTATGGGTTAGTGTGACAATATTGCAGCCAAATAACTACGTGTCTGGGACATGTCAGATGGCACATCACAATGTGTGCACCCATTGCAGGGGCATATAACACAATGGTGACACTTGTGGGCTGCCCATATCACAGCTCACTGTGTGGTACTGTTTGCGTACCACACATGTTGTTCCAATGTATAGTACATATGCCTCCATTGTAGAACACCTCCACCGTTGTATGCACAGCTGTTCACACATGTAGCAATGACAAATACTGTGGTTTCATGTCGGTGTATCATTTCATTTGTATATATTGCACATGGGTGGTCAGTGTAAATGATGGGTGATGTGACCTGTATATAGTGACTGGAACGAACATCAAGTGTACAAGTGTTAACTGGCCACATGGCGAATAGATCTATGCTTTAACATGCCTGATACTGATGACAGTCTCACCTGCAATGGACTCATGTCTGTGCAGCATGCCAGAGGTACCTGTATAGGGGTGACACAGCAGTATGAACATTATCCATGACTGTATGACAGCCACAGGGTGCACTGTGCATGTTAATACATTTGCCTGTACAATAGCATATAGTATGCACATGTGTACATACACAGGTTAGCATACTGTAGTCTGCAGCATGTGTGTCCACATACCTTGTATATGTTGTTACATTACATAATGTACAGTGACACATGCAACTAAATGGGATATAATAGCCATATGTGCAGTACTGGCTTACCAGGCAACTCCAGGCTCATTGGTTGGGAGACACCCACCTCCACGATGGCAGCTAGTGTTTGTGGATGCTGTTCTGAGGGTGTCCCCAGACTGGCCAGTAGCTCCTCAGTGTGTGTGAGTGGGGGCTGGGTTGGTGGCCCACCACCTGTTCCACCTTGTTCCCTGGCGATTGCAGTGGCATGCTGTTTTGCATGTCATATCAAGTCCATGCAGTGTCTGTGCACCTGCTGGTAGGTGCGGTTATGGCCACCCACATTATTCACCCTCCTTCGAAGATCCTGCCACAGGTCGTCCTGCTGCTGGGCATGCTGTGGCACATGGCTGAACAACACCTTGTAGTTCTCATGGAGGTACGGGATGAGGACATCATCCTCCTGGCGGCTATACGCTGGCAGGCGTGTAAGAGGCATTATCTGTAAGACATAATGATGGTGACCGGTCACAGTTTCAGAGATGTACAGAGATACTGCTGCACATACATTTCTAGTAAATCTAGTACATCTGCACAGTTATCTTTGCAAATCATCATGACACTGACATGACTGACATGTTTATGTCACACACATGTAACACCCGTTATGCATAGAATATCATCACCATATATGTGTGTCACCTCATTACATTGTTCATACTCCATGTGAATGCTGTCTTGATGTGGGCATGTCTGTTTGCCTGCACTGGTGTTCTTACCTATCAGCACATGCCTGGATGTGTCCACGGTAATGCTGTTGACCTTGATGCTGTGTATATGTCACATATCAACACATATACTGCCTTAATGGACTTGAGCAGTGACAATGCACACATACGCATGGAAACATTTACATGCATGTGTTTTGCCATATACATCTACACAGCACTGTACAGCTGTTCAACATCCTGCCACGGATCGCCTGTGTTGCACATGTGATAGACATGGGACAATGGCTAGTCAGACATCATTCACAGGGATGGTTATCAACTATAGCATGTACAGGCAAGGTTTCCTAGCTGTATCCGACAGCCATTATGCCACCGTGAGGTGCATCAGTGCCACATTACTGATCCAGACAGTTGATACTACATCTACCATGCTGCCATCACACCATGTATGACAGGGATGACATGTGCAGCTTTGATGGACATGGTTGCATGGTATGGCGGGAGTATGTCACATGTATGGCACAGGGATCTGTCCAGTATATGGCGATGATAGTAGTAGGATGGTGGCTGTCCATGAGGTATGTCTTTCAGATCAGGATATGGACATGTAGCATGTCCAACATCATAGTGTAGCAAATGTCATTATGCAAGGTAGACAGCATGCTGCATAGTGGAGGTGAGGATTGTGAAGGCTGGTATCACCCATCCACGCATGGCCAATACCCCTTAAAAGTGATATGTGATCCAATATTGGTCACCCAAATGCTGTGTATGCCTGTCCAATGATCTCCGTGCTCATGGATGGCACCCTGTCATGACATGGGTACCTCGTATGACTACCTAAGGGGCCTGGAGATGTCACCAACTCAGGGAGATGTACTGCACAGCACCATCCCTTACACAGTGTCCATAATGTTGACCACAGCCTAGGTGGTAGTTAATGGGTACAGGGATATTTACCTAGCGGTGACAATGCTGATATCATCCATCAGAATGTGCACATATGTCACACACCTCACCCACAGAGCCCATTCTGTATGTTGTTCACAACACTGAGACAGCTATTGCTCAAAGGTCATGGCCATTCACATCCTTACATACACAGATGCCTGACATTTGTCTGTGTGGTATGGGCTACAATGAGGGTGGAGTACAACACATTAACCCTGTTTTACTGGAGCTGGCACTGGTGTGATATGCACATGTCACTCTGGCACCTTTTGTAGTGTTGATTCTGTCAACAGGCCACTGGTGGAACACTCCTGTGACATACAAAGGTATATGTAGTCAAACATCCATACTGTCATGTACATCTGTACTGCTAACATCTACACTGACAATGGTTCATGGACTTGCAGACCATACTCGGTAGGGTTATAGTGCAGTGCCACCAATTATGACTGTTGCCACCACTTGTGGGTTGATATTATCCAACACCCTATCTGTATTGTATGTTCATGCTCAGCACTTGTTTAGAACTTGTGAGCACGTCATGAGCTACTGATTAATATAGCACCCATTACACACCATTTCTCACAGGTACACTGTCTGTCCTTACATTTACAGCTTGCTTACAGTACAACAGCTGTAGTACACATGTAACTCACATATATTGTGAGACATGGTTGTATATACAGGCATGTCCAACTGTCTCGTACCAGTGCTATTGCCTATCTATATGATGAATATGTCGTACATGTGGCAATAGAGCAATTGTCTCATGTACACAGTCAATGCTCACCTCCCAACATATGACACTACAGCCTGTGGGGGATGCACATATGCAGCCCTGCTCGGGGTAATGCTGTCACCAACCCTGACTGCACTTGACAGTCATATGGGGATGTGTAACATTCACAACACACCCCACTCATCACATAGTCTCACAAGATCTCCACCACCACAGGCCACACATACGAGGACAACTTGTGCAGTACCTCTCCATACTGTGTGTAGGCACCAAAGGCAGCCCCCATCACCAAACACAACAACAACAACTTATAGCCCACAGACTTATGTGTGCCCATCACATACAGCCAATAGGGTGTTATAACATACACAACACACCTGTCATAGGTGACTCTGTAGGTGGTCACACTGATGGTCCACTCAGCAGGCTACACAAGGCGATAGTCGCTTACATCTTGCTGTCGGGTAACTGGTTCTGCAACATAACCTATGCACCCATGCCACACCTCACTAGGTTCAATGTGACTGTCATTCTCCATGTTAGTGTGACTGCCCTGAGATGCAACTTCACAGACTACGTGTGCAGGGACATGCAATAGCTCACCAGTCTTGTAGCCCTGAAGGTATGGGACAAGCCCTGGGGAGCATTATGCATTCATCCGGACCTGATACCACTGTACAATGACTGACTGTGTCACTTCGATAGTTGCCTATACTTCTGCTGTCATTCCACAGGCATCTGGTATCTGTCCACTTTGACTGACATAGTCAAACAACATGATGCTTTGGCACAGATGACCTGCACCTGTCATCCCTGGGAGTACAGATCATATGTATGGCTCTTGCTGCTTCTATACTGCCTGTCTTGCACAGTTTCCAATAACATTCACCACCAGAACGGGAACTGGCAAGCAAAACATGGGGTCATGTGACGCAATGCTTGACATCTTCATCTCTGATGCACGCAGGCAAGGCACTCCTTATAATGCACCACTTCAATATCTCTGCAGTGACTGGGACCTGCCTCTAGGCTCTGCAGAGCACACCTGCAATGACAGGTTATACACAGACCATACCTTTCAGTCATGTAACCTGGACCGGCACACCCACGGCTGAGGCGTTCCCATATTGTACACACATCCTGGCTAGTTACTTGGCACAATGCATCAGAGGTGCTCCACATGCAACCAACTGTTTCCAGAACTGCTATACACATTGTAACAAGCTACGGATTCAGCAACATACCCCGTGGTTACCAGACCTCATTTCTTGGTGTACTGGACAGTAGGGCTCAGACAGGTACTACAGATGTGAGACTGACACTACTCCACACTTAACTGGGATAGCCACTCATGTACCGACACATTAGGCCAACGCTGTCCATGATTCATAACCTCCACTCGGCTGGATCAACCCATACACACCACCTCCAAGACCACCAATATCCTTGACATGGACAATACCAACATGTGACTGGTGTTCCACACCTGGGGATATCCCCTCATTTGTGGATTCCGAACATATGCTAATCACCCTTGTTATCCACATCCTGGCACCACACCCTTCATGGCACACACATTACATGAGTACTACAACACCTACTACAGACGTCTTATGACAGCGGTAGTTAACGTCATGACACCCGTGCAGATGGACAATGCACATACAAATGCTGAAACATACCCCAGTGCACTTCATTAGCATGTACATGACTGCATGGATCATGCTATTCTACACAGAGCCATGATGGTACCCACCAGATAACGGTTGCCACTCTGGGGGTCCAGTTCCATGGGCATAATTTACAACAATAGGGGGAGGCTGTTGCAAAGTGGAGTACAATCCCATGGGTGGGGTAGCTCACTGGTCAGCCACAGTAGGGCCACAGGATCCCTCATCACATACTCCAAAACTAGCTACGTACACATTACTGTGACACATTCTGGGGTGTACCACAAGGCATTATGGTGGTATGTCAGTAGTCAATGGCAATACCCACATCTGCTCACACATACAACAGTTACTCAGGAACATTACAGAACCAGGTGATGTTGGCAACATGCTGATGGATGGATTCACTGCTAACATTACACCCTCTCACTCCCTACAGGGCCACAATCCATACGCGAACATTGTGGTGTCCCTGCAGTCACATCTACACAGTACTAACCTGCACTCTATATGTCCTGGGACACTGGCCCCATGTGACCATCCAAAATCCCAGGCTGTGATGTACACAAACCTCTGAACGACATGTCTCCCCACTAGGCCACCATATTCAGTAATAGCCTTGTATCAGACATTGTGGCCCCTGAATGGCATATAGCAACAGTTATCACACTCCACACAGGTGGCGCCACAATGCACGAGTGGGACTATTGCCCTACACACCTGACTGGACTGTTCTGCAAGGCTATGGGGCACATCATCATGGACGTCATTCACAGAGACATTGTTGGGCTCCGGTCCTTTGATGCCACCCAGGTTGGACTTGGTAGGGCCAGAGCATGGCTCCTACACCTGGTGGACTCCTTTCATACAGTTAACAGGGTAGTTGATGATGATATGGGGGTCCACACAGCCTACATTGTCCTCTCATTGCCTTTCAGCACCATTCTCCATTCTGGTATTGACAACATACACATACACCTGCACATCGACCCCTATGTCTCAGGATATTATGCAAAGTGGCTCATAGACAGGACACACACAATGAGGGTAGCATACCATAGCACCTACTGTATTTCAGTTACACATGGCATACCACAGTCCTCAGTCATAGGGCTCCTCATTTTCAGTATATGCTTACCTGAGGTACAGGCTAGCACAGAGGGACTTTCCCTGCATAGCTTTACAGACCACTGCATACAAAGTGCCACAATTAATCCACCAGCTGATACTGACTCCCTCCATAAGGGTGTCACTGTGACGGATACCTGATATCAATATCATGGCCTCAAGCTGCATGAGACAAGGTGCATGAACATCCCCTTTGCATTACACCATTCGCCCACTGACTATCACATAGGTGGTAGTCCCCTACATACATGTCACATTGTCCATGATCGTAGTACACATGTATGTCGCACCCACACCTGTGATAACCATATTGCCACTGTGGCGTGGATTTCCTTCTACGTGGCCACACTTATCTGTACTGGGTGTGTAGCTGGAACATAGGCACCCATTGTACCTTTGAACTCCAGACGTATACACACATTCAAGGGTACAACACCCCATTTAGGGTGTACCTTACACAACAGCTACAGCTTTACATACCACAATGTTAACACGCCATGACGTTTATTGAGCTCTGTTGGTTAAAGTATGTGGCAGAACTACAGACACCATGTCTGTACACATTTGCATACTACATACTCAGGGGTGACCTCTGCTGAACAGATAGGGCCCATGTCCACAACAATATTAATGGATATACTCCACATAAGCGACATAAGCAAAGGCCACTGTGAGCAACATGCTCATGGATATGTGCACACACGCAACAATGAGTGGGATGTGCTTGTGGGTTACATTCCCAAACTGGACACTGACCATGCTTTGGAACATGATTCCTATGTACATCATGCAGGGACACTCAGTAGCACTGTTCATGTGATACCTCACTTGGTGGATGGGAGACACATGTACGCCAGGGATCACTGCAGTGGCTGTACTGTGCAGAGGTGCAGGTAACACATGGCTCTGCTGTTCACAGGATACTACTCTAGAGAGGTGCCGTTGGTGTGAACACTGTAGTTGTGCTTACACATAGACTTGCCAGGCTGCATAGTACCCGACTATGAACCTGTGAAGCTATTACATGCCCTTTGTGCATGGTTAATTGAGTAGCCCTTCCATTTAGATTAGCTATCATGCTATTACAGTGTCCCGTGACTACAAGCCATATGTCTCCTGTTATTGTACATTGTACATGCCAATAGACGATACCTTTGGTATGCATGATATGCCTGTTATGCTGTGCAGCATATCTGACATATCTACCTACAATATTACACATTACACATATTTTACATAGTATCCCATAATGCAAAGCATACTTGCACAGCGGGACCACCTTAGACATGTCATTGTCGTTATATGCCCATACACATGCCTACTATGACAGTATATCAACATATACTATCCCCTGCTATGGCACGTACTTGTTGGACATACCCTACCACTGACGGTGGGTGGTATGGAATTGTTCTGTTTAAAGCCCTCATGTAACATCTCTTGTGGTGTCTGTGATGTTTACCTTGTGGCCCACTGCAGGATGCACAATTTCTACAAGCATTAGCATGCTCAGTAAGACATCACTACATAAATACCTTTTCCCACTTTATGCATTGCGGACACTTTTAATTAATGCAAAACAGGCTATACATACACTTACATACCTAGTGTTCTACATACCTTGTTATCATTCTGGACTTTCATATCTATCTCTCTTACACTGTTTAAACAGTCCTATGGTATGAGCATATGGTTTGAATGTCTGACAAGTCATCCTTAAATACGTTGATACCTGTAATATGTGGTTTCCTGCTGCCTATTGGTGTTCCTGAGTGACTTATTACTTGGACATCAGCTGTGCAGCTACTCCATTTGCCAATTACGTGGCAACAGTGGGGTATAATTGAATTCTCCACTTGGGCATTGCCCATTTGCCCTACATTCGGGGAGACGGCCTGTATTGTGATTTGTTGTGTGTAATTGCAACTGCTATGTGTAGAGACACATATAGTTTGGATTCATGTCCCCCGTGGATTGTGTGTGACGGCTAGAGTATGTGGTTCTACATGTGAGTGTACCTATTATCCCAACCATCTGATAAGGGACTACTGCAAACAAAACCTGTAACATCGCCGTTTGTTCCATTATACAATGGCTACGATTTCACATGGTGCCTTTAAATGTGTCTCTCACAAGGTATGTTAACGCTTCCGCAGATGTAATTGACTGACTGGATGTTTGTGCTGTAATTACAGTCAGTATTGCTATAGTTTCTGGTGTGGGGGATGTAGGTGGGTGTACGTAGCATATACAGGTTTGTGGGGCTTGCATGACTACATATTCCATATATATGTGTATGGGATCCTTCCCTAATTGAAGAGCTATCAGTTAGTAGAGTTATGTTATGGGATTATACATTGGGCCGTTGTTAATTGGTTTCTATATAGTATGCAGATGAGGTTGATACTTTTATACCTCCGGAATTACAGTGGTATGTAAAGGGATATTTCTAAATGACAGCTATCCTGTGTATTTCTGTCCCAGATATTTGCAGTCATTGCAGTTGTGTTGGTAACAGAATGTCTTTGGCATGGGTTGCCACCTTTTCAAATGGCCATTGTGGGACACTTGCGGGACACACATCGGTGTTTACAGGCCGACACATACCCATGGTCAGCACACTGGATAGCACATACTGTTATCCTCAATACATACTTATTGTTGTGGGACTTTGGCTACTTATCATATTGCATGTAACATTTACATTTCTTACATACAGGCATAACTATTTAATGCAACTAGTACATAATCTATGGGATATGATAATGTCCTACAATCTCGGACAGTTGCCCTTTGTAATGTTTTATGTCAGGACACAACTGCCCAGGGAGGGGCTGTCCCTCCTAATGTGGGACAGGTGGTAACCATATGCCTACGGCTAGCTATACCCACACCTACCGTAATGATCAACCTCCGAGTTGGCACTAACAGACACACGATGCGGACACACACACACACATTACAGTCACATGAAAACGCACACGGCACCCTCAACACACACATACACAGACTACAGCAATCACAAACACAGTTGAACACAGTACCTACGTGGACCGCAACACTGGCAGTGGTAACTAGATGTCCCTTCATATCGTGATAATATTACTCGCGGTTCTACTGTTCCGGTACTGTGTTCTTTCAGTCTTTCAGCCTTGTGGTTACGCGTGTCGGTATGTGACACATTCCATAGTTGGTGGTATCCTATTTATTTGTACCTCCAAGGTTTTATGAATGTTGTTGACCTATTTATATATTTGCAGATAACGGTGAATCCATATATATCAACATATATCTCTCTATCGCCCTTTCTATCTGTATTATATATATGTATATATATATATATATATATATATATATATATATATATATATATATATATATGTGTGTGTGTGTGTGTGTGTGTGTATATATATATATATATATGTGTGTGTGTGTGTATATATATATATATATATATATATATATATATATATATATATATATATATATGTATATATATATATATATATATATATATATATATATATATATATCTGACAGGGAAAGTGGCAGACAAGCTACACCTTTCATTGTGTACTTGCAGGTGTATACTGTTTCCTGGACTCCGCACATTTGTGTCTGAACCTGTCACATTACACACCTGCCGTAGATACAGCTTGGCTACCATAGTGTTAGGTGATTGTATGCATGATTGTGTGTTCTACTCCTGGCAGTGGTTGTTTTACCCTTCTGAGCAGGCGCTATTAGTACAGGGGTGAATAATGCTGGTTTCACCTGTTCTGGACATCACTGACCATGATCTGCGAGATATTCGGAGAAGCTTAGCCCTGTTTCGCGCATATCCGTATAGTCATATTTAAACGACGCTTACCAGCAGTGGGCAAGGCATATTCCTGCTAACATGTGCTACACGTGCTCTGATGATGTGCATCCGATATGCATTATTCGTGTCTTCAGGATTACGTTACATCCCTTGCAGGACGTGGGAACGGGAACATGCACGACGGTCACTGCATTTACCACTTGGCCGTCTGGGATTTGTACACGTGTTATGGCATTTTGCATGTGGAGTATACTACGGCTGTTACTTCATACTGCACTCACATGGGTAACTCAGTTAGTTTACATATGGATGAGTCCAGTTAATGGTATGTCCATGTGATGTTTACTGGATGTGCTCCGGCATTGGGTATGTATATCACAGTGAGCCACACATGATAATGTGCTACACCTTCAAACGACCATAGGTGGAGCATGCTGGGGTGACGAATACCTCTCATGGGTACACCCCATGCCTTGACACAACATCCATGATTACATTATGTGGAGCCCCTCATTAATGCAGCTGGGAATCCATGCAGAGTGTGTGCAGAACAGTGCTTACACACATGTGATCTCGTGATTGCCTCTGCTCCACTGAGCGACAGTTGGTTACTCAATGTTGTGGTGACAGCAGACACTGTTTGCCTCATTTGGTGTGTGGCCTTTGACAATCGGGCGTGTACCTACCGATGTACCTAGGAACCTATACACACAGCACCAACATATGCTGATAGGCGCATGTTCTGTTCAGGTGTTGACATTCCTTGTTCCAATAGCTGTTGTGTGTACAATGTGTGAGGGCTGCCTATGTAGGATTCACACAGTGGGCCACCTATACATTACAATTTACAGGTGGTCGTGTGTGTGTGCCATCCATTTTACTGTGTGTGCAGGTGGAGAGGTGAGTCAGTCCATAGGGGCCTATACTGTCAGAGTATGTGCTATACATACATATTGGGCACGCCTCCGTCTGCCTACTGAGGCTGGCACAGTGTGTTCATGGTCTGAATCCCTCTGCACCTGTGATGGCCTTGGCAATTGTGGTGGGCTATGAGGGCCTTCACCATTTTGTCCCTGCTGCAGCTGTTTCCACAGGATCATATTATGTAGCATGGCACATACTATGAAGATGTGGGCACATGTGCCTGGAGAGTACTGCAAGGCTCCACCAGATGTGTCCAAGCAACGGAACCATGATTTCAGCATCCCGAACGCATGCTCTATGATGATTCTGGTTTGTGCGTGTGCCTCTTTATGGCGTTCTTGCATGGGTGTGGGTGCATTTCTGATGGGAGTCATCATCCATGGCTCCAGTGCATAGCCAGTATCCCCCACAAGGTGACCATGTGGATTGTCTCCCCCTGACAAATACCTGATGCAGCTGTGAGGCATGCCAGATATGGGAGTCATGGTAGCTTCCAGGGCTGCCAGCACAAACATCCATGATAATGCCCTTGGCATTGCAAACGACCTGGCAGTTGATGGAGTGGAATCTCTTGCTGTTTATGTAGTGCCTACCATGCTCACAGGGTGGTGACTTGATATGTATGTGCGTGCAGTCTATTGCACCCAGTACCTCCGGGTAGTGTGCCACACGGTGGAAGTGACGCATATTGCTGGCCAACTCCTCCTGAGTTCGGGGGAAGTATATATGCTCATTGGGATGTGGTAACATGGCATCCAGGAACTGGTGTAGTACCCTGGATGCTGATGCCTGTGAGATCCCCATTATATCTCCAGTTGGCCTTTGAAAGGTACCTGTGGCTAGTATTCGCAAGCTTACACATACCTTTGTGTCCACTGGGATGGGTTCCCCTCTGTTGTTTCTGGTTCTCAGTCATGGCCGGCATAGCTCAACTATTTGCTGTAAGATGTCCCTGTCCACCCTGTAACACTCTACTATCTCCAGATCATGTAGCCCCTGGTATGTTACCCTTGGTCTGAACACTCTTCTCCTCCTCCGGGGCCTGCGGTGGTTGCCGGCATCATCCTCCAGAACACCATCAGTCTCTAACACATGGTGATGAATCACAGCTATGGCAGCTCCCAACATGTACATTTTAAAAGTTCCCCGTGAGTTTACACCTATGGTGCAGTGTTTGGGAATACACAGGTGTGTGTAGGGTGCTTTCACACTTTATACTATTGTGCTGTGAACACCGATGATGTCATAGAGTGTGTATGTACGATCGTAGCTACAGGATATCTTATGTGCTTTACTACAGGAACTACTATTGTGGTGCCTTTGGTGTTGAATTACATTAGGCTGCCTTGGATTACCTCTTGCCCTTCCCTTTACATTTCTTCACATTTCACCTACCATTTTCTGGCATACATCTAGCAGCCTGCTTTCATTTGTACTTTCCTAGACCTGGCTATCTTGCATAATGTGGTCTATTGCTGGTCTACTGTAGGTTTGCTTTGCTCTGCTATGACAGTTCTCCTGTCTTTGCAATCCAATGCCTCCCCTCCTTTCTTTGCAATCCAATGCATCCCCTATCCTGTTTTGCAGGTTTCTGTGAGCAGACTTGTCAGCTGCCGTCGATTGGCCACCGTGAGTTGATAGCTGTTAATTGCTCAGTTGTACTCCAATTACCCTACTGCAGCATTTCCTTCTTTTCTTCCCTTGACCTTCCTGTTTGTGCTATTGTTCGCGATGCATGCATCCGCTTACCGGGTTTCGGGCATGTTTTCATCCATGTACACATGTGCTTTCGGGCACCATATGTGCTCTCAGCTAAACGATTCTATACCTACCTCCCCACCCCTGTCCTGCAGCTTTGCTTAGCAATGGCCAGGCCAGATTTGCATTGCTCCAATGTGCTTTCAGCTACGGTGGCACACCCCTCTGCTGATGTCATGTATCACCTCTGAGCCACTCCTCGGTGTTATAGTGCTGCACCGTATGGTACATCCCATCCGGCGGGATGTTTGCGATTCAGTATTACCTGCCTCATTTGCATGGCATTGACTACTAATTCATAGTTACCGCGCCGAACACTGTCGCAGACCCTTAGCAACCCTTGCAGCTTGGTTGTGGTGTACCATGCATACCATTGCGTATTATGGTGAAATCCTGATTTGTATTACATTGCGATTTTATGACATTTGTATATATTTTCTTTGTGTTCCAGTTTGCGCACACATGCCCTGCAGTTGTACTGTGTGTTACTGTGGACATGACATTAAATGTTGTTTTTTAGGTGTTGTGCATCATTTCTTATGCCATTTTCTGTGTATTTAGCCATTGGCATATGTTAACTTTGTAATACATGAGTCTGGGCTGCTTACATAGCTCCAATGTTCTGTTTGGGAAAATGTAAACCGTGTTTTTTGGTTTACATTTCCGTAGGCTTACGCTATGCCTGCACCACTTCATGAATCACTATATGCCTTCATTTGCATGGTGCGACACTGCGCATGGGGTGATTAGCATACCTAAGCCGAGGGCTGCGCAGTTCTGCCGTACGCCGGTAGTGCACGTGGAATTGGATCGTACCTGAATCGTTCGATGACCATATTTGGCGTTATACCGCCTACGCTATGCCTGCGCCTGGTGCAAGCTTCATGGATCCCGGGGCATATGTTGCCAGTGCTACCTAGGATGTCACTTACTACAAAAAAAAAACATGAACTGTATTTTGCTAAGGTCTTTAAAATTTAAATCAGAACACTGAACAGCCATACATTAACTATATAAAGACTATATGTGAAAGACTGAATGCCATATTCATGAACAGCTCCACTAAGTGTACACGATCTGTATTCAAGAACATCCCCAAAACATTCTTGATGGAGAAAGATTACACTAAGTATAAAAGCAAGTGGCTGTGGTGGTGCAGGGGTTAGTGTTGTCGCCCCACAGCAAGAAGTTCTCTGGTTTGATTCTCGGCTGGAGCGCCTTCTGTGTGGAGTCTGCATTTCCTGCCAATGGTCAAGTGATGTTTAAAGACATGCAGGTAGGTGCATGCATGAATGGGTGTGCCTTCTTTGAAGGTTGGGTGTCAGGCTGGCACCTTAGCACCATAAAAATCCATTGCCAATCATTAGCGGACTGGAGTTCCGCTGTGGCGACCCCTAACTGGGAAAAGCCAAAAGACATTAATACACTAAGTGTAAATATAGTCTACATATTGTGGTAACCTTTATGAATCCCCCTTGATAATTAAAGTTGCAAGAAAATCAGCAGGAAAGCTAAAATTGGGATGAAGAAGGTGGGAGTTATGCGTTTGTTGTCTATTGACTCAGAATGGTGTACACTTAGAGTACACATAGTGTAAGCATTAATGAATCCAGCCCTGATATTTATCTTTTCAATGAATGCCTCAAGTGTATTTTTAAATAATGTACAGAAAGTATATAGCTAATGCATGATTGTATTTTTATCAGGATTTGCAATATGTCAGTGTCCATGTCTACATGAGGCCTGACAGTGATAAAAATATGGGGTCAAGATACTAAAAGTTGTTACAATTATGAGAATGTGGTCTAATGTTAAATATCTGCTCATCTATTTCATTGTTGTAAAGCATTTCTCATATTCTGCATATTTAGGATCATAGGATCATAAGAAGTTACTAGGCTATTGGCCCTGAGGTCCTTACAAGCCTAGCCAAGAATTTAGCCCATGTTCCAACAAGTCATTTGTTATTCTTATGATGCAATTTCTCAGAATAAATGGATTCTCATAATATAACTCTTACGAACAGTATGATAAAAATAGAGACAGTTGATGAACAGGCTCTATGACAGAAGATCGAAAGTTCAAAAAACTGAAAATCAAAATATCTAAAACTCAAAATATTATAAACATTTTTAATGCAGAGGGCAAGCCTCCCTGCACCCCTCACACCCCCTGCTAATTAAATATACCATCTCCAAGATCCCACAACACTGGAGAAAAGGCAAATTCTATTTTCAATATTTTGAGTTTTAGATATTTTGATTTTCAGTCTTTTAAACTTTTGCTCTTCTGACGTAGACCCGATCAACTATGATCTGCACAGGCAGGAAAATGGGAAATTCAGTTGGCTGAAACAGTTGTCTGATATCGAAATCTTTCTCTCTAATGTTACGTGATTCAGTTCATTCTTTGATCCCAAAGATGTCATAATCCACAGACAGTTTCTAAGCCAGTGAAAATTGTGAGAACACATCATTCCAAACAACAAGTTTAGTTTATTCAGTCCATTTGAACTGTACTGCATTACAGATAAGGCAGTTGTAAATAAACTGAAGGTAATGGTAAGCCAAGGCATCTAACATGTTTAATATGGGTCTGATATCAGACAACTGTTTGAGCCAATTGATTTTCCCATTTTCCTGCCTGTGCAAATCATAGTTGATCGGGTCTACGTCAGAAGATCAAAAGTTTAAAAGACTGAAAATCAAAATATCTAAAACTCAAAATATTGAAAATAGAATTTGCCTTTTCTAATCAATTACTTTGGTTATCGGTGGTGGTGGTGCTGCAGTAGCGTTGTCACCTCACGGTAAGACGCTGTCCAGTTTGACTCTCTGCTAGAGTGTCTTCTGTGTGGAGACATGCGTGAATGGGCGTTCCTTCGTTGAAGGTTGTGCATCAGGTCTGGCAACTCAGTACGTAAAAATCAACTGCCAATCATTAGCGGACCGGAGTTCCACTGAGGCGACCCCTAACCGGGAAAAGCCGAAAGACACAACAACAACAACTAATCAATTACTTTGGTTAGTGAAAAATACTGACAGCCAAAGTTTGGCTCTTTATACTTAAGTCTGAGTCCCAAAGCCTCCATCTACATGTCTCATAGCTGTAAGAAATCCCTATTTTTCCTGTTTCTGGGTTGCTTCTGAAAACATATTTAAACTAAATGAGTTGGTCTTATTAGATTTTGACAGTTTTACAAAAGGTTAAATATGTGTGGCATTATATAACATTTTCAGTTAAAAAGATTGAAATTGTTAAACTATCTCAAGCAGACAAAAGTACTGACTTAAAATATTCACTTTGTGAATTACAGGTATATTTAATTCAGTTAAATGCAGCAAGTAGGTGTCCTTGTTTAAAAGTAGGCTTCTACTTTTTTCCATTATTATTTCTAAAATCTTTAGAAGTTTATATGTTGTTTAAATTTCCACAAGGGAATGGTGCTCACCACACCTTGATAACTTCAGCATTATTTTATAGCTTTCTACTTATCCCAAAGGGCAATTACCAAATGCAAAGAAATGTGATTTACATTACAAAGTAGCATAAAAGTGACATATGCAGAAACCAGAATAAAAAGCAATATAAATCAAAACAGAAAACTGCCAGAAATCTGAACTTAAATCATGATAATTGTTAAAAAAGACAGCAATTATTTTATTAATTTATTCTACTATAACTGACAAGCTAGGTGGTTTCAATGGGATCAGAGCAGGCAATTTTTCCAACCTCCTTTCCTCTACAAATAAAAATCTGACTCATAGCCTTTGATAAATGATTACATATATCCAAGCATAAAGATCAAATGATTCCTTGGCACTGCAAGTTTTTAAGCAGGCAATGTGTTGTCAGAGTGCCAAGCATGCCAAATTAATATCTCAGACCTAGTTTCTCAGTGCTATGTCTCAAAGGTCAAAAACTGGAAAACTTCCATGCACTTCCAAAAATTTATTATAGCCAGAGAAAGTCACAAAAAATGTGCGTTATAGTTATTTGTTAGTACTCAGTAGTTACTTAGCATTGCTTTAATCCTATAGACCACTTTCCCGGTCATTTTCAAAAGCTTAGCAAAAAAATAAAAATCATAACAAACACATAGGTTCTGTGTATATGTGAGCACAGTTAATTGTTTACATGTTTGTTTCCTTTTCTCCTCCAAACCTATATTTTTATACTAAAAGCAAATGACAGTGTAGAAGTAATAAGTATTTCATCTATAATGAGAATAGTGATCAGTTTTGTTGAGGGGCATTTTGCTGATAGGACAATTCATTGAAGCCCCATGGTGTTTTTAAAGGTTCCACCCTCTACCCCCCAACACTTACTCACACACACACACACACACACACACACACACACACACACACACACACACACACACACACACACATGCTCCTTACTTAAATATGCTGATTTCAAGATCACACCACTTTAGAAAAAGATCAATATTTCAATAGGCTGGCATCTTCAATGCACTGGCAATTGACAAAAAAGGATAGCTCTCAAACAAATACTCAAAAATATTGGATCCCAGCAACTCCACCATATCATTGCTGCAACTTTAAGATTAGTACACATTCTGGCAAAATAAACCATGTTGCCCTTAATTTGTTTCTGTAACCTTTACTGTGCCTTTTTATAATAACCAAGCTTTAGATCTTTTCCCAGAGGAATATACACAAAAAGGAGAAAATGAGGAGCACATAGGAGGTTGGAAAGGGAAATCTGGAACTACTTGCCCTTTTGCATACTTAAGTTACAAAGTGCTATGCTGTCTTATCCAGTCTCATTAAAAGAAGGAGTGTAGCTAAGAATTCAATGAGAGCATTTCCTAAATGTCAGGAGGTTATCTGTCACCTTGAGTACACGGTCCACTGTAGTTGATCATTGTATTGCATAGATCCTTTGTCTGTTTTAGAGTTGTCTTTAGATATGTTGATGCAAATAACATTCCAACATTCCCACTTAGGAGATATTCTAAATAATTTCCTTCTTCTGTTTATCTATTTCTGATGCAGTGTCAAACTTTTATAGAGAGGCTGTCCATTTTTGCCTTAGATGTCATTATGTGGAGGCAGCCCATCGCACACCAGGGGAATTGTGGTTGTGAATTTCTGTCCTATGCCTACTGTTGCAACCACTGCATTCTTTCACACAATTTCTCACAGTCATAAAAGATATGTTTCTGGGTACTTATAACTTCTGCTTAACATCTTCAGTGGCTAGGAATCAACCACCTGTCCCCCCAGCCCACATGGATGAAGAGGTATACATCCATTTGTTCGACATGTATTTGTGCGCATGGTTGTTTAATCGACTTTAAAAAATGAAAGACAATGGCTTGAATGGAACAAGACATCAAAAATGGTAATCTGGAAAACCAGATTCAACTATTTATGAAATCTAAACATCTCCAAACATTGTTATGCAGAGGGGCAAGCCCCCCTACACCCCCATGTGGGGGGCTGCACCTCCAACCCCCCTACTTTAATATACAAATGCCGAGATCACACTACAGTGAGGGAAAGGGTTAATTTCCCGATCCCCGCTATAGTGCAATCTGCACCTGAAATGCTGACTTCCAGTGAACGAATGCCAATGTGCATTCGCTCATTGGAATTTGAACTATTGTCACTAGGCATTTCAGACATCTGGAGGTTGTACTTTCGCACTTCGGTGAATTGTACAACCTCCTTTCAATAAATGAATGTATACCAGATGAAGATGCTGTGGAGTATAAAGGCCTCTCTAAGACATCTGGAGATATCTACCAAAGTAGGGAAGAGATAACCATCATACAGTCAGGAAATGGACTTTCAGTGTAACATTGAGACTCAGCTTTTAAGGATTGATGATCTTCCCAATTATCCCTAGGAGGAGGGAGTATTATTATGCTACATGTTAATTTATATAGGGTGATACGGGGCTCCTCTGTCCCTGGGGTCCCCTGTAATAATTTTTGTAAGTACTAAAATATTTATGGAGATGACTATCATTAAGATTAACATTTTTTTGTTCTAAAGTAACAGTGTTGTTGAAGGCATTGAGAGGCACCAGATGTGCCTCCTACTCTTTGATGGTGAATGGACTTACCATGTCTAGACTATCCATGCCTCAGCAGTTCAGACATTTCAGATGAAAGTCTATTAGTGGACACCTGGAAAAATGAACTGCAGCATAACCAATTGTTTTGCAATATATGTTTATATACATTAAAACAGTGGTGCCATTAGCCTTATTCTGAACCCTGTATAATTACTTTGGGTCCTGAATGCCAAATTATTGAATCTCTGTGTTTTAAAATTTGTTTTTCAAAAGGCCTGTCATGTGAAGTGCTTCTGCACTAAAGTGTGGCTTTGTCAATGAAATAAAAAAAAACACTTAGTCGTATACTCACATGAACTAGAAGAAAAAAGAAGGAAAGAAGGTTGGCCTTCAGTCAGGTATTTGGGAATAAAATAATTTCAGGAGTATTAACTTGGAGTCTTGGCTCTAGATTGTCAGTTTTCAGGTAAAAACACCTAGGTTTACATGGACAGGTATACATCATTATCAAAGGTGCCAGGCTTGGCCTCATTGGAAGAGCTGCTAAGGGCCACAGAAGTAGAGTGTGAACTATGGACAAAAGGATTAGATTCTACATCCCTGGAGGAATTCCAAATGTATGAGGCCTAGCAGGGAAGGGTGAGTAGATACATATTTTACAATTCTGAATTTACAAATGTGGCAAGAAGGCAAAATAAGGAAAAATTGGATAGATCACAACATGAGACCATTTCCAATTAAGAACTGTGGGCCTGAGGATGGGCAATTACATCAGAGCCATGTTTACTGGGGAAACTAAAATTGTATATAACTTTAAGTACAATCACTAGCATAAGAGATGTGGCTTACATTTTGCAACCTTATTGTTATGAGCCTAGGTCCAAAAATGTTAAAAAATCAGCCATCTGTTAAAATGCCTACTGAAAAATAATGAACACAGACTTCACTGAAATTTACCATAACTGCTCATATAGCAATTCATGGTTAACTCCCAATGAATAAAACATACTTCTGGTACAGAAAAAAAATGGCCCATTACTTTGGCTGATAAGTACTGAGGAAGTCAGATTATGATAGCTTTTTTACAGTAGAAATAAAAAGGGATTCCTTTATCATTTTCTGGAAATAGATCCCTCTAGACTGGTATCTATTTATGTATTACTTAGTGGAGCTATCCTGGGAAACTAGGTTTCACCTTAGTAACCTTTATAAAGTGTACATGGCCACTGATGGGAAATACAATGAATAGATTACTTATTTTATTTCTATTATAATAAATGACATTAAATGGAGAAATCTGAAGTTTATGGAGAATTACCTTATGCATTGTTCCCCTTGAAATATTCATGTATAACTTGTATTCCTGACTTTTACACAATAAGAAGGGCAACACAGAAGGTGAAAAAAATCCTATAATATAGGAAAAATACACAGAATATTGTACACACAAAAATGAGGCTGGTTAAGCACATTTGTCTACCTCTATTATCATGGACTTCTTCAGAACCAGAAATTCAAGTCCAGTTACATATGTTAGCATATATATAAGATAATTTGATCACTTATAATCAAAAACAGTGCAGTGGTGCAGCAGTAACATTGTTGCCTCGTGTCAAGAGGTTCTCTGGTTCAATTCTTGGCTGGAGTGCCTTCTGTGCAGAGTCTGTATGTTCTCCCTGCATTTGTGTGGGGTTCCTCTGGGTGCTCTGGTTTCCTCCCATGTTCAAAGACATGTGTCTGGAGCATTTCTCTCCAGGCCTCTGCTGAAATTTGGCTATGTTCCAAGTTGAACTTTCCAGGTTAGCAAATAAAAAAAAAATCAATTAAATAATTATCTAAAAAGCTTAAAGGCATATGATCCTAAAACCTATATGTGTAAAAAATACAACAGTGCCTTTAAAAACAAATATAAATAAATAAAATATGCCTCAATAAAGTTTTAATTTCCCGACAAGTAGATTTACCTATACCTATAATAAATACCCCCCCCACCCCAAAAAAAAAGAAACCTTTTAAATCTAACCTTTTAAGTTTTAGAATGCTCACTTCTTAGACATTCTCATTTCATCATGGTGGGTCATGGGAATTTAAGCATAATTGCAAATGTAGTTCCCCAGTATCTAAGATGGTTTCCCAAGGACCTCCCCTTGGATTTACTGGTACTTTTTCCAAGACAGCAAAAGGAAGCATCTTGTGCTTTTCACTTTGCATTTTATGTTTATATAGAGCATTCTTAAAATTAATTTTAAGAATATTGCAAATATACTCATAAATTCTTTTATTTAGTGATCTCTCCATCTTCCTTAATTAAAATGCTCCACGAGAATCACAGTGGGCAATATATACTACCCTTTTAGTTGCACAATTACAGACATTAGCTAATGATACTTTGAGACAAAGTGGACCCAAAATCATTTCACTGGCTTCTAAAATAAAGGAGCATTGATTGCAGTGCCCAAATTTCCTCATACCTTTTATGGGTCTGAGGCACATATGATGTTGTTTTTCATAATACTTTTTCAAGTTCATACCCTAACTATATATATCATCTCCATTTCTGGTAGGACATATGTATTTTCCATTTTTCACTCCCCTCAGTTGTTGCAGTAAAGTTCTTCTATAATCTAATGAAGTTCAACCTCTGTGAGATGAAAGCATTGTTTTCCTTTCCAGTGTAAGGGAAATAGGGTATTCAGATTGATATAGTCATTCATATATGTTTTATTATTACTATATGCATTTGTTAGATTTTGATTTAAAATAGTTTCTTCATTTAATGTTTCAAAGTTGCTGTAGTGTATTTAATTGTAGTTGAAGGTAGAAATACTTTACATACAAAACAAACACACACACACACACACACACACACACACACGCGCGCACGCATGCACACACGCGCACACACACACACACACGCGTGCACACACGTGCACACACACACACACACACACACACACACACACACACACACACACACACACACACACACACACACGTGCCAACAATATACAGCCACTTTCTTGGCTGAAAACATCTCATTGTGATCAAATGTCATACTGTCCAAGTGTTTGTAACTTACTCAGTGGGACAGTGAGGCTTAGGCTCTTATAGCGCATTACTTATGTATGTTAAACCTCACCTTGTCGGTGCACTTAATCCCTGGTCTACATAGTACCTTACCCTAAGAGTATCACAACAAAAAACAGGTAAAGACACATAGAGACTGCATATACACCAGTACACATGCACACTGGTAATATGACCTTATCAAACCATGACTCTAACCCTATCCCAGAAACACTTGCACACAAACCACAGAACACACACACGCAAACACACATGTATGCACATGCATGCACCCACAGGCACACACACACACACACACACACACACACACACACACACACACACACACACACACACGCAAACACACGCACGCACACACACTCACAAACACACATACATAGCAGGACAAGAAACCAATAAAGTAAAAATACTAGAAACGTTAACAAGAACTAAGCTTCATAAGTGAATGCAGTGGGTAAGAATACAACACAGAAGGCTGAATGTCAGTGAGCAACAGCTAGCAATATTTTAATTTCATGATTTTATAAAAATGCAGCAATGATTTTTGTTTTGTCATTAACTGGATAAAGAAATAGAGCTACCATAGTCTGCTCTGGTGAACATGAGCAAAAGGGTAATGAAAGAAAAATAATACTACTGTTTTCTGAAGAGGCCTCTGGCCTGATAACAAAATAGCTTGCCAGGCAAGAGGAAGTTTTGTCTGCAATGAAATCTGAAAAGGATCATTCCAAAGTCAAAATGGAGGCTGAAACTAATTGAATCCAGCAGAGGAAATGGAATCTATATAGTAGATTTGAAAGGGATGGATAAAAAAGGAAGCACTCAAACAGAGATTGCTGCTTTCAGTCATGAATGCTTCTCCCTCAGTGGATAGGTAGTATTCTTCAATCTGCACTCATTAAACATGCAAATCGACTTCATGATGTAAAAGTGGAGGTGATAAAATTATACCTAGATTATTTCAGAGTCTTTTGCTGGAAGCATGATT
>NC_056737.1:963858447-963868447 GCF_019279795.1 Protopterus annectens
CCACCAAAAGGGCAAATATCTATCCCAGCAGAGTGCTGTCCCCCCTGACATTTCAGATGCTCAGGTAAGGGCCGCCCTGTCCAAAGCAAAAAACACAGCATTAATGGGACCAGACAGTGTCCTGGGCTGCGTCCTACATGAACTCGGTCAAAGGAAAAATATACTTTAAAAATGATCAGCACACAGTAGGTTCAGGTTAAGGCACTTTAATCTTGCAGCAAGGAGACAAAAACATGCTAATACAGTTTGTCTAACTAGAATCAGGAAATGCAGGCATTTTTTTTTACATTTTCTAATAAGGCATTGCCTACCAAGCTGACGTACTAAATCACAAGTTTTAACATCATCATTACATAGCAGTTGTTTCCATGATTTTCTGCTTGTACTATCAATTTTTGTGAGAAACTTCCTAAGTTAAACAACGTGGCCTTGGCTACCACCGGTTAGATATATGCAGTGTTACCATTCAAGGTACTATGGCTAATCTGAGCACAAAGCAAGTATAGATTGCAGTTAATTTCTCCAACAGTCCTTTTTTTATGTTATCTCTAACTTCTGCAGCTGTGCATGTTCTCATACTTCAAACAGAGCTGATTGTTCAAAATCATTACATTACAGAATATAGCATTGTTCATTCTTTACTTCCTGATCTAGCAGATAATCACCTGCTTCTCAAGTACATTTCCAAAAAGGCATAAACATGAATATTGCTGTGCTAGCAATTACTAGGTCAGAGGGCATCTTGCAAGTTTCAGAAAGCACACTGCAGTTTCAAAAGCATCTTTTAGTCTCATATGAAACTTAGCTGTATATAAAATAGTGCATATAAAATAGAATGAAAAACATGTTAACTTATTTAGTTTGTAATTAGCATTAAGCACACACATTAATACATATTTTTCTGACATTTCCCCCTGTTAATACTTTTTAATTCTATTTTCAAAAGAATAAACAGTTTGCTTCTCCTAACCTCTTCCATTCAGGATTTGCAGTTAAGAGTCATTCAGTTTAAACTTATGAAAGTGTTTCACATTTCAACAATTCTTCAATTTCAGTACTTTGATACAAAGTCTCAGAAACTGATATATCTATAAATTCTTTGATTAACTTTTTCATGCAGGGAATACCACAACAAATGCATGCTCCTAACAAGAGTAATCCCACACAAATGGCAATCAGGATGTTCATTAGGATGGAACCCCACCCCCCAAACAAATTCTGGAAAAAGTCCGTCAGAGGGTTTGGGCCTGGTTTGGTCATGGTCGACACTTGCTGGATCACCTCAAGATGGTCGTTTATTTTGTGCTGGTTATCAGGAATGTATGAACAGCATTCTTCTTTTATTAAAGCGCACATACCACCTCTCACCGCTAGGGTGAAGTCAAGAGCCATGCGGTTCTGAAGCACCACAGTTCTCATAGAATTCAGTTCATCAGTCACTAATTCGAGAGCAGAAAAAGTTGCATTGCTCATAACTTTGAGAAGTTTAGACAGTTTTCTCAGCTCCCAAATCGATTTCACTGCACCATATGCAGGGGCTATGCCTGCCCATGATCTGATGATGTCACTCAAGTCCATGTGTGTCAGTTTATCTTTGTTTTTTACAGAGTTATGGTTTTTCCATCCTGCTTCGATTCGACCTACTGGATTCTCGGGTCTCTTAATCAGACTTCTAGGTTTACTGCTGACCTCTCTGACATTTCAAATTTTTCCCTGAGGCAAAGCTGCAGTGTGTCGTATGGCTGGAACCAGGAAACCCAAAAAACAACTGCCGGACCAATTCTCAGGTAGCCATTTATATGATTTTTTTCCCCACAAACAAAATAACAATTCTCTACTTTAGTATTGATATAAGCTTGCCCTGCATGAAACATTTTCTTATCAATAATAGAAAGCTGCCTTAAATGAACAGGATTATGTTGTATCTCATCAACACTCTTATGCATCTTAGTGAAATATGCATCATAGTTTGTATCACAAATTGTTTTAGTCTTACTGGGTTTAATATAACATTTATAAGAAACAGTCACATTGCAATTGCTCCAACCCACCTGAATAGTGTCATTCTTGTAAAAACATACAATCCCTTTGTGTAACAGGTAGGTACAATGCTATTTTGTCTTGTGGTTTCACAGGTGTAGTATCAAAAATCAAGTTTTCCCAGGTCTCATTGACCCCTGGGGGACAGCAGTCATTAATAATCCCCCGTATGCTGTTGGTATAGCTGTGCAAATCCAGCAGTTCAAAATATTGAAAGTCTCAGCATACACATATTTAATTGCTATCAGAATAATCATGCAAATTTTCTGAGGTTGTTCTGCATCTTTGTTTACTCTATACCTGGTCATTTTGTTCTCGTTGTACAACTGTAACAAGGTTTTTGTCCAGTTCAAAGTTCTTAACCAGTTTACAATATGTCAAATGAATCCAGGACGCTCGCTCTGCGATCTTGACTGCAGTGGATGTTGACAGTAGTACCTGGTATGGCCCTTCCTACTTCGGAGAACTCCAGTTTTTTTTCTTCACGAAGTTCACCCAGACCCATGCGCCTGGGGCTACTGCTACTTCCGATGGTCTGGTTTGCTCTTTATCTGAAACAGAATTTAACTGCAAAAGTTTGTTATTCAAAAATCGCCTCATATACTCTGCAAGTGAACTGTCAGCCTCCTGCTCTGCAGGCATGAGAGGTTTCCATTGAGGTGTATAATATGCCCTCCCAAATAGAACTTCAAAAGGAGTTAACCTTTTTGCATTTGGAACAGTTCTCATGGTCAGCAGTGCCAGAGGTAGACAGTGCACCCACTTATTTTGTGTCTCACTAATCAATTTCCTTAGTTTATTTTTCAAGACCCCATTATGCCTCTCTACTAATCCTGCAGATTGAGGGTGGTATGCGCAATGATTTTTCAGAGAAATCCCGAAATAACGACTGAGTTGTTGTATAGTTTGATTTACAAAGTGTGTGCCATTGTCACTATAAATCTTTTACGGTATGCCAAATCTAGGAATAATTCCTTTAATGAGGGCTTTTGCAACAGTAGCTGCATCTGGATTTTTAGTTGGAAAAGCTTCCACCCATTTGGAAAACATATCTATAATGACAAGGCAGTACTTCTTATTTTTGCATTTGTTCAGCTCTATAAAATCCATACAAATAGTATGGAATGGATATGGTGGTGTAGGGAAACTCCCTTGCTTAGGTTTCAATGCCCCTTGTGCATGATGCTTGTTACAAACATGGCATGCTGCATAAAAAATTTTTGTGTAGTTTGTAAATTCATATGTCGTAAACACTCGATTCACTAACTGTACCATCCCCCCTGTTGAGACATGGTACTGCCCATGGCTCAACAAATCTGCATATCTAAACAAGTTAGATGGCAAAATCGGTTTCTTCTCTTTGGAGACGTGCAGTCCCTTCTCAAGGATTGCTCCTCGTTTTATCCACCTCTGTTTTTCTACATTTGTAGTAAGTGTCTGCATTGTTTTTAACATTTCCAAGTCTAAAATCTCAGATGGTTGTAATTCCTCACTCAAAAGAAATACTTCTGAAGCTGAAGCTGCTTGCTTTGCAACTGTATCAGCCCTCGCATTACCTTTTGAAATTCTATCCTGTTGCTTGGTATGAGCTACGCATTTACAAATAGCTACTGTCTGAGGTAACTGAATAGAGTCTAATAAGTCTAAAATAAATTGCGCATGGTTAATTGGTTTGCCAGTAGATGTTATCATTCCTCTATTTTTCCACTGCTGCGCAAAAACATGTACAGTAGAAAAAGCATACTGACTGTCAATAAAAATGTTCACTCGTTTACCTTTTGCCAAGATACATGCCCTTGTCAAAGCAATCAGTTCTGCTGCTTGTGCAGATAAGTTGTGTGGTAAAGACTTTGCTTCTAAATCTCAGTATCAGAAACTACTGCATACCCCACTAGATTTTGTCCTATAGGACCCCTCCTGCACGAGCCGTCCACATAGTATGTCACCTCGGCATCATCCAAGGGAACATCTGTAAGATCTTTTCTAGGTAGTGTCTTTTGCTCAATCTCCTGCAGGCAGCAGTGTGGTTTGCCATCTGCAGGGGTTGGGAGCAAGGTTGATGGATTCAAAGTTGTGCATCGTTCAATTGTCATATGAGGTTGGCTCAACAGTATAGTCATACAGGAAAGATGTCTAGCAGGAGAAAGATATGCTACTTTTTCTTGCAGTAAAATAATCGCGACTGCATGAGGCACTCTCAATGTGAGAGGGTGGAACAATACTACTGAGGCTGAAGCCTGCACTGCCATTGAAGCTGCGACTACTGCTTGTACACAGTGGGGCAAGGATCGCGCCACTGGGTCTAACTGTGATGAATAGTAAGCTATGGGGTGTTGTTTGTCCCCATGCTGTTGTGTTAACACTGATGTCATATAACCTTGCTTACAATCTACAGTTTGGAAAAATCGTTTATGATAGTTTGGTAATCCTAAAACTAAAGAATAAGCTATCAGTTGTTTCAATTTGCAGAAAGCTGATTTTGCTTCTGATGTCCACTGTAATAAATCTTGTGCTGCCATCGGCTTTTTGAATATCAAGTTGGTCAGCGGAGCAGATTCCAAAACATAGTTTGGAATCCAACTCCGACAAAAGTTAGTAGTACCCAGGAAGGACATCATTTCCTTCTTGGTAGTTGGTTTAGATGCTTGTAATATTGCTGTTTTTTCTGTTTTCATCTAATATTCTGCCTTCTTTTGATATTACATATCCCAGGTATTTGACCTGTTTTTTCCAAAGTTGCAGTTTGTTTTTGTTTACCTTGTGTCCTTGAGTAGCTAAAAATTGTAGTAATGCTACAGTATCCTCTCTGCATTCTTGCTAGGTGGGGGCTGCCAGCAGAATGTCGTCTACATAAAGTGAAATCTGACTGCCTTTCGGTGGGATAAATCCCACCAGGTTACTTGCCATTTCTTGTGTAAATATTGTTGGACTTTCACAATATCCCTGTGGTGGTCGCGTATATGTATACCTTTTCCCCTGAAATGTAAATGCAAACCAATGTTGGCTGTCAGGGTGTATCAGTATTGAGAAAAATGCATTGCTGATGTCTACCACAGAAAAATACTTTTGTTGAGGTTTCAAATCATTCAATAAAGTGTGTGGATCTGGCACCGTAGGTGCCCTGGGTATAACTGCGTCATTTACAGCTTGTAAATCTTGGACTAAACGCCATTCTCCGTTTGCTTTCCTAACAGCAAATAAGGGTGTATTACATGGTGAATCAGGAGATTCTATCAAGACTCCTTCCTTATGTAAGGCTGCTATTATAGGTTTGATTCCTATTTTTGCATCATTTCTCAAGGGATACTGTCTCTTTTGAGATCTAAATGCTGATTTTGGCGTGATAGTAACTGGTCCTGCTGTACGAATAAGTCCTACATCTGATTTCCCTGTTGACCAGAGAGTCTCTGGTATGTCTCGTAAGGCTTTTTCCTCTTCCTCTAGTAAGAGTGCTACTCAGCTATCCTCACTTGCCTGTAAGTGTACAGCTGGGTGTGTCTGCGTTATCCAATTTAGTTTCTGCTTTTGTACTCTCTGTTCGGAAAGTTCTAACTCTGTCTGCTTTTCCCACCTTGTGACTTTTTCTCCTAGGTCTGCCCACTTCACATTTCTATCTTTAGTTAAACTTACATGTGGTAATCTATTAGATTTGTATAGTGCTAAGAATTCCCGGGGCAGTGAGCAGCTTACAGAATATAGCATTGTTCATTCTTTACTTCCTGACCTTGCAGATAATCACCTGCTTCTCAAATACATTTCCAAAAAGGCATAAACATGAATATTGCTGTGCTAGCAATTACTAGGTCAGAGGGCATCTTGCAAGTTTCAGAAAGCACACTGCAGTTTCAAAAGCATCTTTTAGTCTCATATGAAACTTAGCTGTATATAAAATAGTGCATATAAAATAGAAAGAAAAACGTGTTAACTTATTTAGTTTGTAATTAGCATTAAGCACACACATTAATACATATTTTTCTGACAAACTCCAAGAAGAGCTAAACCCAAACATAAAACTACTGTTCAATCTCAGCCTTACTACAGGATATGTACCCAAAGAGTGGCATACAGCAGCGGTGGTCCCTCTCCACAAAGGTGGTGCCTCAACGGATCCTGGAAACTCTCACCCCATAAGCCTGACTAGCTTGGTCTGCAAAGCTATGGAAAGGATCATCATGGACCTTATAAATAAAGATATTGGGGACCTACAGACACTGGATCCTACCCAGTTCAGCTTTGTTAAGGGCAGACCCTGCCTCTTAAACCTGGTTGATTTCTTTGAAACAGTCACCAAGGCCATTGATGAGGGGAAGGTGGTCCACACAGCCTACCTGGACCTCGCAAAAGCCTTCGATACAATACCCCACTTGGGCATTATAGATAAGCTCACCAGCTTAAATATAAACCCCTATGTCACTAGATGGGTTGCAAACTGGCTCAAGGACAGAATCCACATGGTTAGAATTGCTGGAGCCATGTCAGACTCCAAACCAGTTACAAGTGGCGCCCCACAAGGCTCAGTCCTGGGACCTCTCTTGTTCAGTATATATTTCTCAGAGGTACAGGCCAACACAGAAGGACTGTGGCTGACCAAGTTCGCAGATGACTGAAAACTGGGTGCCATAATCGACTCTCCAGCCGACACAAGCATCCTCCAAAAGGCCTCATAGAAACAGACAACTGGTGCCAGAGCCATGGCCTCAAGCTAAACGCCAAAAAGTGTATAGTCATCCCCTTTGGCAAAAACAAAGTGCCCACAAATTACCACATAAGTGGTAATCCATTAAATCTGGAAGAAGTAATTAGGGACCTGGGGACCCAAGTTGATAGCAATCTCTCATTTGACAACCACGTGGCCAAAGTGGTTAGAAAAACATTTTATATAGCCCACCTAATCATGAAGGGATTCACATCTAGATCAGGGGAGGTCATCGTGCCTCTTTACTCATCCCTCATCAGGCCCATAATTGAGTACAATGCCCCTTTTGGGATGTACCTTACCAGACACCTGCAGCAACTGGAAAGACCCCAAAAGTACCTCACCAAGAGGATCAAAGGGCTCAAACAGATGCCATATGCTGCCCGGTTAAAGAAACTCAAGCTCTACTCAGTGGCATACCACCTGCTCAGAGGCGATCTATGCAAGACGTATAAAGCCATGTTCAACCCGGAATTAATGAACATGCTGCACCTCAGAAAATCCAAATCCCATCGAGCTACACACTCGAGAGACTTGAACCTCAGCACTGAAATAAATAGGACATGCTGGAGGGACAGATTCATAACCCACAGGCTCCCTTCACTCTGGAATAAAATCCAAGTCCAGGTTAGGCAGAGCCCCTCATTGACTCTCTTCAAGAGGAATCCTGATGAGTGGATGGGGGATCGTAGGTTTACCCCGGGTATCACTTCTGTGTCGCTGTTAGACAGAGGCAGAGTATACTAACCTTGAAAAAGGGCATAGCAAAATTAATTTAAAATGGGTGGTGAAAGCCAAAAACACTCTGGCTAGGCTTATAAATGCCCTGGGGCAGATAGCCTAGTATGAACCTATGAACCTATAAGACAATGCCACTGACAAAATGAAAATACACTCTAGACAATCTAAAACCAAGTAAAAAAAAATCAACACCAAAAATCCAAATGGAGACAATGAATCCAAACACAGGACTGCAAGTGATAGTTAGTTAAGCGCTTTCACTCAATTTTATTCACATGAGCTTCATCAGAACAAAGTTTTTTTCATTCAAAATCATTTATAAATGGTTACCAATTAAGTCACATGACATTCTTAAAGAAATCATCATGTATAAATACCAAATGTGTATAAATGTATACAAATAGAAAAGAGTCTAGTATAATAACAATTACAATATAAGTGTACATAAAATAAAATAAAATCAAATAAAATGCCATAACATATAATAAAAAAAAATATATATATATATATATATATATATATATATATATATATATATATATATATATATATATATATATATATATATATATATATATATATATAGATATATATATATATATATATATATATATATATATATATATATATATATATGTATATGTATATATATCTAAATTGTTGTAACTACACTATGATATAGTATAGGATAATGTTAATAAGGATGATGAATCAACTTGATGCACTACCTGTTTCTGGCCATCTGTAAAAGACATTTCATATTAATAGTACCATTAAGGCCAGGAGATTCATCTGCAATCAAAACTATTTGCCACAAACTTTCTCTGCACTCTAGGAAAGTCTTGTAGTCACCAGGAAACAGATCTGAATTCACTCTTTCCAAAACGAAAAAAGAAAATTTCTTAAAAAATGCGCATTCTGTAGCATGGACTGCCAAGGCACTATTGCCATTTTTTTGTCTTATGGCTAGACAGTGCTCATAAATCCTCTTGTTTAAAGCTCTTATAGTTTTGTCAACATAAAACTTCTGACATGTGTCACATGTGGCGCAATATACTACATTAGTAGTGTTACAAGAGTAATGGCCCCTAGCAAAAAACCTTCTTCCCAGATGTTTAAATTCAATTCTAGACACATTACTCATGAACCTAGACTCTTTGCATCTACCACAAGAAATACTCCCTACAGAACAGGTCACTGAGCTCAAAGCCACCTGATTGTTCCTGCTCTCCAAAATATGTTTAATACTAGTGATCTTCTTATAGGAGAAACAAGGTCTGTCACCCAAAATCTTTGCAAGTTCAGTATTACCTATTAATACCTTCCAATGGTCCAATAACATTTTTCTTATATGAACCATCTCATTGCATGTTGGAATAGCAAAGGCTAAAGAAAAGGTTGAAAAACCTTTGTTTTGAACACTAGGGGACGCTACCCTAAAAGAGTCACTGTTGCTCAAAATAGGACAAGCAGAAGTGTCTCTAAGTACCAGTACTTCCTGAACTATCTTTTTGAGCCAACCCAAATTGTAACCTCTCTCTACAAAAAACTGTAACAACCTGTCTACCTCATTTGAAAAGACTGAGTGCTCTGTAGTCAACCTACTGAGACGTATAAATTGACCTTTGACCACTCCACTTTTCATATGAACAGGATGCAGACTTTCTTTATGTAAATACTGAATGACAAAAGTGTTTTTCCTAAATATTTGACTCTTAAATTTCAAGGAAGTAATGTCAAAAGTAAGATGTAGGTCTAAAAAATCTATAGACTCACCAAAACTTCCAATAGTGAACTTCAGAAAAGTGGTGCTATGGTTCAGATGTTCCACAAAAAATAAAAAACTGCCATAATCACCCTTCCAGAGAAAAATCAAGTCATCTATATATCGCCTATAAAACAAAATATTGTCTAAAAAAGGCAACACATAGAGATGTTTCAACTCCCAGAGGGCCATGACTATATTGGCAGAAGATGGAGCAACTCTTGACCCCATAGCAACCCCAGATGTCTGCTCAAAAAAACTTTGACCAAATCTAAAAAAGTTGGTGGTAAGAACTAATTCCATAAGAATACAAGCAGTTTTGACAATAGTGCTTCCAAGAGCTGTAAACTGTGTCAAGTATTCTCTCAAATATTCTAGACCAACTTCCTGATCTATGCTGGTATATAGAGAGGTAACATCTAAACTGGCAAAGAAAAAGACATCAGACACATCAAGTTCACTTAGCAGTTCAAGCAGATGCCATGAGTCACGTGAATTTAAACATCTGGGAAGAAGGTTTTTTGCTAGGGGCCATTACACTTGTAACACTACTAATGTAGTATATTGCGCCACATGTGACACGTCAGAAGTTTTATGTTGGCAAAACTATTAGAGCTTTAAACAAGAGGATTTATGAGCACTGTCTAGCCATAAGAAAAAAATATGGTAACAATGCCTTGGCAGTCCATGCTACAGAATGTGCACTTTTTAAGAAATTTTCTTTTTTCGTTTTGGAAAGAGTGAATTCAGATCTGCTT
>NC_056737.1:963873447-963905947 GCF_019279795.1 Protopterus annectens
ACGTGGAAAATATGCAGGCTGAACCTAGCTGAGAAATAATACACAAGATATAACAGTATAAGTGATAACAATAAAATACATATATTATACCAATGTGGACATAGCACGATATGAATGGTACAATGAATTTTTTTGAGTTTTGCATACATAATTTTCAATGACATTAACAAAGGTACAAATATATAACACTTGAGTTAGAAAATGTTTATGACAAAAGAGAGCTCGCTAATTAGTTCTGGGTGTTTTTTGATTATGTGACATTCCCCATGCTGAAACTTACTTGAAGAGATATGTTTGAGTTGTTTTCTAAAGTTGGGGAATGAGAGATTGCCACATATTGGTTTGGGGACTGATTCTCAGATTTGAGAATCTAAGATGGAGAAGGAGTGTTCAGTCTGGTTTAGTTTCCTGAATGGTGTATTCAAGTTGGAGTGAGCGAAGAAAGGAATCTAAGGCTGCAGAGAGGATATCTTTCTCAGAATCTTTTGCTGAAGTCAGGGAAGAGCTCCATGTTGATGAGTTTAAAAATCATTGAACCAAGAAGAAGAAGAAAGGTAATTCTTTGGGAAATGGGTAGCAAGTTGGGGTTCTCTTCTTCGGAAAAAAATATAAATCTACATATGTTGTTGGACAGGGTATGTAGCTGAGATAAGTTCTTTTTGGAGGTAGAGTCAATTAGGAGAAAGTGATATTATAGCTAATGGAGCAGGACACCTTTGCCTATAAAAATATACCTTGGGGGGAGAGAAAGTGTGACATTTTCCTGATCTACAACAGGAGCTTATTCACTTTATTTTCTGTTACTTGTCTGTGAGGTAGGAAGTTGAGTAAGGGGTTTAATCAGGCTCCTATGGTTTCATTATAATCAAGTGTGATACACTAACTGGGGAGGTGTTTGAGGTTTGGGGTGTTCCAAAGAGCACATTTGTCTTTGTTTGTTTGTGTTATTTTTATTTATTTTTTTTAAGAAAGAGTTTGCGGTAAATAAACCACTGATTAAGAGTTATCAAGTCCGCCTTGTAGGGGATCTCTGATGAGGGAGAATGAATGGCTTGATTTGTAATTGACCATGTTTCAGAACTCTGTGATGAAAAAGGAGGAGGAGATTGATTTGTAAATGACCATATCATCCAAGTATAGTAAAATAAGTAAGCTTGTGATGTCAAGGGGTACATTGTTAACATAGAATGAAAATAAAATTGGGGACAGGACTGGAACTTGTTGGATTCCTTTGCTGGTGTGGGGCTTTAAATGAAACAAGTGAATCCATGTTGTACAATAAAGGATCGGTATGATAAGAACTTGTGGAACCATTATGAAGTCTGTGAAAGTAGTCAGGTAGGAGAGAGAAGTCTACAGTGTCAAAGGCCTTAGTTAAACCAGGAAAAATTGCTTTTGTTAGGTTACTCTTTCCATATTTTATAGGATGTTGTCTGTTAATGTACATGTTGCATGCTTTGTTCTCTGTCCTGACAAAAAGCCATTTTGGTGGAAAGTTAAGATTTTGTAAGTTTTTAAGTACTTCCTAATTTATTTTCTATGGTAGGAAGGATTGACATGGGTGTGAAATCATTGGTGGAGTCGGGATTACTGGATTTGGGAATGGGTCTTATTTGGCTTTTTTCTACTGTTGAGGCATTATACCTTTGATGAGGCAGGTATTATAAAAGTTGTTAAGTGGGGGAAGGATGTGGTCTTTACAAATGAGAATGAATCATGGATGAAGACCAATCACTTCTGATGAGGGCGCATTCTAGGCATCCCTGATTTTGAGAGACATCCCTTATTTTGCTTCAAAATGTGTTGTGAGACAACATAACACAATGTAAATGCAAGAATAAGGATAGTAATGGTACATGCTTACAGTGCTTCAGAGAATATATATTAGTAGAAACCCTGTTAGTCTTTCAACTGTCTAAGTGAATATTTTCATTGCTAAAAAGTGTCCCTGGTTGTGATCTTTTTACTCTAATTATTTCTGGCCTTGTCACTGATCATAAGTAAAAGAGGTTGAGATATATGCCATATTTTCAATTTTTCCTGTAGTTGAAATTCCTATGCCCATCTTAAGTGTCTCTTCTCTGTTCTCTAGCTGCCTCCAACTGCATTTTCTTGAAATAACTCATTATGTGTGACTGTACTCCTAAGTACATGTATGTGTAATGTAAGAGTAACGTAAGAGTAGAACATTAGGTAAGGAGCACATAATCAGGGACACCACTGGCTTAAATACATTCCCTTTTCAAGATAAGAAACAGGAATTGTAGAAACAATGGTTTTATTACGTGTGTGTGTGTGTGTGTGTGTGTGTGTGTGTGTGTGTGTGTGTGTGTGTGTGTGTGTGTGTGTGTGTGTGTGTGTGTGTTTGTGTGTGTGTGTTGAGTATATATCTATATCTATATATCTGTATCGATATCTTCATCTATCTAGCCATATATTTGCCTGCTTATTTATTTATCTATAACTTACACTGGACTAGATCGAATCACATGAGTTAGTGCTTTTTACTACTGTAAAACAAAAAGTGAACACTCATGAGTGAACATTCCATTATAATGAGTGCTTGATGGAATCCTTTTGCACCAGATCATGTTGTAGTGGGGCCAAGGAATTTTTAGTTTGTATATATAATTAGCAGGGTGTTGAGGGCCCTGCAAGAAAAAATAGTTTTTGTTTTTTCGATGTATGATCATTTTACACTTTGGTGTGTGTGGGAGGGGTATCCTACCTCTGCACATCAACTGCATGTACAATTGCCATTTTTCCTTCAACTCATACTTTTCATCCCACTATCCTACTATCCTACTTTTACCAATACCTCCTTGAACCTGAAGCTAATATGTACCTGTATTTTACCCCCGTCACTGATACATTTGTTTTTTTTGCCCCTATGATCCTTTGTGTACTATAACTCACTTTTACTTCTCATTCTTGCTCATCTGGCAACACATCACAGACCTGCACCTCAACCACTTACCAAATCCTGCATCAGTCTCCACACCTCACCTACCTATGTCACAGCCCATTATGTCTATATCATGTCACACCTCCACTTCCTAAAACTCACAGTTTTCAAACACAGAAACTTATGATTAAGACTAGCAACCAAAACTAAACTCACAGTTAGATGGTTAATCCCTTATCAACATAACTTAGTTATACTACAACAATGTGGGGACTTCCACCCCATCCCAGAACTAGAACAATCGTCTTTATTTCTTTCCAGACCCTCAACCATTGCTTCTTCTGTACCAGTACGCCAAATACCTCATATGCCAGACCTAAAATTCATCAGTATTAATACCATTAATATAGCCAATGCATTAGCTAGCCTGCACACTTTTGTTTCTGACCGCAGCCCTGGCATTCTTGTAAGTACTGACACCTGGTTAAAACCAAAAATTACAGGTAATGAAATACTTCTTCCATGATCAATACACTCACTGCAGACCATAAAGCAAAAAGGCTAATGGGATAGCCATTTTATACCCTAGCAACCTTGACATAGTCTGTCAATACCATGTACCTTACCTCAGTAATGCAGAGTATCTAACTTCCTGTCTAAAACTGAACTCATAGAAGAGCCTATTGTTTCACTGCAGTATATACCTCACCAAGAAACAATATACCTACCACAGAAGAAGTACTATTTTGCGTGTCCTCCAGCATCACAGGATACTCTAATCCTTAGAGACTTGAGCAGAGATATGCTCAGCATTATACTGAATACTCCTACAGCTGGCATTAAACTTTATGGTTTCAAAGAACTCATCAGTAAGCATTAAAACTAGATACCCTTCTCACACCGATATACTTCTATTCTATCTCTGTGATAAAAACACTATCAGACACCTTAAGTGACCACTTACCCACTTTTCCTAGCAAAAGCCTCCAGCCACTCTTCGAAACCACATTTCTACAAAAGATTACACAAACTCTGACTTCAATGCAGAGGCATTGGAATATATTAAAAATGTTTCCAAGCTATACTCAAATGCAATAAAATATTTCTTGGTATTCTGAATAAGAAAAAGAGTAAACTGACCCTCCTCCCTGGCTATCCCAAAGAACAAAATAACTTTTATGAAAGAGGGACAAAGCATGAAAAACTTAGACCCATAAAAATTAGGCAGGTTTCCATCTCTTCAGAAATCTCAGAAACACAACAAAGTGCAACTCAGTACTATAGTACTAGACAAACAAAAAACACTTCTGTATTATGCAGGATATACAATCCCAAACTCTTCTGGGCTTCCATCATAAAGCTATTTAAATCATGATCACAACTCTCAGCCCAACCCATCTCCTGAGTTCTTCACAGTTAAAATAAAAGAAATTCAATACTTAAGTCCCACTCCAAAAAGATGATCCTTCAAATGTCTATTCTAACTTCAGACCTATTTCTCTACTGCCGCCCATTTCCAAAATCTAAATACCAGACCAGGATTAACCTTCTTTCCCCAACACAAAATGACTATAGACCCCACCACAGTACCACGACTATTGTGCCTTACTGACACTATCAGAAAAAACAGAAACTCTGGCAATCGTCTCCTCACTGTTTCTTGACTTATGCAAGGCCTTTGACACTCCTTGTCATTAATTACCATATACAAAAACTTTCTTATCTTGGGGTACCTCTATCCTCACTTTCCTGGGTCAAAAGCTACTTGTCCAACAGCTACCAAACTGTCAAAAGGCAAAATGAGCATTCATCCTTCCTACCTGTCAAAATCCAAGTGTCACAGGGATCCATATTTGGAACACTCATGTTTAACATATTTATAAATCTTCTACATTCAGCAGCCCAACGTGCTGTTCTGATACAATATGCTAATGCCTCTACATTCATTTGCTCTGCAGCTAATCCTCTCAGACTATAGCACATATCTCAAGAATCATTTACATCTATAAAGTCCTGATTACATAAAGCACAACTAGTATTACCCCCTTCCCCACCACAAAAAAACTAGTCCAATTTACTCTAAAATTGTATTTACATAGCAAAGATCAGTTTAATATTGTCTCAGCTAGCAATATAAAAATAAACCTACTGCCATGCGCAAAACTCACAGGAGTTATAATAGATAATTTGAAATATGATCTTTTCAATCAAAAAGATCCAGCATAATTTACCCTGCTGTATAGACTCATTCCTCACAGATAAATCTAGAGAAACAATGGCTAAAACCTAGTTCCTCCCAAAGCTATTGTACACCACTTAAATTCTCACAAATTGTCACAAACTTACCAGTAGCCCAAAGAACAAAACTAGAACACTGATACAACATAATTGCAAAGCTCACAGCAAACCTCACATATCAAACTCACCACTGCAAAACCCTTAAACTACTAAATTGGACACAATTTCCTCACAATCTTCTCAGCAGTTGTACACAATCTAATATACAAACCAGGCGAATGTCCTAGTTTGTTTGTTTGCGTCTTTCGGCTTTTCCCGGTTAGGGGTCGCCACATCGGAACTCCAGTCCGCTAATGATTGGTAGTTGATTTTTACGTGCCGAGTTACCAGCCCTGATGCACAACCTTCAACGAAGGTACGCCCATTCATGCATGTCTCCACGCAGAAGACACTTTAGCTGAGAATCGAACCGGACAGCGTCTTACTGTGAGGCGACAACGCTACTGCAGCACCACCACCGGGGGAAACATATTATCCAATACTATTTCCCAAGCAAAATCTTATGCTCCCAAGACAAAATGCTTTTTTTTTCCCATTAATGAATCACAAAACTCAGCTGAAGATGCTCAGTACACCACCCATGTTTCCAAAATTTTAAATTCTATCCCTCCTTCTCAAACAGTCCCTCATGCTCCATAATTTCAAATGTTATCTCAAAAAGCATTTCAGACAGTCTTATCTCCACCTGTCCTAAGGCCCTGGATAACAACTAGACAATGACCCTGTTTCCCTCTAAATATACTACTACTAGACTCACTCCTATTTCTCCCCCACCCCCGTGCCTGTCACTCTCAACCCCACATTTTCCCCTCCTGTGTCAATCTGCCTCACTTCTTTCATTTCTTTCCTCTCACCTTAACTTTCCATAGAAAACATTCCTCACCTCCTGAACATTCCCCTGCCCCTTTTACACACTCTACTGTCTTAGCCTCTTATCTCTGAGTATGGGAATGACCTTCAAATTAACTCACTCTAACCACAGTCTCCCACTTATTTGCATATAATTCCCTGCAAATACCCCATCGAATTGTAATACAGCCATGTAATGTAACATTCTTTGCAATGCAATTGTAATGTAATATTTTGTATTTTGCATGTGACTGTGTATTGTAAATGCATATGCAATGCCTGTTCATGTTTGTACCATGTTCATAGGTTCAAAGGTACTTACTAACCTATCGATCCATGAGGATCTTTAGAAGCCTAGCCATACATACTCATGATGTTTTTAGCCCTTATATTTTAAGTAGTAATAACCCAAAGATAAATAAAACATTTATATGTTACCCCTATTGATGAGGAATGAGTGTGCTAAGCCAGTGGTGAATTGGTGGTTACTCATCCATTTGCTCATATTATATTTGGATAGGGTAACAGAAGCACTTTGTTTTATGTGAAGAGGTAGAGGCCTCCAATTAAATGGTATTCTCTGTGATACATATCTATTCCTTAAACATGTTCTGTTTATATTGCAAAAGAGATTTAGATATTTTGAATGGGTGTACATGCTCTTATTTGTCATGGGACTATGCAATAGGCCTGACAAGACAGGCTCTGCTCATGCAGCAGAGAAGGTCTATCAGTAGCCTGTATGACACTGAGAAAAGAGACAAGGCTTTGAGATGGTGCACATGGTTTTTATGATTTAGCCCCTTGAGTTTCTTAGTATGAAAGTGTTGTGGGCATCCAGGTTGTGTCAGATGTTTAGACAGGTACATACCAAAGGGGGCATTATACTCGATGATTGGCCTGATGAGTTAAAGTTACAATGGAATGATCACATCACAAGACCTGGATGCCATATCTTTAGTAATAAGTTGTGCAATAGAAAATGACTTTTTTAGAATAGTGGGTACATGGTGAATGAAGGACAGTTCATTGTCTACATGGGTCCCCAGGTCCCTAACTACTGGATTAATCTACAGAGGTTGTCAATATGATAGTTACAAGGGATTCATGGGTTCATAAGTTTATACTAGGCTAATGCCTACCAGGGTCTTTGTAAGGCTAGCCCTGCAACCCAATACCGTTTTGTCCCTGAGTTCCCTGGATGCCTATAGAGTCAGGTATACTTGTAAGGTGGAAGCTAAGGGTTATGGGGGGTATGTTAGTCGGGTATTCATTTACTTACTGTTGACATCTGTCCATCAGACACAGGGGGACAGACTAAGGGTACATTTGAGATTTCCTATACAATGCTCAAGGTTTTGCTTGAATAGGGTCAGGGATGAATTCTGATTTATGTGGATTCCATAGTGCAGGAACCCGTTGAGACACATATTGGTCTCTCCAGCATGTTCTATTTATGTTGCAGGCAAAGTTTAGGTCCTTAGATTTAGTGTTTCTGGTTCTGTTTGTTTTACAGATGTGCAAAAGATCCATCAGAGCTGAATCTAAGGATGTCTTATATGCCAAGCATATATCGCCTTTCAGTAACCTGTAGACTGATTATAGAGATTGGGCATTAAGGCAATCTGTGTAGGACAGGGTATTCATATCCTGGATCCTCCTGGTAAGGAACCTTTGAGGGCATTCCAGCTGTTGCAAGTGCCTGGTTAGGTACATGCCAAAGAGGGCATTGCACCCAATGATGAGTCTGAGAAGGGCTGAGTAGAGGGGTACTATAACGTCCTTGGAACTGGATGCCATTATCCTTGCTTATGAATTGGACAAAATAGAATGTTTTTTTTTACTATCTTGGCTACATGTTGGTTTAAGGCCAGATTACTGTATACATATATTCCCTGATCCCTAACTACTGGGTCAACTCTTAAGGGTGTTTTATCGATGGAGTAATTAGCTTGGGTGGACAATTTCTCAAAGGGCACTATAATGCATTTCTTTGCATTGAGTGTTAATCCTTGGGTTTGGCACCAGTCATTTATTTGTGTTAGACCCTCTTGTAGAATGTTGTGAAGGGAATCTATGACAGCTTACAATTTACAGTCGTCTGCAAACTTGGTGAACCAGAGGCCTTTGACATTAGCCTTGACTTGTGAGAAGTAGATGCCAAACAAGGGAGGCCTCAACACAGAGCCCTGGAATAATCCAGTGGTGACTAGTCTTCTGGTGGAGGTAGTCTCACCAATCCTGACTTCTTGGGTCCTATCTGCAAGTCAGATTTCATGCTTGTCAGATGATATTATTATACATTTCCTTGCATTTAGTTTTAGTTAATGGTTTTAGCACCAACTATTTGTTTGGGAAAGACCTTGAAGTAGGATTGTGATGTCCTCTGTAAAGTTAATGATGACACTAAGTTTACAGTCATCTCAAAACTTGGTCAGCCATAAATACTTAACAATAGCTTTAACATCTGAGAAGTAAATGCTAAAGAGGAGTAGACCAAAGACTGTACCCCTTGGGTACATCACTAGTTAAAGGTCTTGTGGAAGAGTGAGTGTAGAGTAGTAAGAAGACCAACCATGATATGCAAATTCTTCTTTAAACCAAATAAAATCCAGTGGCAGACACGATGTAAAACGTATACCAGTTTATTGAGTAAAAATGAGCGCTTTCGCGTAGTACTAAGCTACGCTTCTTCAGATAACATTCTTACAAATTTAATTTCACTTATAAGCCAAAAAAGGCGGGAAATAAATTGATTAATTACTTGATCACGCAAATTAAATGCTTGTGTCTTAACCCATTCACCACTATGCTTGCACAACATAAATACAGCTGGTTATATTCAGTAGCAAATGTCAGTTAACATTTAAAGTCAGACGCTGATACAAAAAAACAGCTCAAATTCTTAAAACATAAACATTATGTTTCTAAATCAAACCAAACATTCAAGGTGCATGACTTTCTCATTATTATATAAAATTCCTAACATTAATAGCCCGGTTTATATATAATGTTTTATGTCTCATAATATAAAAGATCTTGTGAATACTCATCATATGGACTGAAAAGTTAATTATAGATACAACAAATTTTATACATTATTATAATATTGTCATATAGCATGCCTACTTAGTCTTGTGGAAGAGGAAGAGCCGCCTATCCTAATTTCCTGGGTTATCTTTGTCAGCCAGTTTTCTGTCCAATGAGTTAAATATAGATTAACATTTAGCTGGGTTAGTTTATCTTGAAACCTAAGCCGCGGTGGTGCAGGGGTAGCATTGTTGCCTCACAGCAAGAGGTTCTCCTGTTCAATCCTCGGCTGGAGTGCCTTCTGTGTGGAGTCTACATGTCCTCCCCATGGTCGAGTGGCATTTGACAGACATGCGTGAATGGGCGTGCCTTTGTTGAAGGTTGGGCGTAGGGCTGGCGACTCAGCACCATAAAAATCTACTGCCAATCATTAGTGGACCGGAGTTCCACTGTGGTGACCCCTAACTGGGAAAAGCCAAAAACACCAACAAATTTATCTTGAAACCTGAGTGTGGGATAATGTCAAATGCCTTTGCGAGACCTGCACATGTTATGTGTACTGATTTCTTCTCATCCATTTCTTCAGTTACATTCCTGAAGAAGTCAGCCAGGTTAAGGAGGTAGGATCTCCCCTTGAAAAATAAAACCTGGCTTGTATAGAAAGTTTGTAGGTTACCTATGTCCTTATTTATAAAATCCACAGTGATCCTTTCTATAGCCTTAATGATGAGGCTGGCCAGACTTACGGGTCTGTAATTTCCCAGGATCACTGGTACCTCACCTTTGTGCAAGAAAAAAAGCAGTTTTTATCCTTCATTCATCTGGTACAAAGCGTATTTGACATTGAATAGCCTCTGTAGGTTGCATTTCAGGAGGGCCAGTAAGCAGCCCAGTATGTTATCTGGCCCCTTCGAAGCAGTGTTCGTGGCCTTAGATAATGCTTTGAGGACTTGTTTATGGGAGATTTGAGGGAGGGGTGCAGAGATCTCGGAATGTCTAAGGGGAGAGGGGGTGAAGTTAGAGTTGAATTTATCTGTTAGTATATTGGCTATTTCCTCTGGGTCCGAGTGTGTGATATCATTTACTGAAAGCTCTCTGCAGTGTTGATCATTATTTTTAAGGTTTATAACATAGTTAAAGAAGGCTTTGTGCTTGTCCTTTGCATGGGTGGGTATGTTTACCTCATATCTGGCCTTGGTTAATATGAGCAGGGTCCAGAGTCCCCTGTTAAGTTTATCAAGAGATTTTGTTTTGAATCTTGAGAGTTATTTTTACTTTTACAAGCATTATGTTGTTTGTTTTTGTTATAGAGCCTGTTTATAGCTAGGTTCTACCACAGGGATTTATCTTTGAATTTGATGTTGTATTTTCTTCAGAGGGGACTAGATGAATCTAAGCAACTATTCACATCTGCAAAGAATTTACCAGTAAAGGACTGCGCACAAGCAGTGGGGACATGAGTTTGCAGATCATCACTCAGTTTCAGTAGATTATCCTTGGCATAATCTCTGAATATCGAGCTATTGGAGGATGCTTCTGGCTTCAGTCCTAAGGAGAATGTGATTGATGTGTGGTCTGATTTCACCAGGAGAGAGATTAATACTTGTTAGAGAGCAGAGCTGTCCCATATTGATGAGGACCAATCCCAGGATTTTATCAACCCTGGTTGGAGTGTTCACTATCTGAGCCAGAGAGTTTGTATTGAAGAATTCCAGAAATCTCTAGTTATACATGTAAGAGGATGTATACGTCTTCCAGTTGATGGAGGGGTAGCTGATGTATATGTCTCCCAGTTAATGGAAGGGTAGCTGATGTGTACATCTCCCAGTTAATAGAGTGGTATATGTCTCTCAGTTAATGGAAGGGTAGCTGATGTATACATCTCCCAGTTGATGGATGGGTAGTTGAAGTCTCCCACAAGAATGGTGTTTATTTTAATGCATTCGGTCTCCATGCTAGTTTGATAGGAGTTATGGGCTGAGGTAGAAATAGAAGGGAGGTCCTGTAGTTAGCCATGATATGATAAGGGGTTTTGTTTATAGTAAATCGAACAATGGGGGAGATCCATGTTGTTATCTTGTCTAATTAATCCAGCATCAAAGTTTTTTTTTTTGCAAATATCACTATACCAATGCCTTTAGAACCTTCATCTAGTGTGGTAGTCCTGAATGTTTGGTTTGCATTGAAATCCTGCACTAATGCGGTGTTCTCAATGGTCTTGAATCAGTTTTCCAAAAGGATGCATATATCAATGATTTCCAGGGTAAGTAATGCTTGTAGGGAGTGAAGTTTTTTATTAAGGCTGCAACCACTGAGTAGCAATAACTTCAGCATGTCTGGATTCTGTTTTGTTATGTTGGAAGCTTTTGAGTACTGTGATTACCAAAAAAAGGCACTATGGGGTGGACAAAATCTGCAAGTATGTACCCAAGAGGAAGAGTTTCACTTCGTCTAATTGTTCACAAGTTTATGACATTTTTGTTTATGGGACTTGCACTACTAACAGGGTGATTTATTTTTTTGCTAATATTTTTATTTGTTTGCTAATGCTTTATTTAAACACAGTATGCAACATAAGACAGCCAGATTTACTTTTACTATTATTGATAGAATATGAGCAGATGATATTTCAAAAGTTGGTTTACATTTTTTGCTTGATCAGAAGGAACGTAAATGGATTGTTAAACTGGGTGCACCTTTTCCATCTGGAATCAATGTGCAGCTTTAGATACTAATTATATTGTTAATTGGTCTAATATGGTATAAGAAGAGTGGAAAGAAATGAGTATGTGTTATTGGTTGCACTGAGGAAGGCTGTTTGCCAAAAACGGTATGCTGATTTTCTGAATTTACCTTTTGGGCACATTAATATATGGGCTCAATAATAAATTTGTGCCCTTGAACTGTTCTTTGTGTGCTGGTCTTTTTTTGTTCAAGGAATTCATTGATTGGGCTGTGCATCACGCCATACTTTGTGTGGGCTTTGTTAGAGTTGTGGACAAAATTTTAACCAGTTTATGAATATCTTGGGTGTATAGTTGCAGCCATCCCTGGCAAAGTGCCATCTCATCCCAGCTGATTTTGACCCCCCCCCCCCTTGAATGGCATCATAACCTAAGCCAACTTTTGAAGTTAATATTCTTTTGTTCATATCGCAGCATCATTCCTAGGCAGGGTAAAATGATGCTCAAGGCTAGGTTCATACCTGTCTCATACTCATATTCTGAGATCTAAGTTATGTTCCTCTTCATATAGTCCAAGAAGGTACAACAGAAGTCATTTAGACCCACATGTGCTATGACTGTGTTATGTATGTACTTGTGGTGCAAGGACTTGTGTGCTTACATGATGTGTCAAATCCTGAAAGGCAACTAACCATAGCCATCTCCTTGCACAGCCTTATGGGCTTTTAGATTGAAACAGTGTGACTTTTTGAGGTATGTTTCAACGTTGGTGCCGCCTGTCTTGTGTGTTTGTAAGGTTGGTGGGAGTATTCGTTTCTTAGGTTACATTTAGGAGGTCTCTGTAGTTTAGTTAGGTTACCTTTAAGAGTCTCAGCATATGTAGGTCTATGTCTTTGCTTTGATCTGTGAGTGATAGGGTCAGTGAGCTGTTGTGCAGTTATTGATTTTATATCTCTTAATGTATTGTGGAGCTTTTCTCCCTGGGCCTTGACTGAAAAGGGCTTTCTTGCCCAGTTCGACTATCTAGTAAATAAAAGAAAACATATATATGATTGTATTATGACCGAACTGAACAAAGACATGCAGTAGGTGGATTGAACACTCTAAATTGGCCATAGGTGTGAGTCTGCGTGTAAGTGTGTGGTATGGAAGAACAACTGCAACAGGGTAGCCACCCTGAGGTGCAAACCTTGGCCCTGGATAATTGGCACTGTTGAAGTGACACCATGAACCCATGCGCAAAAATGGGAAAAGGGGTTGGGGATGGATAGATGGATTATGACTGAACAAAATTCAAAACAGTTGAAATTTAAATTATTAATGCCATAATTTAAAAATCACCTTACCAAAAAGCCAAAAACAGTAAACATCAAAAGACCACAAAAGGAAAACAATATTTCCTTTTGTGATCTGTAAACCTAAACTCTGACAGTATATTCAGACCCAGTTTGTTTAAACAATGATAGTGTTATAGAAAGTTTTTTCAAAGATAAGGTGTAGAGTTGAGGGTAGGGTTAGGGTTAGCATGTATTAGTAAGATTTGGGAGTACCATGAGAGCTTTAACATCCATCTGAACTATCATCATCTCAGGCAGATAAGATCACAGTTTAACATCTCATCCAGGAGAAGAACATTCTTTGCTCATTGATTTTTGATCTGTGATAAACTTCATTTAGTATGCAGAGTCAGAAGCTGTTATTAGCATTTTTTTTTATTTAAAACCAAGCACTTAGTTGCAACAACTGAGTACTACCAGACAGAGGTATCCAGGGGCGTAGTTAAAACTGCTAAGGTAAGAAGTGACATTAAAAAAACTATGCAGACCTGAAATAACAGATTTCGGAAAATGACTTAATTGAGGAAGTTACAGTCATTGACTGTCTTGCCTTTTCAATTAAATTGTTAAGGAAGGAAAGGAAAGGCAACAATGTGTCATTAAGTGCCTAAAAAAACATCTGCAATGCAAAAGACACAACTGGTACTTATTGTTCATACTAAGAAAACTCTAGAAAACGGATTATTTTTTTTTTATTTTTAAATTCCGTGGTTTGCTGAAAAGATCAAAGGTATTATACAAGCATAGGTCAAAGTGTCTACAGTATCTCCACTCAATAAACATAAACTGGGAGATGAGTCTTTCATTCAACATTCATGCACCCACAGAATTTATGTTAATGTGATTCTGCTTAATTGTAGGAAACCTATGTTTTATGCAAGGTATTAGGGGAAAAACAACACATACAAACTTCCTCAATCTTACATTACTTTTGACCTTTATAAAGGTGTCATATTAAACAAGTTGTTAATCGTGATTCTTTAAGCCACATAGAAAAGCAGGTTACTGTTTCTATACACTAAGTGCAGTAAGCCATCTGAACTCTATCATACCTGTGGTCATGTAGTTACTATGTTTAAAGGACAAAGCATCTCTGTGTTGCGATTAACTTTGAAATACGGCCCCTTTTTAAAGCATGGCTGTGTAGTGTGCTATTTATTTAAAGTCATCTTGACAGATAGATTTTCTTTCTCACGAACAAAAAAAAAAAAAAATCACACAGCTATATTTGTTTGAAATGTTGCTGAGAGTTATCAGTCTGAAGTCTATATAAATTCAGCAGGTGTATATAGTTAAAAGTTCTGCAAAAAAAGGGCTCTATATATGATTCCCATATGGTAAATGCTTTTTGGTTTTCTGAAATTGTATACATTTTGAAGGAGATCTATAATTATGTGGTATACACTTAATTAAAACATACTGTAATTGTTGAAATATTTTAGTGAAGTCATTTTGTGAGGGACAGGTTTACCAGATGATAAAACTTGTCTTGCGGTTTCAGACTGTTTGCCAAAAGGCTTTAAGCTAACTATGATGGGTGGGGTCATCCATGGACACTGAACTGTTTGCCATTTCTTTCATGAGAAGTCATAATGAAGGCTTTAGTGCAGTTCTGTGCCAAGTGCTCAACTCCAAGTCAAATAATAACCTACGTGGGTGTCTTAAGCAAGCATATGATTGAGGTTTTACTTAGTTATGTGGACAGTTCTTTTGAGATGTTCTTAATTTGCTGACTTTCCTGCTTCTTAATTTTGACAATGTGTAAACTCTGTTACAGCTTGGAGGTTCAAACTGCTCTCTGTCCCCTTTTACCCTTAATCAGATGCAGAAATACTGCCCAGTGAAATATAAGCTTTCAAAAATAAAAAAAAAAAGAAAGAAAAGAAAACCAACCGAAGTAACTTTAATGTACATTAAGCATGTTCAGGCCACATACTAATTCAGGTTCAGCCTTGCAAGATTCCAGACAAAGCCTAGCAGCATACCCTGGGAAGAAAAAAAGCAAACTACTGATGTAGCTGACAGAAAGACTACCTATGCGAGTTTGTTTCATGCACATTTGCGCCAATCCTTATCCCAAAGGTTATGTCATCTAGCTGAAAAGCATTATTTTTCACACATTTGCAAGTATTATTAAAGAATATATAGCTGGGTCTGTAATTCTACGATGATTATAGCTTGGACAGACGAATGCAGCTACCAGGTAAAATGCATTGGTGTAGCAGTTACTCAACTTTACCTGAAGGGCTTATATAAAGTATGAGATGGCAGCCTTACCATTAATGTCATCAAGTGACTCCCCTGAAAAAGAGGCAAATACTCACTGGGACCTGCACAGTTAACAAAATAACCACAAACAGCAGTGGACAGGTTGTGAACCAGTCCTCACAAAAAAACAAATCCAAGAAAAAAATAATTGAAGCACTGGAAACACAGAAAGAGTTGTTTATTTTTATTATATTTTATTAGATGTTAAGGGCACATACTACTAGCAATGCTGCTAGATGTATATTAACATATAATAAAAACAGAGAGATGGTGTAACAAATAATAAAACAGCACTGGTTGATTTTACAGGATATGCCAGAATTAAAGAATATAGTGAGTAAGATACCTAGTTTTGGCTATAAACGTAATACCACACTTAAGCAGAAATTATGTTATAAACAACAACCTAAATATTTCTTTACTGCGATGAGTAGTTAACAGGGTACACAACTGAAATAAACAACTCTTTGTGTGTTTCCAGTGCTTCAATTATTTTTTCTCAGTTAACAAAATAAAGCAACTAAATAAATAAAATATCTGCATAAAGCAGCCAGACACTGCTTCCCACTAAGAGTATCGCTTCACTCTTAAGCCACACATTGGAAACACATGATATGTTATATAAGGGTCTCTGCAGCCTTCTGAATGTAACATATGGTTTAAAGAAACTGCTGAAATAAATTAAGTTGATACAAAAAAAGACACTGGTGTCATGATCTGAATGTGCTAGAACAGAAAACATCAAATGATTTTAAACTGTTACCATAGCCAGAATATGATAATTGCAGTGCATACAGTTCTGAAAGGGCTGGAGTCACTCCACCTGTATGTTTTGCTACATAAGGAACATTAAGCCATAATAAACATTTTAAATATTTCAGAAAAAAACAGTTTTTTTTTGTTTTGTTTTAAGACAATTCTGTTGGACTTCAGTACAGAATGACATCAATTGCTGTACATTTTTTATGTCTCCAAGCCTGAGTAGCTAAGCTGTTTAAATATTTCAGTGGAAATCTTCACAAAACTTAAAGATCATCCAAAACTCTCTTCAACTAAAAGGTAACCTCATCCTGCCCTGAGCTAATTCATTGAAAAGGTGTGCACAGCAAAGCAGACTCATTTCTTGATTGCACTGAATGGGCCAAAATGACAAGTTTTAAAAGTAGCAAACCATAAAGAGTTTTTTGCAAACGCTCACTCTAATCATTAGAACCAGGAGTTTACTGTTTCTCTTAAGGTAAATGAACAGACGGCTTTATATCTTAAAATGATTATAGTGAAAATACTTTGATGTAAAGGTATATAGGTGCAGCAACCTTCATGAGAGAAACAGAAACCTTACAGAAGTCTTAACAACATAACACAGTGGTGGATATCGCAAAGACGTCTTGTAGGCGAGAAAGAGAATTGCAAGAAATATATTAATGTTTAGTGAACAGAAAATGCTTTCCATTTTGATTCTAAAAGAATCTAGTGGAAAGTATAAAAAATTATATGATGCATTTCAAAATAACAGTAAGATGTAATTTCTGTGGGTAAACAAAGATAGACTTTGCCTTGGCTGTTAGAAAAGGGGACAAAATGTGCTTCATATAGAAAAATGAAAGGCAAAGAGTAAGAAAATGATTTTAAGCTAAAGAAGGGTGAATGAACGTGGGAGATGACCTAGGCAAAAATGAGATCACAAATTACTTATTTTGCTATTTGCCAGGAAATGGAGAAAGAAGAGCATAGATTCGTTAAGAAATAATTCAGGGAAGGTAAATGGATATTAAGTCATTCATAAAGTAACAACGCTAGAAGTGATTGGGAAGGTAAAACAAATAATACAATGTTGCCAGTACTGAGTTGTCACACCGAATCAATAAACTCATGAAGTATTAAAAGAATAACTGAGCGCAGCACTCTAGCTTCATTGTTGGGTACATGCCTGATGACAAGAGAGGAGATATGAACCAACTCCACAGGCATGAAAGCAGGAAGGACATTGACAGTTCTGTATCTGTGAGACTCACCTTCTGCATGAAAAGAAAAACACTGACAGATATTCCACCTAAGGGGATCACCAAAATATTTCTGGATGATAATGAGGCAAAAATACAACACAAAAAAATTCTCTGCAGAGCAATTCTTAAAACACTAAATGAGTTGATTTCTTTGATCATTTAATTATGACAGCTTGGATTAGTAGCAAAATGATTGGATGGAATTTATCGAATATATTTATATGACTGAAGCCAGGCAAGCAATTCAAAGAAGGGTGGCTTATCTGTAAGCCGATTTGTTAATGAGTATGACATCAGGGGTAAAGCTTCGGATGTTAAATAGCTGTAACGAACATTTGCCATTCAGGTGGTCAGCTTTTTGAAAAGAATGGTGGATCATGTCGCATGCTGTGTTCCTGTGGGAGATTCCCATGGAGAATCTGCCAGCAACTGGGCTGGCAATGTGTAAGTTTAAAAAAAAAGGAAGAAACTGTAACTTTGTGAAGAGTTAATGTAAGGAAGATCTTTGACTTCTAGGTTTGTGCCGTTTCATAGTGATCTGCTTTGGTTAATGATTAACTGTTTGCCTCATATTCTGGTCTGCCCCATATCATCTTTGATTTGTGTTTATCAGTTCATGGGTGAAAGTCTCTAAGTAGCTTTGACTAAAGTTTAGCTTTGAGTTTGTTCTCTTGGTTGCTTGCTTCATATTGCTGATCTGCTCTGCATCAAAGTTGTGTTTTTTTTAGTGTGCAGATTTAAAGTAGCTGAGTAGCTTTAGCTAGTGGTCATTTTCGGGTTTGTGTTTTCTTTGCTTTCATCAACTTGTGGTTTTTAGAGACAGAAGACTGAAGTTTCCAAGTAATGACATGCACAGAGTTGGGACTTCAGATCCTTCCAAAAATGCATACTGACTCAAGTCTTGTCCTTCTAGTGGCTTTAGAGTTTAGAAGAGAAATAATTGAAGATTCATCCCTATTTGTGGACCTCTGTTCTCACCCCCATTAATTTAAAGTTTGCACAGATTTTATATTAAGACGTTGTAAAGTATACCAGGAAGGCCAGTCTCTGCTCATCCAATTACTTCTAGGGGCGCAGCTGGGATTATTTGTCCTGCATAAATTATTTCATGGGATTTGGGCAGTTGGCAGGAGGCTAATTCAGTGTGTACATTCACCTTGGTGGTTGTGGGGCTGGGCAGTAGATCAAGTTTCTTGCTGGGTCATGCACTGATGTCTAATTGACAGAGAGAGCTTTGTTTTATTGACAGTCCAGACCTACATGTTGTTTTCTTTTGTTAATTGACAAATGGTCACTTCAAGTGCTGCTAAAGTGTGAATTACTTGCACAGTAGGAGTCCATAGACATAAATTATATTCTGATCCTGCATTTTTCCACTACTAAGGGATTATACTAGTAATGTGTGCATGTGTGTGTGTGTGTGTGTGTGTGTGTGTGTGTGTGTGTGTGTGTGTGTGTGTGTGTGTATATATATATATATATATATATATATGTATATATATATATATATATATATATATATATATATATATATATATATATATATATATATATATATATATATATATATATATATATATATATATATATATATATATATATATATATTTATATATATATATATATATATATATATATATATATATATATATATATATATATATATATATATATATATATATATATACACATCAAAAGAAAGCTTTAATGAATCTACAGTGATGCTCCATTTTATTCACCACAACCTTTATCTGCAGCATCCTAGGGCTTGGTATATAAATAAATAAATAATACAGCTAATATAGATAAGTTAATTAGCAAGAAACAAAGCTGTAATTCTAGATGAAAGTATACTTAAACTTTGCATTTCCCATATTTTTCCCACTGTGGACATGCTCAGTTTCTACCCTTTCTTTAAATACCTTTAACTGTTAAGGAAGCCCCCCATTCATATATATATATATCTGTATATATATATATATATATATATATATATATATATATACACCAGGGCGAATGAATTCTTCACTCAACACCAACGACAATCCAAAAATACTCAGTTGCAGCTTCACACGAAAAATGCTCAGTTGCGGCTCTGCATAAAAATATATATTTTAAACTAAAAGCAATCAAGAAAGGTAAAAATAATAGTAAAAATCCTGGTGGAGCAATAAAGTGGATAAGCACTTTCGGGTTTCGTCAGTATACATGTATACATTCATTTGAGCGTCCACACCAACCTCGAATGGGTGTAACACCGAATGTCATACGAAACACCAAATGCGACATTTCCAACCACTCTACCAATGAAACAAGCACTACCATGGGTTAAAAGGGGGGGGGGGTATTATGTGTTTCGACTATCTCCGGTTTGCATTTCTGAGAACCTGCTGCACTGCTTTTGCACATTTTTCGATCGGCAATCCACTAGCTGATCAAATGCATGTATACTATATGTATATATATATATATATATATATATATATATATATATATATATATATTTTTTTTTTTTTTGCGAGAATCATTTACATTGCTTCTGCTATTAGTTCAATTGGATGATTTATCATGAACTCTTTAAATGGTTCTGTTAGTTAATATTGCATCTCCATCTACCCTTTTATTTGTAAGACGTCCTCACAAGTTCTGAAGGACAGATAGCTATGTTAACCCTTGAAGCTCAATGCCTGTTTTTCAGACATGGAAGCATTAAACTGTCATGACAGAAATGTGAGTAGCAAAATACAAAAACAGCCTCCCCTAGATGAGGAACCTTTGAATGATCCTTCCAAAAACAAGAAGCCCAGGTCTATGACTGCAAAGGAGGTCCTGTGCCCCACTGACATTCTTGTATCAGTTCCGGAGGCAATTCCAGAATCAGCAGGAATGAGGAAGTTAGGAGACTGTTGGTATGGGTGCAACGGGTGGATGTAAGGGGACAAGCAGTTGAGGAATACTTAGCTAAATTTTTACATTCTTTGCCTGATGAGGGTAGAGCCAAGATTTTTGACTTTGTTTTAGTGAAGATTTTTGGTATCAGTCCAATCACTTCCACACATCTTCCGCAGGGGTCCCAGCTTCCTGACTCATATCTCATCCCTTCAGCAGTATCATTGCAGGCTTCAGTTCCCCTCACCCCAAGACTATTGATAGAAGGCCTAAATATCAGAATCTTAATATAGCTCACTTCGTAGTCAAATCTAGATATGGACACATCCTCTGTATCCATCCTGCAATGGTGCCACTCACCACTCATCTCCCTGTGAATATTAAGGAAAACAATATTTGGGGAATTTCATTGATGACTTTGATTTAATTGATGCAGAAGGCATTCAGGGGGGTTGTGTAGGCCAACAACACCAAATCTAAAGATGGCTCTTGTTAAGAAAGCCATGGCCAAATCTATAACCTGGAGTTGACACAACTTGGTTCTGGGGTTTGTGGTTTTTATGGGGATTATAGTTGAGAAGTACCCAAGCCAAGCACTGCTGCTATTGACTAATTTTCTCTCTATTAGGAAACTCATCTGTGGGGGAGGAGTGTAATCATGGTATGACCAGTGCTTCAGGAAACTCAAGACCACAGATAAGACCTTCAGACTGGATTAGCGGCACCAGGATATCTGGCTCAGCATAATGCTGGACAAACCTTACTTCTGGAGCAATGAGTCCTCATCGGATAACCTACTGAAAGTAAAACTGTGTTGAGCATTCAATACCGGAAAATTATTGTGGTTGACATGTAGTTCTGCCATCTCTGGTCCTCCTGTGGGAAAGGGTACCCCACAACTAGATGCTGGCCTAAATACGGGACTACTTCCACAAGCTTCAGCCCACGATCCAAGTGATAGCAGCTCCAGGCAGAAGCAGGAAGTCCCTTTCAGGGGCAGACATCTTTTTAGTGGGCAAAGATGTAATTTTTCATAGGGTTAGTTACATCTACAAGTCATTGCATACCCTGATCAGAGTAGATATTGCAGCATTGCTTTGGGTTACCCTGATAGGAAAGCAGACTCATTCCTGATTAAAGGTTATTCTTCAGGTTTTTCTACTGTGTCCTCAGTTTCCTCTTGCATTCTAAGGTAGTCAGGATACTTTCCTACATAAAAGGCAAAGAATCTGATTCTTTAATGTTAATTTTGAAAGAGGATCTAATGGGTAGAGTTTTCTGCCCTTTCACTCACCTCCTGTGGCCTCATGTTAAGATATCCCCCATAGGCTTAGTTCCAAAGAAAAAAGCTGGGGAATAGCATGCAATCCACAATATCTCTCTCATACCCAGCTGGTGTCTAGTCAATTTATTGACAAAAATCAATCCAATATTCACCATGATGTATCTTTAAGCCAGGCCTCTCTGACCATTAGGGAGTTCTTGGACCCTTAGATGTATACATTAGACATCCAGTCCAGCTTCCTTATTTTTCTTCTTCTTCTTCCCATCAGTGAGGAGGATTGGCCCTTGCTATGATTCAACTTTGGTGACCAATTCTTTTCCAATGCTGCCATGTCCATGGGTTGCTCTTTGGCTTGTGCACCTTTTGAAACCTTCAGCTCCACGCAGCACTGGTGCTGGTGACAAACGGCTCCCAGTCAAGCTGCTCTTAATTACCTCGATGATTACCTAATAATAGATGAAGGGATGACAGTGGCTTTGGAGGCTCTGAGTGTTTTAATCATGATGTGCAATCAGTTTGGAGTTCCTTTGGTTGACGAGAAAATGAAGGGCCCCATCCTGGCTATCACATTCCTAGGGTTATTTATTGATTTTCTAGCTTCCTCCTTGAGGCTTACTGATGACAGACTTCTTCAACTCATTCCATCCATTCACAAGATGTTGGCAGCCCACAAAAGTTTACATTGAGGACATTATGTGCTTCATGGGCTATTGAACTTAGCCAGCCAAGCCATTTGCCCAGGCAGAATTTTTATCAGATCACTATCTAACCTGCTGAAAGGTGGCAGAATGAAACACCACTGGGTAAGGATCAAAGGCAGAAACAAAAAATATTTTTATGGAACACTTTATTGATAAGTTTCTATGGGATCACATTTTGGAAAATTCTGTGGGTTTTCTCCATTGAGCTGCTGATTTTCACTGATGCAGCAGTGGGCATAGGCATGGGTAGGTATTTCTGAGGGACATGGTTTGAGGCAAAATGGCCTGCCTCCTTACCCAAGGTTAGGAAGTCAAACATCACCTTTTAGAAGTTCCCCTATCTGGGTAGCCATGTTAATTTCGAAAGAACATTTTACTAGTATGAGAGTTTCCTTCTACTCTGACGACCTAGCAGTTGTGTAGACCATCAACAAGAGGTGTTCTAAGTCCAGGATCCCAGGAAACCCATTGGCCGCCACCTATTTGGGCTCATTAGTAATGGCCTGTATTTTTTGGCTGATGATTTTTACTTATTTGTCCTCTTGGTCACCTTGTTTACTTGGATGCACACTGGTGCCTTTTGAGCCTGCAAGGTGCTGGATCCCTTGCATTGAAAAGAAGTTGTTACTTGCAAAGACGTAGCTTTATTAAGGTTGAGGAGATCTAAAATGAATCAGGCCAGGAGACGGCAGGAAATCTGTTTGGTCAAAGCCAGATCCCCTACCATTTGTCCTGCTCATTTGACCTCCTTGCTCCACAGGTTGACAACTGACAGTCCTGCCTCCAGCCCTATGTTTAGTTGTAAGTCTGGCAGCTCTATTTCTGTGGCAGGCATCAATTCTATCTTGAAGAAAGCCCTTATGTAGCTATGCATTTCCATTCAGAGCTGTTACTTGCAGTTATTTCACATAGAGCAGATCTATGACATAGCAAAGGAGGGGCATTCAAACAAAGTCCAAAAGAGAAATGGGTGGTGGTTACCTGATGCATGTCTTTTGTACATAAGGAAGTAACCTTGTTATTTACCTTGCAGGGAAGCAGGTGCTTTGGATACTGGGGCACTCTTGCCAAAAGATTGCTTTGGCAAGCATCCACCTGTCCTTCTAGATGTATGGGTTTTCTAGATCAGGCCCTCTGGGTTTCACACTGGTTCAGCTTTCTAGGTTTGTCTTGATGCTGTCTATGGGGCATCTGGTGCCAGTTATTATTTAATTCAGCATTGCCGACTGTTTTAATCATGTGCATAGGGGGTCAATGATTTGACTGCAGTTTCAAAGAAAATTCTAGCAGCTAGAATTCTTGATGACCTGCACAGATTGTGCTCCCTTCATCCAGACATGGTTACTTTTTATTCAGCCATCCTTCCAAGCTTACTCTGGAGAGGCACTATGAAGAGTACAGCTGTGGAAAAGTCTAGGTGCTTCATCAACCATTGTGTGTCTAGGGTACAAAAGAACATTGATTATAAGGTTATTAAGCACTATTAGGTTTTACCTCATATCATGTGTTCCGGCCCCAAAACCCGGACCACACCACAAAAGGAGGGGGTGTATCCATATTCATAAAGGATACCCACACCTCCAGGTTGGTGGCAACGCACGAAGCTTCGGAAACCATCCAGGTGCAACTAACCATAGGCAAAACTGCTCTACAAATTGTAGCATGCTACAGGCCACCCTCTCAAACTCAGGAACCCCACACAGCCTTCCTGAAGACACTGGAGGGTATAAATGTATCTCCAAACACCATCATATTGGGTGACTTCAACTACCCGAATATAGACTGGGAACATTACTCAAACCCTAACTTTCTAGCCCAACGGTTCCTGGAGTTCATAAATTCAAATGCCATGGAACAGCTAGTCACTGTTCCCACAAGAGGAGAAAATATACTAGATCTCATTATCACAAACATGGGGACAAAATGCTCCACACCGAAGTATATCCCTCATTGGTGAGATCTGATCATAAACTAATCTCACTGGAAATCCACATCCCCCCACCCCAAACCAAAAAGACCACAGTGAAGAACTTCTCTAAAGCAAGCTTCACACTACTCAAGACTGGTGTGGTATCCTTCAAGGCCCCTGAGCCAGTGGAAACCACAACCCAAGCTGCGGAAGCCCTTACAAATGCCTTCTATGAACACCTCCAGGACTGCATGGATCAGGCAATCCCAAATAAAACCAAGACTCTTTCCACAAAGGGCAAACGTCCAGTCTGGTGGACCCCAGCCATTAACAAACTTTACAATAAGAGGAGAAAGCTATTACATGATAAACAAAATCCATAAAAGGGAAATCACCCCTGATCATTATTAGTAAAAAAATACGAGCACTCATAAAATCAACTAAGGCCAATTTTGAGAGAAAAATTGCCATGGATTCAAAGGACAATCATAAGGCCTTTTTCAGCTATGTTAGGAACCTAGGTGGAAACTCCCAGATATGCTCAGAATTAGTCCAAAATGATACAAAAATCACTGAACCCACAGACATTGCCAACATACTGGCAGACAGGTTCAGTGCAAACTTCACCCCCCTCTCCCCCCCTAAAGGAGAGATAACTATCCCAGCAGAGTGTAGCCTCACAGACATCTCAAATGCGCAGGGGAAAGCTGCTCTCTCTAAAGCTAAAAACACAGCATCAATGGGACCAGATGGTGTCCCCGGCTGTGTGCTACACGAGCTAAATGAGGAATTAAACCCGCACATAAGGCAGCTGTTTAATCTCAGCCTTACCACAGGATACGTGCCCAAGGAGTGGCGTACGGCAACTGTGGTCCCACTCCACAAAGGCGGTGCCTCTACGGACCCTGGTAATTACCGCCCCATAAGCTTAACAAGTCTAGTCTGCAAAGCTATGGAGAGGATCATAATGGAGCTCATAAACAAAGATATAGGGGACTTGCAGACATTGGACCCGACCCAGTTTGGCTTCGTCAAGGGCAGATCATGCCTTTTGAACTTGGTCAACTTCTTCGAAATAGTCACCAAGGCCATTGATGAGGGAAAGGCAGTCCATACTGCCTACCTTGACCTTGCAAAGGTTTCACACAATACCCCACTCGGGTATTGTAGAAAAACTTTCCAGCTTAAATGTAAACCCATATGTCACAAGATGGGTTGCAAACTGGCTTAAGGACAGAACCCACAGGGTTAGAGTTGCTGGCGCTATGTCAGACTCCAAGCTGGTCACAAGTGGTGTCCCACAGGGCTTGGTCCTTGGCCCCCTATTGTTCGGCATCTACTTCTCAGAAGTACAGGCCAACATGGGAGGACTTTGGCTGACAAAGTTTGCAGATGACTGCAAACTGGGCGCCATAGTGGAAAGTACATCGGACACGGATATCCTTCAGAAGGGACTCACGGAAACAGATAGCTGGTGCCAGAGCCATGGCCTGAAGTTAAACACCAAAAAATGTATAGTCATACCCTTCAGGAAAAACAAGGTAACCCCAAGCTACCATATAGGTGGCAATCCACTAAGCATAGAAGAGGTTATCAGGGACCTGGGGACCCAGGTTGACAGTGGCCTTTCTTTTGACACTCACGTTGCTAAAGTGGTTAGAAAGACCTTCTACATTGCCCACCTGATCATGAAGGGATTCACATCCAGATCTAGTGAGGTCATTGTTCCCCTGTACTCTTCACTTATCAGACCAATGATCGAGTACAATGCCCCATTCGGGATGTATCTCACCCGACATCTGCAGCAATTGGAGAGACCCCAAAGTTCCTCACCAAAAGGATAAAGGGACTCCAAAATCTGTCATATGCTGCCAGATTGAAGAAACTCCAGCTCTGTTCAGTTGCATACCATCTGCTCAGAGGTGACATGTGCCTGACATACAAGGCCATGTCCAACCCGGAACTAATGGACATGCTCCACCTCAAAAAATCCAAATCCACCAAAACCACTAGAGCAAGCGACTTAAACCTTAGCACGGATATAAATAGGACATGCTGGAGGGGTAGATTTATCACTCAGAGACTCCCTATGCTGTGGAATAAAATCCCGGTCCATGTGAGGCAGAGCACCTCGCTGGCTCTGTTCAAGAGAAATCTTGACCTGTGGATGGGAGATCGTAGGTTTATCCTGGGAATCATCTCTGTGTCACTGCTGGACAGAGGCACAACAAACTAATGGGCACAGTATTATTTCATATAAGGGGTGGCGTAAGCCACAAAAATTTGGGCTTGGCTTATAAATGCCTTAGGGCAGATAGCCTAGTATAAACCTATGAACCTATGAACCTATGAACCTAATATATATCTATATATATCTATATATATATCTATATATATATATATATATATATATATATATATATATATATATATATATATATATATATATATATATATATATATATATATATATATATATATATATATATATATATATATATAGTCCCTACACATGGTCGGAATTTCAAAAAGGCCATATGGCCGAGACCATATGATCGACTTTTGAAATATCAACCATGTGGAACGGGCATCTCCGTACAGTGCGGAATGGGAAGATTTCCATCTTCCACACTGTAGTGCGAACTCGGAGTTGTTATATTTAACTTTCGGGGGGTGGGGGGGTAGGGGGGCCTGCTAGCAATGTGAAGGTCAGTGAAGGTTAGTGTTTGTTTTGTTTGTTTTTTTTTTTTTTTTTATATGATCGAAATTTCAAAAGTCGATGATATGGTCTGGTCATATGGGATTCAGCTGTGTCAGAGTCCGATCATGTATAGTAGACCCATATATATATATATATATATATATATATATATATATATATATATATGTATATATATATATATATATATATATATATATATATATATATATATATATATATATATATATATATATATATATATATATATATATATATATATATATATATATATATATATATATATATATATATATATATATATATATATATATATATATATATATATATATATATATATATATATATATATATATCTATATGGATCTACCTGACTACATCAAAACCTCAAAAGAGCGAAAACGACTTCACCGACACCACATAATCGACAGTTCACAAACAAGACACCTCATATACTCGACACATCATAACAACAAACAAAACAAATTCCCTATCCAAAACCCACACACACAACACAAGCACACCAAAATCCTTACAAACCAACACTAACCCATAATAACCACAATCCACGGGAAGGCAGGACAGCACAGCAATGAAAACAGCAAAAAAATAGCGTATACTCGTTTATTATCCGCTTTCGTAACAAACTTCCTCAGAATAAACACATGCAGCAAAACCTCTTTCTTAAATACCAGTACAAAGTCATATGATTAATTAAACAATTAAATATTGGAAAAATTCAAAAAATAATAAAGTTCCTTAAAACTTCTTAAAAACTTTTCTATTGTTAAAACACAAAAGACATCAATTAATTTTATTGTTTGTTAGTTATCTCTGAACAAAGTGGGAATAAATTAAACCTCCAGCTTTGTTTACATTTAATTTTCGCTGTTTTAAGAAACACTTAATGTTAATGGTCTCGTTGAGACCAGGGGCAGTATCAGATTTTAATTTGATCTGCCAATGTGTTTCTCTTTGCAAAAGATAGTTTTTTAAAATCACCTTCCCTCAAATCCTTCTGACCCACTTCCAAAACAGAAAATAAAAATTTTCTGAAAGATGGACAAACTAATGAATGCTTAAAAAGGGCGTTCTTGTCATCTTTAGATTTTATGGAGTATAAATGCTCCCTAATTCGGGTTTTTAGCTCCCTAGTGGTCATCCCTATGTAGAATGCAGTGCAGGTTGAACATAAAGCAATGTAAATAACCCCACTGGTGCTACAATTCACATAACCTGGAACCTCCAAGGTCCTATTAAAAGTGCTAACCAAAATATAAGGACCCATGGAAATGAAACGGCAGATGTTACATTGGTTGCAGGTGTGCATGCCTCTCTTGTGGGACACAAAATTAAAGCTCCTTCCCTGCTGGTTTTCCAAAATCCGTTTTAAATTAAAACTGTTTTTTTGGACAAACATAGGTTTTTCTCCCAGGATGTGGAAAATGTCCTTATTTCCTTTTATTATTCCCCAGTTTTTATTGATAATGTTTTGAATGTTCCGACAATCTGAGCTCATCTCCAAAGAACAAATTAGATTAGCATTCATTTCCTTGTCAGTATCATTCTTAAATGAAAAATACACATCATCAGTTTTCAAGTTTAATAATGGAAGGTATTTATCGTCCCTTTTGGACCAAATATCAGCCCTGGTACAACCAAGGGTAACTTCATCATAACCTCTGTTAAGAAATAAGGAGGTAATAAAGGCAAATTCCTGAGTCAAGTCCGCGTCTTTGGAAGTCATGCGGCTTGCTCGAATGAACTGCCCTCTGGGAATATTGTTTATAATATACTTGGGATGCCCACTCCTATAGTGTAGGTAGCCATTATTGAATGTCATTTTCCGATAAATACAACTATGTAGTCTGTTTTCCTGAAAATCCCATTTAAGGGAGACATCCAAAAAATTGACGTCCAACCCTTCCATTCCAATAGTGAATTTTAAATAATCCGAAAGGGAGTTAATGTCAGTATGAAACTCATTAACAGTAGTAGTGTCCCCATTAATTATAAAAAATAGGTCGTCCATAAACCGACAGAAAAAACAAATGTTGTATTTACCGGCCAAAACAGGGAGGAATTGTTTTTCCCACCAAGACATAACCAGGTTAGCAAATGCTGGTGCTGCTGAGGAACCCATGGCAACCCCTCTTTTTTGCCGATAGTATGTCTTCCCAAAAAGAAAAAAGTTGTTCTCTAAAGTGACTTCTAATAACCTACATATAAGAGAAACCATGTCGTTAGTAAAATTGGAACAACTGATAGTTAAAAAATTCCGAATAGCTTCAACCCCTTCATAATGGGGAATACATGTGAAAAGGGAAACAACATCAAGGGTAAACATGACCTGTTTGTTGGGGTCGAAACCACAGGTGGTGACAAAATGGTTAATTTTTTTAAGAAAATGCCAAGAATCCCAAATAAAGGAAGGTTGTGTGGAGACAACAGGCCCTAGGACTGCATCAAGGAACAAAGCCAATCCTTCGGTAACTGAATGGGGGGCCGACACTATAGGCCTAAATGGCGGATTTAGGGTTGACTTATGAACCTTAGGGATCCCGAAAAGTACCCCTATCCTAGGTTGATCGTTAGTGCAAAATTCATATAGCTCAAAACTTATTTCCCCATTCATAAGGGCGTCATATAGATATGACTGGATTAAACGATAACATCGCTTAATTTCAAATAATGAAATTATTTCATATTCTTCCCTGTTGTTTAACAGATCTAACATACCCTTAACATAAGACTCCTTACTCATAATAACTATGTTGTTCCCTTTGTCACTTTTCATAAAACGGAATTCGCCCGTCATGGATTGTAAATTTTTAATAGCCTGCCTCTCATCATTTGTTAAATTACTCAATAAACTAGGGCCATGTCTCAATAAACAATCAACATCCTGAATGTATGTTTCTTCAAACACCTTTAAAGTGTGATGTAACTTAGGACAGTAAAGTGAAGGTTTAACAAAAGTACATTCAGTTGTAGGTAAATCATGCAGTAAATAATGCAAGTTCAACTTTCGAGAATATTTCTTGATGTCAATAACAGTCCTCACATAATTGGCCCTTGTTTGGGGGACGAAATTAAGCCCTAATTTCAGAACATCCAATTCATCACTACTAAAAACATGGTTAGTCAAATTAATGATGCTAAAATGGTCGTTCGTAGCTTCTAGGTCTCCTCCCCTGAGGACTGGGAACCCAGAAAAGTTCGACTCCTGGTTAACACTGTCTTGGTTGCAGTTTGGTTCCTCCGATTGGAAAAAGAACCTGATGATGGTAGGGAAGTAGAATTCCCTGATCCTGCCCCAGCAACAGTGGCATTAATACTGTTCTTAGTAGTGTTGTCTACAATAGGCAATAGTGGAAAATTCTCAACACCTACTGAAGGATTCCCTTCAGCTTGAACAACCTCGTTAGTGATACTTTTGTCAGAGGGTAACTTGGTTGCCGTTCTTTCACGAATGTTAGACCTGGAAGAGTCCGTAAACCCAGCCGTCACAGAGGAATAATTTCTAAAATAATTGTTACCTCCGTGTCCAACTGTGTTAGGCAAAAGCCCTCCATCAACCTTTTTGGTTCCTTGGCCATTGTTGTTAACATATTTGTAAGTTTTGTTGGGAGCACCAAAATTAGCAAAAGCAGAGTTATTTTTGTATGAATCAAGATCTCGCAACAATTTTGAATGCTTCCTATTAATGTTGTCAAAAGAGAACTGTTCAGTTTCTTTAGAAACGGAAGCAAAAAACTCAGAAAACTTTGGCTCACCTAAACTCTGCTTGAAATATGTCTCTAGTTCAGTGATATCTTTCCTAAGTAGTTCCTTTTTGGCAATATTGTTGTCAAAAAGCAGCTTTAAGAAATGGAGCCCTGCGTCATTAAAAAAGGCAGTCAAGATGTTAAAGAAAGGGTCTCCGACTTGCACCCCATTGGGGCACTTAAAAAATCGTAACCCCTTAGGAACGATGTTGAGTTCCAAACAACGTGCAAAGTAACAGTTTTCTACATGTACTGCATCGTACCTTTTTAAAAGCTTTGTCAGCTGCCCACGTTTTAGGTTGAAATCTTCATTGTAATATGTATCAGAAATCCCTTCCGCAGTTCCTAATTCCTTAAACAGATTCTCCGCACGGTCGAAAAACTCCTGAAAGGTCGCCCGACCAATGATGCGTTGTTGGTTTGATACTACTGGGTTCAGCTGTCGCGTGGTTCCTTCAAAGTTGACACCAACCTTTAATTCATTACTGAACCCTACCGGACTGGAGGCTCTAATGGTGGTCTCCGGATCGTGGGCTTTAGAAACCAAAAATTTGAGCGAGTTCTTGATTTCTGTAAGGGTGGCAAACAGTAACATATTTAAATTCCCCGCTTCAGTAGAAGGAGTGGCATGAACACTAAGGTTCAACAGAGGGTCGTCAGAAGCCTCAGCCATGGAAAAACACAACCAAATAAACCAAGAATAAGTTCAAAAACCAAAATAACCACAATCCACGGGAAGGCAAGACAGCACAGCAATAAAAACAGCAAAAAAATAGCGTATACTCGTTTATTATCCGCTTTCGTAACAAACTTCCTCAGAATAAACACATGCAGCAAAACCTCTTTCTTAAATACCAGTACAAAGTCATATGATTAATTAAACAATTAAATATTGGAAAAATTCAAAAAATAATAAAGTTCCTTAAAACTTCTTAAAAACTTTTCTATTGTTAAAACACAAAAGACATCAATTAATTTTATTGTTTGTTAGTTATCTCTGAACAAAGTGGGAATAAATTAAACCTCCAGCTTTGTTTACATTTAATTTTCGCTGTTTTAAGAAACACTTAATGTTAATGGTCTCGTTGAGACCAGGGGCAGTATCAGATTTTAATTTGATCTGCCAATGTGTTTCTCTTTGCAAAAGATAGTTTTTAAAATCACCTTCCCTCAAATCCTTCTGACCCACTTCCAAAACAGAAAATAAAAATTTTCTGAAAGATGGACAAACTAATGAATGCTTAAAAAGGGCATTCTTGTCATCTTTAGATTTTATGGAGTATAAATGCTCCCTAATTTGGGTTTTTAGCTCCCTAGTGGTCATCCCTATGTTGAATGCAGTGCAGGTTGAACATAAAGCAATGTAAATAACCCCACTGGTGCTACAATTCACATAACCTGGAACCTCCAAGGTCCTATTAAAAGTGCTAACCGAAATATAAGGACCCATGGAAATGAAACGGCAGATGTTACATTGGTTGCAGGTGTGCATGCCTCTCTTGTGGGACACAAAATTAAAGCTCCTTCCCTGCTGGTTTTCCAAAATCCGTTTTAAATTAAAACTGTTTTTTTGGACAAACATAGGTTTTTCTCCCAGGATGTGGAAAATGTCCTTATTTCCTTTTATTATTCCCCAGTTTTTATTGATAATGTTTTGAATGTTCCGACAATCTGAGCTCATCTCCAAAGAACAAATTAGATTAGCATTCATTTCCTTGTCAGTATCATTCTTAAATGAAAAATACACATCATCAGTTTTCAAGTTTAATAATTTTTTTTTTTTTATATGATCGAAATTTCAAAAGTCGATGATATGGTCTGGTCATATGGGATTCAGCTGTGTCAGAGTCCGA
>NC_056737.1:963908447-963963447 GCF_019279795.1 Protopterus annectens
AAGAAGCTGAGATCCCTCATAAAATCCTCCAAAGCTAGTTACGAAAACAATATCGCCACTGATTCTAAAGATAGCCACAAAGCATTCTATAGCTATGTTAAGAACCTCAATGGCAACACTCAGATCTGCTCTGAGTTACAGCATAATGGCACTAAATATACAGAACCAACTGATATTGCCAACATCCTGGCAGATAGGTTCAGTTCTAACTTTATCCCCCCTCTCTCCCCCTAAAGGGCCCATCTCTATACCGGAAGAATGCAAAGTTCCTGTAATCATGGCTGCACGGGTAAAAACCACACTCTCCAAAGCCAAGAACACAGCATCCATGGGACCTGACAACATCCCAGGCTGCATTCTACATGAACTGCAGAATGAACTGGCACCCCCACCTAAGCACCATGTTTAATCATAGCTTCACCTCAGGGTTTGTGCCCACTGAATGTCGTACACCAATGGTTATCCCACTCCACAAAGCGGGGGCCACCATCGACCCCAGGAACTACCGCCCCATTAGCCTAACGAGCCTGGTCTGCAAGGCCATGGAACATATCATCATGGATCTTATACACAAAGACATTGGTAATCTCCAAACTCTGGACCCCACCCAGTTTGGGTTTGTAAAAGGCAGATCATGTCTCTTAAACCTGATAGACTTCTTTGAAGCAGTCAGCAAAGCCGTAGATGAGGATAAGGTGGTTCACACAGCCTATCTAGATCTCGGCAAGGCTTTTGACACCAGCCCCCACTCTGGTATTATAGATAAACTCACTAAACTAGGTATAAATCTCTATGTCACAAGATGGGTTCCCAACTGGCTCACAGACAGAACCCACACTGTGAAAGAAGCAGGCTCCATATCCGACTTCAGATCAGTGACAAGTGGAGTACCACAGGGTTCAGTCCTGGGTCCTCTTCTGTTTGGTATCTACTTTTCTGAAGTACAGGCTAATGCAGAAGATCTTTGGCTAATGAAGTTTGCTGATGACTGCAAACTAGGAGCCATAATCAAAACTCCTAACGATGTGGATATCCTACAAAAGGGCCTCAAGGAGACAGATGCCTGTTGTCAAAGCCATGGCCTCAAGCTCAATGCCAAAAAGTGCATTGTCATCCCCTTTGGTAAAAAGTCTGTACCCATGAGCTACCACATAGGCGGTAGTCTACTTAACACCGAATGTTTGATAAGAGACCTTGGGACAGAGGTGGACAGTAGTCTCTCCTTTGATAATCCCTTCACCACAGTAGGCAGGAAATCCTTCTACATGGTGCACATCATCACGAAAGGTTTCTCATCCAGGTCATTGTTCCCCTCTACTCGTCACTCATTACACCCATTATAGAGTACAACACCCCTTTTGGTATAAACCTCACAAGACATCTACAACAACTGGAAAGACCACAGAAATACCTCACAAAGAGGATTCCAGCCTCAAACAGATGCCCTACGCAGACCGTCTCAAAAAACTCCAGCTTTACTATGTCGCATATCGCCTACTCAGAGGCGATCTCTGCCTAACATACAAAGCTATGTCAAACCCAGAGCTGTTGGACATGCTCCACTTAAAGAAATCCCAATCCCTCAGAGCTACATGCTCAAGTGACATAAACCTTGTCACTACAATAAACAGAACATGCTGGAGGGATAGATTCCTGTCCCAGAGACTTCCCATACTCTGGAATAAACTACCTATCTATATCAAACAAAGCTCCTCATTAGCACTCTTTAAGAAAAATATTGATGACTGGATGGGAAATAGGAAAGTCACCCTGGGGATCACTTCTGTGGCTCTGCTCAACAGGAGCACAGGAAAATAATTTTCTTGGGTGGCGAAAGCCAGGGTACCTTTTTGGCTAGGCTTATATAGGCCCTAGGGCCAATAGCCTAGTACCTACCTATGAACCTATGAACCTGATAGACAATGCTCTAATGCATTGTGAAGAAATTAAACACTGGTCTGTAAAAATATGTGGTTTTGTTAAAAAGTACATTACTACATCCTGAATAGTTAGTCTAAAGTAATGACAACAAAGTTACAAAATTAAAGCCATACTAATTCAGAAGAATTTCACTACGTGTCAAAGATGGTTGTGGATATGCAGCATTAGTTTTGAAATTGAAAAAGTCTTGGAGGCTGTATTGTATTAAATGGAAAGCGATCACATGAGCAGTAATGAAAAAGACGAGTTTTGTGTTTTCCAGAAATGTTATAATTACAGAGGCTGACATTTGTGCTTGACAGGGATTTACAGTAAAGTTGTACTGATTGTTAAAAAAATTAGATAAAATCCACAATGTGGACTAATGTGTGAGAAACAGATAATGCTGAAAAAAGGAAGGTGCCGATATTAAATATATGGGCAGTATCCTGCATATGGGATCAGAAGTGAGAACTGTTAAATATAATTCCCAAACCTAGTTCTACAATAAGAGAAAATTTAAATTACCTGTCCACAAAAGGTCTGTGAAGTTTGTGGCACTAAGTGTCAAGACAGGTCAATAGGTATACCTCACTATATTCATTGGGTTGGAGATTTTTAGGTGCAATGAAATCAGTGCTAAAACTGCTAAGGTTAATACTACTACACTGTGTATACTGCAACCGAAATTATAATACCAAGGGCAGGAGCGATACTTCATCTGGTAGGAAGTAAACGTGCAACAGTAACAGCACAAATTATACTGCCTTGGCTAATGAAGGAAAGATTATAGAGGAAAGGCTAATTACACAGAAGATGGAAGATGTATGGAAAAGTGAAAAGGAAACTTTGGAAAGGATGGAGGAGACAATAATTAAAGGTAAGAGGAAAATTAGCAAGGCAAAAAGTGAAAAATGAAACCTCCACGAGCATGATGAGAATATTATGTTTAAACATTAATGCTAAAAGTATAAAAAACAAATGTAAAACTACAGGAATGTCAGAATGGTGTAGGAAGTTACATTACTTTATCCATACTCTGTGCATGTCCATGCTTGCCAACCATAGATCCTGTCTTATCGGTCTTCAGCTCATTCATTCCCCAGAACTGGGTATCTCCAGCATGGAGATGATAGCCAATCAGCGAAAGCCATCATCCAATCAGCCATTGAGCTGGTGTGTGTGCCCTTAATGATATCCAAGTAAAGAAACCATCCACAGAGAGGATCCAACTCAGCCCGTTAGTTGATATAATCACCCACATTGTCATACTCAGAATATAATAAAACAAGACATTACTTCCTAAAAGCTGTATGAAGGGTTGTTGTTTGACTTAAGAGGTACAAGCTTATGTAACTGCCATCTCATTAAGTTTTCATCCTGCAAAAATACTATTCCCTAAAGTATTTTTGAGGCAAGGCTACAATCCCTAAGTAATACCAATGGGATGGGGGCTCCTATAATTAAGTATCCTTCAGGATTGCTCCATTATTCAAACAGCTGGCAAAGTCTGCCCCTGATTAAAAGTAGTAGCAAAGACAAAACTTAAAGCACAGCTGTATTTAGGAGTTTGGTGGAATTATGGGTAGGAAATGTGTGACAATGTTGTATAGGTTCTTAGGAAAATACCAGACTATCAGTCTGCAGACTTTAACAAGCCTAGCCAACAACCAGTTGTCAAAATTAAACCCTGTGCTTTGTATCCCTGAGGAAAAGACCTTAACCAATACGGCTATATTTTGTACAGACAGCTACATGGGGAGCTTTAACAAATGTTTGTACTCTATCTTTCATTGTTTTTCTCTTACAGTTTTGATATCTGTTTACTGCTCAGATTTTCTGTCATCATCTTCTGGTGGTGCTGCGGTAGCGTTGTCGCCTTACAGTAAGACGCTGACCAGTTCGACTGTCAGCTAGAGCGTCTTCAGCATGGAGACATGCATGAATGGGCGTACCTTCATTGAAGGTTGTGTGTTAGGGCTGACAACTCAGCACGTAAAAATCAACTGCCAATCTTTAGCGGACCGGAGTTCCGCTGTGGCGACCCCTGACCGGGAAAAGCCGAAAGACACAACAACAACAACATCATCTTCTTTCGGCTGTTCCAGTTAGGGGTCACCACAGCAGATCACCTGTTTCCATTTCTTCCTGTCGTCTGCATCTTGCTCTGTCACACCAACCACCTGCATGTTCTCTCTCACCACATCCATAAACATTATCTTAGGCCTTCCTCTTTTCCTGTTACCTGGTAGCTTCATCCTTAGCATCTTTTTCCCAATATACTCAACATCCCTCCTCAGCACATGTACAAACCAACATAATCTTGCCTCTCTGGCTTTGTCTCCAAACCTTCCAACCTGGGCTGACCCTGTAATATACTTATTCCTAATCCTGTCCACACCCAGTGCAAATCTTAACATCTTTAACTCTGCCACATCCAGCTCAAACTCCTGCCTTTTTGTCAATGCCACTGTCTCCAACCCATATAACATAGCTAGTCTCACTACCCTCTTGTAGACCTTCCCTTTCACTCTTACAGGTACTCATCTGTCACAAATCACTCCTGACACTCTTCTCCACCCACTCCATCCTGCCTGTACCCTCTTCTTCACCTCTCTTCCACACTCACAGTTACTCTGAACTATTGACCCCAAGTATTTAAACTCATCCACCTTCACCACCTCTACTCCTTGCATCCTCACCATTCTTCTATCCTCCCTTTCATTCGCACACATATATATATTCTATCTTAGTCCTGCTGACCTTCATTCCTCTTCTCTCTAGAGCATATCTCCATATCACAATGTCATCTGCAAACATCATAGTCCATGGGGACTCCTGTCTGATCTCGTCTGTCAACCTGTCCATCACCATTGCAAATAAGAAAGGGCTCAGAACTGATTCTTGATATAACCCCACCTCCACCTTAAATGCATCTGTCACTCCCACCTCAGACCTCACCGCTGTCACATTTTCTGTATATTGGAAAAAAAATTGTGCAGTGTGGTTCCTTTAATTTTTTACTCTTCTGCTGTTGAACAGTGCCACAAAATCATTAACACCTATCAATAATTCAGGCAGTTGGAACTTGGTTTAACACCTCGCATGATGGACAACTAAGAACAGCATCACCCAGCTATGCTGCTCTTACTACAAGTATTAGAACATTAAGTAAGCATCCAACACAGGAATAAAGGCCACAGTATTCACAAAAGGTGAGAACACTACTTTTCGAGCCACTGACACTGCACAGTTATAGTCTTTGGCTTAGCTTTAATCTTTGGGATATACTGCTTGTAGAATAGAGTGTGTGTGTGTATGTGTGTGTGTGTGTGTGTGTGTGTGTGTGTGTGTGCGTGTGTGTGTGTGTGTGTGTGTGTGTGTGGGTGTGTGTGTGTGTGTGTGTGTGTGTGTGTGTGTGTGTGTGTGTGTGTGTGTGTGTGTGTGTGTGTGTGTGTGTGTGCTGTATCTTTAAGAAGCATTTCAAGGACAGCAGATGCATATAAATAGCAATCACTTGTTAGCTTCAGTGCCATTTTGGGAGTGCAGCCAGAGAGTGAGTATACATGAGTGTAATACCTAGTTTGTTTATAAATTTATCTAAATTAAGTTTTTAAGCCTCAATCCTGATGTGTTTGTACATAATAAAGCTGCTTGAACAGAACCCCAAGACTCGTCTGTTTTATCCCTACTAGACGAGCGAAACTGCTCCTTAAATGTCATACCAAAAGCACGTCAACTGCCTCCTGTCATACTGCTACTTCCAAACTAGTTTTACTAATCAGTATCGTGACCGTGTTATACTTAGTAACACATATTACTCTTTAAACTGCTTTTGATAACATATCAGTGTATTACTCCTCAGTATCCTTTCAGGCCTGGCACTTACAGCATGCGTCAACATCTCATATCTGCACTCTATGCATCCCATTATGTTATTTTCAATCTGCATCTTTTGGATTGCTGATAAGTCCAGATACTCCTTGCCCTCTGATATTTAAACTGCCATGAAGGGCTCAGGAAAATAGGCATGTTGAATCTAATATGCCTACTCACTTATCAAAGTGACAATATAATTCATTGACCAATCAATATTAATGTAAATGTCAGGCAGAAGCAAATGTCATACTGTAACGTTTGACTCAGTGAAATATTGTTTTGACCATTTATGATCTCACATAATCTCCATGAATAAGTATTTTTTTTCTTGTGTTTCTTCTATTTTCTTTATATATATATATATATATATATATATATATATATATATATATATATATATAATTTATTTATTTATTTTTTTTAAGTAACAATGTCAGACTGAAATGCTATTAACAAATAAACACCACAACATGGTAGATTGTATCTTACATGGTTATAATGCATAGCCAGAGGGTCTTGGAAAGGCATGGAACCTGTTGATGGGCATAGTATACACCACCTAGCACGTCTATATTACAATATTAAACATTTAGATTGTTGAACGCCTAAATGTTGATACCTAAATGTTGAATGCTGAAAACAGCGAACGGCCAATTACGCAAATTTTTTCCCCGCGAAAAAATTCGATTGGCCAAAAAAAAAAACTTTAAAACCCTAGCCAAGTGGAGGGATTCACCCCCACACACACCCCCCAACATGAGAGGTTGTCCCCTCCACCCTACCCCTAACTAAATATACCAACTCTGAGATTGCTCTACATAGGGGAAAAGGGCAAATCCCCGATGACGGCCAAGCAAATTTTTTCCCTGGGAAAAAATTTTCATAATTGGCCATTCGCAGTTTTCAGCGTTCAATATTTAGGTGTCGACGTTTAGGCATTCAACAATCTAAATGTTCGATGATGTGATAGGAACCCCACATCGCCAGGTCCTGGACCTATTGACTGAACATCATTGGATTATTTTATTTCATATATAATAATGACAAAGGTGACTGTGACTGGTCTAACTTCTCTTGCTGGATTTAACATTTCCACTAGAACCCAAATAGCAATCACAATGATTTAAAATTACTTCCCCTTTCTAGCTTAAATTAACATTAATTATGGCCTTCAAAGAGGCAGGTTATATGAAACTGACCCCCGATTTATTAATCTTCTGTGCAGGACTAATCTAGTCCTGCACGGAAGTGGCAGTTTAAGAGGAGGACGGCATCGCTCCATGCATATTAATGAAGGCACACTGCCTGAACACCTAATGCTACATGGAGAGTGGACGAGTGCAGGGGGCGTATCTGAGAGCAGAGCTCTCAGAATAAACACACCCCTGCAAAGTAGAACAGAAGAATGTGTGAATAAATGAGCGAGACTGCTCATAAGTGTCCGCATATCCCCCCCAACAGTCCCCATGTGTTCAACAGCAACAGTACACTTAAATAAAACGAAGAAACCCTTGTAGTTATATTTTTTAAAACCCCATGTACAGCTAACCTTAGGTGCGTGGGTTTGCCCATCGCTTAGCTATGGTTAAAGCAGCTGAAAAAGCTGAAGAGGATAACAAGGAATATATCTGCAATACAAACAGCACAGCAGTAGTGTAGTGGTTAGAGCATCTACCTAAAGAACAAGCATTCCCAGTTTGAGTCCCACTGCAGAACATATCATTATCCATGTGAGAACTGTATATGAACATATTCTCACATCTTTTTGCCGTATAACCTACATAATAGCATTTAAATGTGAACTTGTGTACTGCATTAAATGCACATGTGAAGTGTCACTGTCATAATGAATAAGGCATTAGTAAGCAGGGTTAAGCAAAAATAAGCAGTTAGTAAGCATTTTTAAGTGTGTATGCATGGGGGTAAGCATTGCCTACACAGATTAAGCAAAGTAGAAGCTAACTGAGTGTAAGAACCTGTAACCAGAGGTTAGCAGTGCTTACCATCGTGCAAACCCACTTACAACTGTTTTAAAGTGCCTTAATCACTCTGTATCCAATGGCCCATGTTCTGCCCAGCAACAAAGTAAACTCCCTCTGCAAGGCTCAAACTCAGGACTCTGTATACTATAGTTACAGCAGTTAGCCACTAAGCCATCACAGCAACAGGTATGAATGAGGCATCAACAAACTAATTCTCACCACAGGAAAACCAAACCAAACATGCGAACTGAATCTATGTACAGTGTGAAGTGGTATAACCTTCTACATAACATAAATATGTGAACTGGAGTACTGAAGTAAGCATAGATCTGAGGTGTAAGTGTGAAAAAGTGTAGAAGTCCCCAGGTACCCATACATTGTTATGTACACATGAATCACGGATACCAGACACATATATATCCTGTAATGAAGAATAAATCATTGCCGAATGGCAAATATAGTGATAATTTACTATTAAGCAATGCTAACTGCAGTACAGCTCAACTTAGTAAGCGTAAGCAATGTGTAGGGGAGCCAATTCAATCTGTCTAGTGGTATACATCTTTAAGCAGCGCCAGCCTTATGTAAGCAGGTGTACCCAGAGCTTAGCCTTTTCAAAACTGGCCAGTCATTGGAAAGTGCAGGAAAATGGCTGTATTTAAACCCCACAGGCAGGAATACATATCATAACTGGTTTTAGCTTCGTACTGCAGGCAGAATGGCTGGTGTGGGTGAAGGCACTCAATTTAGAGTGCAAGGCTGGGGCATTCAGGAGTCAAAAATCATGGTATAGCTCCTGGTAAAACACCATGATCAGAGACTACTACAGGGCCAGTACCAGGGCTCGCAGTATAAAACGGAGGCCTGGGACAGTCTCACCTGTGACCTCATCAGTGCCACAGGTATCCTCCGGACTGGTGAGCAGGTCAGGCACCACCATGCTGACCTGAAGTGGCGGAGGGGGGGCGTACTGGAACAGTGGATCCAGGAGTCTCGGCAGATGCCCAATGCCCCAGTACTGAGTAAGTACTCATTCTACTAAGTAGCAAATAATTGCCTAGCTTGTGTATACTATGGATAGGTATGGCTAAATATCACTGCATTTCTCTGACATCTGCAGATGAGCGGGCTGCAAACCAGCAAGCCCATGATGCTAGGCTGCAAAGGCTGCATCGCGAGGCAGGTTAGTAATCAGTCTCCATGTACTGTCATAACAAATAAATATAAGAGCCTTAGAAAGTGTTGTACCAGTAGAAATAAATGTGTAATAGTCTGTGAATAAAGGTATAACCCCTGGAATGCTTCTGTTTACTCTTCTCGCATATGTTGGCGATATGTTCTATACTTTAAATAGTACTGTTGTATCTTACGCAGTGTCACCCACACCGTAGTATACAGATAAAATGTGTATGAAGTCCTGCATAACAATGTTGGAAGTGCCAAGAGATCAGTCATATCATACAAGTTATGGAGACTTAGATAGAAAACAGTCAAAAGCATTATAGCAATTCTCTAATAGCACAGTGTACTGTTATGTCAGCTATAACTTTTTGTCACACACAGCAGGGGTTTGAATCCTGGGAGTGCTACTAAGTTGTGTGCATAATAATACCCCACAACTGCACAGATTTTGATACAATGTTCAGATAGAAAGCTGTATGCATAATTACACCCAACAGCTGTACAGAATTTGCTAGAATGTTCAAATTGTAAGTTGTATGCATATTCATACCCCACAACTGTTCCAACCTGTCCAGCATGTCCAGATAAATGGCCCATATCACCAGCTTAGTACCCTGTTCCTTTGAAAATTCATTGTGATGATCCAAGAAATGTAAGCAGCTGTCAATAGCATATAACTGATAGTCAAACGTGTACCTAGTCAGAGAATGTATATGAAAACAAACCTGTCATTCTAGCACCTCACCTAAAGTGTATGACAACAATTCTTAGCATATGTTGCATTAACACCTGCAGCCTGTCACACCTGTATGTAAGACACAGGTCATGTATATAATAATCTGTAAAGATACCAGTGTACAATATAAGACCATTGTGTAGTGTAATAATACATGTAAGGGAAAGATCACTGCAGTGTCTAAGAATGTTGTGAAAACTACAAGGATATATTAGTTGTTAATTGAACCCTCTCTCTCACCCCTACAATATGTGCATAATAACCCAATGACACTGCTCAACTGGTATGTGAACACTCCAAACTTTTGTTGGGACATATGTCCTAATGGTTTATAAATATTCACATTTGTTTCTATGCATGTGCCATGTTAAAATACACCCATATTGCTGGCCTGTTGCCATCAATGAAACCTGCATGCTCCTGTAATGGCCAGTGTGGTTCCATATATGTTCTGCTTGCTCTGCAACTGTGTTAAATCTGGTGTGTTGGGTTAATGGGAATACTTATACATGCTGTTATAACTAATCCTGAATGCTGCTGATTGTTACTAACCCATATCTGTCATAAACCTGCGACAACGCAGCTCGTATGGGAAGGCCAGTCCCAGCAAACCCACCTGTCCCACCTAAGCTGGCCATGGCACCGGGCACCAGCACATCTGGGGCCCATCCTGAGACCTCCTCCTCCATTTGCCCTGAGCCACCTTTGGGTGAAACCACTGCAGGGGAGGGGAACCTGTCACCCGTCAACAGGTCCGGACCATGGTGTCTAGGGAGCTCGATCTGGAGTATCAAGAGTGGCTATGCCAACTTGAGGGCCGAGTGGTGCTATTAGAGGGAGAGCCTGCCCCTCCTATACAACCCCCAGCACAGCCACTTTCAGGGCCATGAAGGTGCAGTGGTGACTGCCCATGGGTGAGGACCTCAGTCCCACTGTTTCCAGTTGGGGGCTCATGGGCTTGCGACTTCCAAACACCCCTCCCCATCCAAAGTGTTTACCCCCCACATGTGTCATATACCGGCCCTGTATGCATCTTGTTTGTCTTGTCTGTTAACCTACCCAACATACCTCCTCAAATATACCGACTACCCCTCCTCAAAATCTCACTCTCACCTGGAAAAAAAAAGGGCAATCTGTTCCCACAAAAAAAACTCTCCCCATATATAGCTGTCCATTTTGCACACGTGTCCACTGGACACATGTAATCTGGTCTAATTGGCATCACAATGAATATATGTTGTCCTCACCCCTCTCCCAAGGGTTTGAGGGTCCAAATGTACCTGCAACTTTATTGTATATGCACAGCTGTTGCTGTAGAAGAAATGGGCAGCTATGGACCATTCCTATACCCTTCATGCACATGCCTAGCTATTTACCTACTGTCTTTCCCTCTTTGTTCCCCGTTTTTCACCACTTTCCTATCAACTTCTTTTTCTTTTCTTTTAAAGAAATTACCACAGGGGTAAGTGGCAGTAAGCACTTTTAAGCAGTGGTAAGCGGGTTTGCATGGGTTTGCGAGGGGGTAAGCTATGCCTACACAGGTTGAGAAATTTGCAGCTAACTGACTGCAAGAAAACATAAGCGGAGGTTGGCAGTGTTTACCGGTGCGCAAACTCGTGCAAACCCACTTCCAACTGCTTAAAAGTGTCTTAATCACTCTGTAGCTAATGTCTCTTGTTCTGCCCAGCAACAAAATAAACTGCTTCTCCAAGGCTTGGACCCAGGGCTCTGCACTCCATACACAAAGTGATTTACCACTAAACCATGGCAGATATACATAACCTGATGTTTTCACAAACATATCATCCAGCACAATCAGTAAATGCTACAGGAAATGTAGTAATATCATACCACACAACCTCTTAATGCAAGAATTCTGGAGAAAGTGTGCCAAAATGTGGGTACAAGTAGGGATATATATCAAATACTGCTCTAATACATGTAAAATGTTGCTAGTTAAACAGTTATTTGTATTAGAACACATATTTTGAAGGAGATGAAGTCTGAAACACAAGAGTGTTGGCACTAGTTACTCACTACTGTCCTGAGATCATCCATGTCAGATGCCAAGTGAATGAGGTACAGGCCAAAAATATGAGCAGAACATGCATGGACATATGGACAGATATATATCTGTAAATGTAGACAGATAGACATCTATATGTATATATATATATATATATATATATATATATATATATATATATATATATATATATATATATACAGATAGAAATGTGTATAGAATTTCTACATGGGAACAAAATCCTGAACCACTCACTACAACATAACAGACCATATGCACTGTTAATGGGGTTGGGGGCTCTAATGAGGGATACCTGGTAATTAGTGCTAAGTCACCTCCCCCCAACAGCCCTAACGGATATGCTGTGCAATCCAATATCCAGCACATGCAGTTCTTGACTACAGGACCCTCCACAACACAGCCACAATGCTTTAACACTAAGCCAATTCACCTGTAAATGTCGGCAATATCTTTAACATATCATGCAGAAAAGTCATTCTACAGTAGGGAATGTACAATGTGGAAGGCATACACATTACAATGGTTCAGATATGCACACACATCTATACATTGACAAATATGCTCACATATATATATATATATATATATATATTTATATAGATATATTATATATGTATATATATATATATATATATATATATATATACATATATACATCCAATAACAAATAAAGCAATACTCAGCAGTATAAATGTCTCCCAGTCAACGAGCAAATAAAACAAATAATCCAAGTAAATAGGCTAGGAGGCAACCAAAGCTGTCATCAAATCTTATGACAGCTTTGGTTGCCTCCCAGCCTATTTACATATATATATATATATATATATATATATATATATATATATATATATATATATATATATATATATATATATATAGGTACACACACATATACACAGACAAAAGGTATTAGTAGCCATACATATGTAGAAGTAGTGTGGAAGTACTGGATGCAAAGTATATCCCTCAGCCACAAGCCCTGTAACTGGTACCTGTGAAATGTGTAGTGTGGCAACCATTCCCACAAATGAGAATACTTACATTAAACATATACCCACTCACAATTCAAAGAACATGACACGACACACAGGTATGCATACACAGAAAATCTTTATTTATGTACTATACAATAATGTATGCCATTACTTACAGCACATAAATTCTGAAATATGTAATCAGTGATGAATGCAAGGCCCACACAAAACAGTAGATGCAAGCAATGTGGATATATAACATACTATGCTGTCCAGGCCAAGGCCTTCAATTAGTACAAAAGTAGACAAAGGATTTGCCTTCAAGATAAGTAACAATCAACAATTACTGATGTAGTTCAGCAGCCTCCAATTACACCCTGTAGTCAAGCCCTAGGGGGAAATGTATTAGTTGTGGTAATGTCAATGTATCTGTCACATGTATGGACACTGACCAACAAATTTTGTGGGAGTCCACGATATGACTGGGATGATAGCAGGAATGCTAGCAGTAAATAATGATAGGCCATTACCCAACAACCCCTAAATGTATTACAGCAGGACAAAGCCTGCCATATATGTGGAGGACAGAGGCAGGAACACAGGGATATACTTGCAATATTGCTGTTACACATCCTGGAAATTGCTGGTGTTACAGGATTTGTTGCAACATACCCTTATGCAGAAATAAGACATAGGAAGCGCAAATGGATGTAGCCATGTACTGATAGCACGCAACATACAGACTGCCAGTGATATATCTAGGACAAGACCTGTGTAGTGCACAGACCAAACCAAACAGACAATCCACTGGCTATCATGTGGATAGGCCCACAGTTGAGAGCTGTGCAAGCAGACTGCATTCCATCCTAAACTACTATGTACACGCAAACACTGCAAGACCAGCTTTAAACAATGCACATAACAACACTACTCATAGGTTCATAGGTTAGTACTAAGCTAACTGCCCTTGCGAGCCATTTTAAGCCTAGCCAATTATCCCTTGTAAGATTCAAACCTCTCACCTTTAGTTTGTAAGGCAAACACCTTAACCATTAGGACATTCCTTAAAATTCTCACTCTGTATGTAGGTCTGGAGCCTCATACAAATGTGTAATTGGCCTGTGTCTGCAATTCCTGCTGTAAGAAGTATTGCAACCTGCTGTCTGTAACACTGCTGCCCACATACAGGAGGGATGTCCTCCATACTGGAAAGGTTAAGGGACAACACCCACACGAGTCAGTATTTTATAGCACTGGGTTGCCATGACAGTGGTTATCTGAAGTACTACACAGCAGGCTGCATGCAGTTAGCAACTGTTGCACACTGATTAGTGCAGAGCCCATCACCTGATCATGTGCATCACTTACAAAAGCCATGCTGCAATCCATTCAAACCATCTCAATCACTCTAATAGAGAGACACACACAGAAAAATAAAAAAAAAGAAAGCAAAACCTTAAACAACAACAAGCTGTCACAGCTGTCAGAAAAATAAATGACAGGTATGTCCACATAGGTGGTAGCCCCCTAAATATGGAAGACGTAATAAGGGATCTGGGGACCCAAGTAGATAGTAACCTCTCCTTTGATAATCACATTGCCAAAGTGGTTAGAAAATCCTTCTATGTGGCCCACTTAATCACAAAAGGGTTTGCATCCAGATCGAATTAGGTCATTGGGCCCCTCTATGCATCACTCATCAGACCCATCATAGAGTACAATGCCCCATTTTGGATGTACCTTACAAGACACCTGCAACAACTGGAATAACCACAGAAGTACCTCACCAAGAGGATCACTTGCCTCAAGCAGATGCCCTATGCAGCTCGACTGAAGAAACTCCAGCTGTACTCAGTTTCATACCGCCTACTCAGAGGTGATCTCTGCCTGACATACAAGGCCATGTCCAACCCAGAATTGATGGACATGCTCCACCTAAAGAAAATCATATCCCCTCGAGCCACATGCTCCATGGATCTAAACCTCACCACAACAATAAATAGGATGTGCTGGATGGATAGATTCCTGTCCCAGAGACTTTCCATGCTCTGGAACAAGATTCCAATCTACATTAGGCAGAGCTCCTTGCTAACCCTCTTCAAGAGAAACCTTGATGAGTGGATGGGAAACAGAATGTTTACCCCAGGGATCACTTCAGTGGGTCTGCTGGACAGAAGCACAGGGAACTAATCTAAGGGGGTGGCGAAAGCCAGCACATTCTGGCTAGGCTTATAAATGCCATCGGGCAGATAGCCTAGTACCTACCTATGAACCTATGTCAAACATATATGTATGTAACTGAATGTAATATGTGGTATAGAATAATAGGATATATGATGTGGAATGATTTATATGTGCCATCTGTAGTTGTCCCTGTAATGAAGTTCTGCTGAACAACCGCTCTGGACAATACTGTCTGTCCCTGTAGGCAGTGGGACAACTGTTTCAGATCAGCAATGAATGACAAAGATTTAAGCCATAATATCTGTGTTTGGTATGTTAGTGTGGGCAATAGTTGGTGGTGGATGTACTACCATCATGATAGATACATGGGTGTCAGAGCACACCACTTGCAGGACAGTCATATTAATGTGTAATGCAGCATACACAAATGCCATAGGTGTATAATAGGCTTACCAGAAATCTCTCACCATATATATATATATATATATATATATATATATACACACCCTATTGTTAGTCTGTGTTCATATGTGACACTTGGCTGTGTTGCAGTAAGGCAGAACAGTGCAACTGTGAATGAAAGACAGTTACAGAATGTGGACCAGATGGCTGAATGTACCCCACATATAGATACATATTTGTGTGATATATAATTAGACAAGTATGTCTACAGATATACAGACACTCATATGGATATAGGTATATAAACAACCCACAAGATATATCTACACATATACGTACATATATATATATATATATATATATATATATATATATATATATATATATATATATATATATATAGTGGCACTGACAATGGCATGCAGGTGAAATAGTCTGTAACAGGCCAGCAAAGATAGTGTCCCCACAGGGAGCATGGCTACAAACACATAGCACAAAGCATGGCACAAACACATAGCACAAAGCTTGGTACAATACAACATATGTCCCAATGGTAGGTAAGCAGTCGACATACCAATTGCATTCTGTGAACAGTTTGTTGTAGCTGATATGTTGGGGGGAGACAAAGATGTGTATTAAGAACTATGGTAACCCTGATGTATGAGTTGCTCAGACCTGTTTCCATCTTTATGTCTTCTAGGGAAGATTACCCACACCCATTTGTCAGCTTACAGTGCTGCCGAAACAGAAGTCATCATTGAACATTTGGTACAGCACTATGAACAGCTGTTTGGTCGGACAGCCCATGATCAGCAGGAGAGGACCGCCCTGTGGAATGAATTAGTCCACAGGGTCAGTGATGTCGGACTTCAGAACCGCAGCTATGAGCAGGTCTGGCATCATTGCAGCGACCTGCTCCACCATGTATGCCGGCATGCAGCTGCTGTATGGGGGGACCACCTCACAACATGGGGGAGCAAGCCGCCCATCCACCCCTCACCCATGTGAAGGAGCTTCTCAGGAGCCTTGTGGCACCTGCCCGCCTGCAGCACCAACAACTGGCAGGGCGCATTATGGAAGTGGGTGCCACTGACACACTGGCTGAGGACCGTGCAGGCAAGGCCCCAGGGCACATCAGTACACCACTCTTGTGTATGCATCTGCATCTGTACAGGTACATCATGCAAATCTGAGATGTCATATACATAGTCTGTTGCTGTGTAGAAGTAATAAACAGACGTGCATAAGCTGTAGTATTGTGGACTCCTACCATTGATGTAACGTAATGCTGCACTCACCCTTTATGAAAGCCACAGCTGTGGCCACTGATAGCAACTTTACCACACTCTTATGTAGATCCCTCCAGGATACCACCACAGCAGCAGCCTGTAGCCGGTGAGTATGGTTCATGTTCATGCATGACAATACACTATGCATGTAATGGATATGGGATATTCCATACACACATCTAACACACCTACCCATACTGCATGCTGTACACATTCATGTTTTGTTGTTGTGAAATGCACTGCATCACAGTAAAGACCATGCTGGAGTATCGGAAGGGTACAACAGTCACATGCAAGATAACTAACATTCTGTCATTGTGTAATGTGTCCACAGGGATCAGAAGTATGGCAGGACAAATGGCCTACAGTAGGGACATGTGTGAAACAACACCCTCATGGCTGTATCTGCACACAATCAGGTTATGTAACTGTGGCAGACATAACCCTGACCCCACAGCAATAGTAACAGCAGTGTGTGTACTCTAAGGGATGTGCACATGAGTAGACCTTGCAACCATGCAGAGTTCTGGGACATGTGTAGTGCACCCCCCACAGCCATGGTAAGGTCTGGTGGTTGTCAGTGTAATAGTCCTGTACTGGTCATGCATGCACTGCTGATATTGGGATCTGTAAAGCAGACATCAGGCATTCACAAATCATATCTGCTCACATATCACCCCAGGTATGAGTTGCTGTAACACATAGAGGCTGTGAGCATTGGAGCTTACATAACTGACACAGTACTACATATGCAGCAATGGTTTGTACACCTGTGAGGTATGGTGCACAGTACAAGGCAGGGAGCAGAACAGGTCCACAGTAACACTTCGTGCATGGGTGCAATGCTAACAAGGGGAAGGGCCATCACCTACCAACACAGCCCATGCATCACATGCATGTATACTGCTGCTAGAATGCGGTCACTATAGTGGCACTGCATGCTGTTGAGCACCAGATGTAATGCATGCTGACAGAAGGGTAATGGGAGGACTGTGTGTACAAAGGTTGTGCAACCCCACATGTAGGTGTGTGTGTGGGGGTGTGGGGTGTTGATTGTGTCTGAAAGTGCAATCTGGTGGAGTGGAGTGTGGTTGATGCATGTCAGATGTGTGTGTACATGTGTGTCTGTTTGTGTGGGTGTCCATGTATGCACAGGCGATAGTGGATTGATCACATGGCAGTACTTCTCCTTGGGATTGTGCTGTACATGTACATGTAGTGACATAAGAGACACCAGGACAACCTGTCCAATATGTGAACACAGGACAGCTGATAGCATAACAAGGTCTGTAGCACAGAACATGCATTGGGAGGGAAAGTACATACCAGGTATACACATCATACTGCCAGAAGCAGATAGTTAACCAGCTACCCACGTATGCAGCACTACTAATGCAATGGGAAATTACCAGACCACATCAGTGAGTGTATCCAGGTATTACTGTTGTCCGCATGATGGGCTGATTGTGCAGCAGATGTGGCATGGACTGAGCAAGACTGTAGTATGAGACTCCCGTGTGTGACATATGTAGTGAATGTAGCAGCCCCAACCATATAGGGGCCATGTACACCATGACTGGACATACACAAGGTAATACTGGATGAAAGCAGTGATGCCATGTACAACCTACTCCACCAAAGTCAGGGAGGTGATAGAGTAACAGGTCATGTGTTGTGATCACACGTGTAAGCATGGAGAGGGATGATATGTTAATGGGTAGTATTAATGAGTTTATGTTAGCAAGTGCAATGCAGGATGGGGAACATACGTAACTGAATGTGGGACTGTCTGTAAACCCAGGGGAAAAGGAGGTAGTTAGGTGGACTGTCAGTGTGTGTGGGTGTACATGTGATGTGTGTGTTTGTGTGTGTGTGTGTGTGTGTGTGTGTGTGTGTGTGTGTGTGTGTGTGTGTGTGTGTGTGCGAGACTGTGTGTTTGTGTGACTGTGAATGTGTGTGTGACTGTGACTGTGTGTGTGTGTGTAAATGTGTGTACTGTTATGTAATGCTGTATAGGTCTTAAAGTGTGTGTTTGTTTCCCCCACAGGTGGCATGGTCGGTCAGGGTCCCTCTTGCATGCAAACTGAGGTAGGTGTCCATACAGACACTGATGATGATGATGGTACTGATGAGGCACAGGTGGGGTTGTCAGAGGCCAAAACTGCACCATCATCTGTCATCACCCTCTTAGCCACCCCAAGCCCGCACACAGTTACAGTGCCCCTACAAACACCATCACAAGTGGCCATAACAGAGGGAGAGTTGGCAGTTGGTGCAAGTAACTAGGAAAGTGTGGTGTCCATGCCAACTTTGTCGGGTCACAGTAGGCATAGCCAGATATCCGGCAGGGCACCACTTCGGCAGATGTACCATGGTGCTCAATGGAGGGCAGCTGTTCATCATGCCCCTGGCAGAGACACCACAACTGGTAACACCAGGAGCATGTTTCAGGTCATAATGGAGGCACAGGCACATATGGACATGCACACCAGACAGGGCCTGAGGCTGCAGAGGGCTGTTTTCTCATCTGTAAGTAGCAACCTCCATGACCTTGCTGTTGCCTTCCATGAACAGATCGAGGTTATGGACAGATGGTGGGGTGAGATGATGGCCCTCCTTGACCGTGGTATGTCCGTGCTTTAACGTGTGGTGGGAGTGATGCGATGGCCATGTGGATGTAGGCCAGAAACACCAGCAGCTGGTGGTCAACATGGACATGCCAGGACACCAAGCCACTCCCATAGTGGCAGCACCAGCCCCAAAACACCACTGGGGTGCTGTCCACACCACACCATAGCAGGCCTCATGCACATGGCCCTGGACAGTCCCAGGCAGGACATGGTTCCAGCGGACACCTGTCATCACCGGGGAGAGTAGCACCTCAAAGTCTGTACTTGCACGTGCCCATGGAACCCCTGGCAGGGACAGTCAGCATGTCCATGTCTGGAGGCAATGAACTGCACACCCTGCCAGGTATGGTCTGCAGCTGTCCAACAACACCTGTATAGGGCAGGACTGCGTGCATGCATACCCACACACTATGCAACCATACCTAGGGCAACCCCATACCGACACACACCACATCACCATGCCCCAATCAATGAACCAAACCCTCACCCAAACACATGGTAACACATGTATGGACCACCCTCGGCCTCTGGCAAACCAGCAACACACCCTCTGCATATGATGATACTTGTGCCACATCCCTGTCATCCATAACATCAATGGATGGACAGGCTAATATGGTTCTGATACACACGGTGACTGTTATAGAGTGCTGCAATGTACTGCAGTGTAAGATGTTGTCAGGGGTAATGTGTAATGCATACATGTCAGGTAGTGTAGCCATGCAGCTATGATGCATTTCAGCTGTCAGTAACATTGATTGTTATTTCCATAATATTATCCATTTGTGTTGTAGGTGTACATTTGTCAGCAGGAGGATGGTCTGCAGTCATATTTCACAAGGGTATGGCACTGTGGTGACACCATGGTGACTGCCCAAGGGTGGGGACCTCAGTCCCACTGTTTCCATTAGGGGACTTGTGGGCTTCCGATATCCCAACACCCCTCTCCATCAAGGTGTTTACCCCCATGTGTCATATACCACCCCTGTATGCATCTTGTATGTCATGTCTGTTAACCTACCGAATCTACCTCCCCAAATATACCTACAACCCCTCCCCAACATCCCACTCCCACCTGAAAAGAAAATGAAAGGCAATCTGTTCCCACAAAACAGTCTCGCCCCATACATGACTGTCCATTTCGCACATGTGTCCACTGGACACATGTAATCTGGTCTAATTGGCATCACAATGAATTTATGTTGTCCTCACCCCTCTCCCAAGGATTTGAGGGTCCAAATCTACCTCCAAATTCAGTGTATATGCACAGCTGTTGCTGTAGAGGAAATGGGCAGCTATAGACCTTTCCTACACCCTTCCTGCACATGCCTAGCTATTTTCCCTACTGTCTTACCCTCTTTGTGCCCCTTTTTCACCACTTTCCTATCAACATATTTTTCTCTTCTTTTAAAGAGGTTAGAGTGGGGGTAAGTGGGAGTAGGCAATTTAAAGCAGTTGTAAGCAGGTTTGCGAGGGTATGAGTGGAGCATTGCCTACACAGGTTAAGCAATTTAGAAGCTGAGTATAAGAAACTGTAACCAGGATTTAGCAGTGCTTACCTTCGTGCAAACTTGTGCAAACTCGCTTACCACTGCTTTAAAGTGCCTTAATCATTCTCTATGCAAAAGGCCATTTCTGAACTCGAACCCAAGACTCTGCATATTAAACACAAAGTGATTTACCACTAAACCATGACAGATTTACATAACCCTGATGTTTTCACAAACATATCATCCAGCCCAGTCATTCAACAGTACAGAGAATGTATTTCAACATATAGATGTATGTGTGTGAGTAAATATATTAATGTTTAAACAGGTACAACATATTGATATATGTTGATATATATATATATATATATATATATATATATATATATATATATATATATATATATAAATACATATGAACATATATATACATGCAAATGCCTACATCTATGGATATATATGTATACATCTACATGTCTAAATATATACAGCAGGTCATATATATGTCAGCAGATATATACATATACATATATAGGTATATACGGACAGACATCTGGAGATAACAATGGGGAAATAACCAAAACATATATGTCCTCATGCAACGTTAATGGGGTTGAGAGGCCCCACACAATATACGTCTGGTATGAATAGGTATACTCCCCCCATCCAAGCATGTCTCCCTTGTAATACAGTACCAAGTATTGCAGATCCCATAACCAGGACCACACATGACATGACCATCCCTAGCATACATATACACAGACACATATATGCAGATACAGGTATATATATGTATATATATATATATATATATATTTTTTTTTTTTTTTTAACTACATATACACACACAGAGATATGTACAGTATACATATGTAGTTTGTGCACACAATATTGAGCAGCCAGTATTCCTACAGTCACCACCTTACCAACTGGAGACTGTATGAGCCACCCATACGTATGACATTCATAGCCTGCAACAGATACCCACAGAGATATCAAAGGGTATAACACCACACACAGGTGCGCATAAATGAATATGAAAGCTATATTTGTGTACTATGACAGTTGTGTATGTCATGTCATATAGCCATTTAGACACTGACATCCATATGAACAGTGTAATGCAACTGTGAAACAGTTATACTGAGACAGTAGTCTGAAAAGGTTGACATATGTTGCTGTCCAGGCCGAGGCCTTCAAGTAGTACAATAGTAATGACAGACTGGGCCACAGCATACCAGACAATCAATAGTACATAGAGCAGATGTATTGGTCAGCAGCCTCTATCTACACTCTGTACATAATCCCTAGGGGGTACAGACCCCAGTTGACACAATGGGATGTATCTGTTAAATAACAAAGCATAACTGACACCATCACAATCACACTGACAAACAGAACATTCCGTATGGCAGGAGGCAGTAGGCCTGCATTTACCCATGGTGGATTGTATGGTAATGTACATCCAGATACCTTAAGGCAGCTTACCCCAGATACCCACACATGTTGTAACAGCCTAGGTTAGTCATGGTGCACCCCCCTACACTCACTAATACTGGGCCATATACCACAGTTACATACACTGGCCTCTGCAGTGCATTAGGGCACACATGTATTGTGTAGGTGAAGCCCACACATATATGGCCCCAACCCCCCAGTATGTGTGGGGGACACATCAGCATTGAAGGAATAGCAGGAATGATAGCATGACATACACACAGCCCACTACATAACAACCTCTGACAGCATGTCACATGTGCAAAGTCTGGTATGGAGGTGGAGGACAGAGGCTGGAACACAGGCACATATGTGTAAAACTGTTGTCATACAGTAAACAAAATATGTATATATGTATATATCTATATGGATATATGTATAATTATATATACATATATGTTCACCATATGTCCTGCACATGGAATGGAGCCCTACCTCAGCCACAGTAGTCCCAACCTCTCAGTGCAAAGGGATGTCATGTATGTATTACAGGTATATTTGTAGACTATTGCTACTGTAAAAGAGATCATCTTCACAGAAATGGTGTGTGTGGGAGGCCACATCTGCTGTTAACATGTGCGCCATTGGCTACTTACAGACATCCTAAGGTCATCATAGTACAGTACCACTGCTAGCACAGTAACACCCCTGTGGTCTACAGCTGTGATATGGCCAATATATGTGGACAGTCTGACACACTCTGGTCAGTCCAGGGGTATAGACAGAACCCCTTCATCCAAGGCATGTGGAACAGGCCTGTCAATGTGGATGCTAACAGCCATGTAGATGGGTATAACACGTAAATACTGGTATACATTTGCCCCCATAGGTTATGCATTCATACACTCCTGTCTGTCCTGACACATAACAACTGCTGGCAAAGAGGTGCCATGGCCACATACTACCCACTAGTTAGTGACATACATCTGAACAGCATCCCACTGCTTTGTCTGACATACATGACTGTTATGGTGGCCCAGTAGAAGTACATCTGGCAAGTATCTGGACATGACATCTCACTTGATAAGTACAGTAAGCTGCTACGCATGTAAGAAAGCACAGTGCAAGCTACGGGCAGACTGACTCAACACTGGGCTACATCTCCCATGTGGGAATACACATGTACCTGCATAGATAGCAGGCTCTACAGGCATGTCACATCACAGAGTAAAAGACACCTGTGTGAAAGTGCATAACCACAACCAATGTGAACACAGCCACAGCCACATATGGTAGCTAGCGTACTATTACAGTATATGGACTATCTGATCTACACCATCCTCATATGAGCCACTCACATAACAATCCTGTATATACTGGGCCGCTAGACAGTGCTGTCCGATGCTTGCCTGTGGTATGGGACATGTGTGTGTTCGCCCCTACAAACATGTAAGCTGATAGGGTGACATACAGTGGGGCAGCATGTAACATCAAATAGAACAGGGCCAAGAACAATGACATCTACCACAGTCTCTACACAGGCCAAGGTACATATTCACTATACACACACTGTCAAGAGTCACCAGACTTACACATACCTCATTACTGTATACACAACCACAGAATGCCCAGACTATGTCCTCAAATATAACCCCTACTATACATAACATGTGTAGCAGTCTGATATCTCACTGGCTTGTTATCAGATATGATGTCAGTGAATATGGTGTACAGAACATATGCACCCCTACTGCATGACATATGTACAAAGGTTGACAGAGTTGTGGCTGGAGGCACAAACACAGGGCCAATATTGACATGTCGCTGTGATACCCTCATACATTTACTGTCGTAACAGGTTTTGTTGCACCATATGTCCTATGAGGCATATGATGTCAGTAACTCTCCCGGCTGTCACCATCTACTGACTGCAATCCTTACACTACCTTCTGCAGTTGAGAGATAGGTGCTCTGTGGGTAACACAAGGAACACAGGGCACCGCACACTGCCCAGTCTGCAGATGACCCTAATGATGGGGATTGCCCATAAACATAGCACTGACATGACAAGTATTAAAACATGTAGGACAGCCATATCCACACACACCCTGTTAAACCAATATTACCCCAACTGCAGTATAGCAGCACTTGCAGTCTGTAGTCAAGACAGGCACATCCCCCTCCTGTGTGTTGGCCTATTTCCACAGTGTATGTTGTCAGAGGTAAATCCGCAATCCATCTGTGATGCTGTTTGCCAAACAACAGATCTAGTTCCTGCTCACAGTGAATGAAATGGCCCAACACCAACATGATGTTCCTAGAAATTGGGGTGTGTTTCCATGTAATTGGCTATGGGAATGTTACCACAGCTGTTCCACATGCAATCAGGTAGAGGAGGGCTGTAATTCGTGCAGATGCCATCAGCTGATTATGAGCATCACTGACAATACACATGCCACTACCTAAGCAAAGCAGGTGTAAGTCTCCACATCCACCAGAGAGTGTGTGAGAGAGACAGGCAGAGGCAACGATAAGTCATGGTGGGTTGGGAGAGTAAAAGGTAAGCATGTTTGTGTCACACACCTGCCAGTCCAGGGTATCGAACCCCTGACTGACTATGTACTGATATCACATCTGTCATCCCTGCATGGTGGATACTGTGATATATACTTATAGGGGCACCATATAAGAGATTTGCAAAACCCACTAAACATTGAGTCCAGTTGTTACGCACTCACAACCACCTCCACATAGGACATGAATGACAAACATCGACACATAGAGACACACACACACACACCTGTCATTAGACCTCCTACCTACTTAGTTATTACACTACAGCACTACACAATTATAGAATGCACCACGAAGATTATTGGAGTATTCATTCCCCAAAGGTTTTTTTCACAGTGAGTGACATCAGCAGGATTGCCAAAGTAGGGCAAATGAGTTGTAGTGAGTGTGACTAGCCAAACATGCATTGCCCCCTACACAGGCATAGGAACAGACACAAAATCATCCACAACTCCCATGTGTGAGAGTAGAACCCCTACCAAAGTTCTATATCATACTAGAGCATTACCCTGTTATAGTGCACACCACAGAGATTGCTGGGGTGCTCTTTCCCCAAATGTGTACTTCAAAGTGATTGACATCAACAGGATTGCCAAAGTAGGGCATTTGAATTGTATTGAGTCCGACTAACCTAAACTGCCCTAAGTAGTCTGCATGCATTAACCGCTGTTATGGACAGAACAAAAATAACCTGCCTTTAAAGGTCATGAACCCAGGACCCTGTACACTACAGTCAAAGTAGCTAACCACTAAGCCATTACAACAACATATAAGACTGAAGTTTCACCAAAGTAATCCCACCATAGGCTAATCAAACATGTGAAAGGAATGTATATACAGTTGTCCGTAAAAGACCTCTACAAAGCCAGCGTCATGCTACTCAAGGCAGAAGTGACAATGTTTGTGACACCCATGGAGAAAGGAGCTGACAGTTCAACTGATGAATCCTGCACTAAGGCACTGTATGAGCACATCCACTTGTGCATGATTCCTGACATCCCAAATAGAACCATGATGCTTTTCTCTCAAATAAGCAGGCCGGTCTGGAGGACTCCTGCCATGAACAGAGTATACAATAGAAGGTAGACACTGTTGAAGAAAAATGGATAATCCAAGGTGCAAACAACTCCCTTACCAGCCCCAGTAGGAAGTTGAGATCCCTCATGGAATCCTCCAAAGCTGGTTATGTAACTAAAATTGCCAAAGATTCCACAGACAACCAGACAGCATTCTATAGTTATGTCCAGAATCTAACTGGCAATGCTTAGAAGTGCTCTGGGCTACAACAGAATGGCATTACATAGACTGCTTCCGCGGAATTTGCCAATATCCTGGCCGATTGAGTTAGTGCCACATTCACCCCCTCTCACTCCCAAAAGTGCCCATGTCAATTTGAAATGACTTCCAATGCCAGCAATCATGGCCATACAGGTAGAAACTGTACTCTCGACAGCTAAGAATACAGCATCCATGAGACCAGATGACATCCTAGGCTGTGTACTTCATGAACTTCAAAATGAAATGGCAACTACCTAACTGTTATGTGTAATCATAGCTTCACATCAGGCCTGGTGCCCACTGAGTGGCACACAGCTGCAGTTATCCCACTCCGCAAGGGGGGACCCACCTTGGATCCCAGGAACCACCGTCACATCAGACTGACGAGCCTGATCTGCATGGCCATGGAATCCATTATCATGGAATTTTTGAACGCAGACATTGGCAACCCGCAAACACTGGACACCACACAGATTGGGCTCATGGAGGGCCAGTCTTCTCTCCTGAACATGATTGACTGCTTTGACTCAGTCTGCATAGCTGTTGAAGAGTGTAAGGCAGTCCACAAAGCCTATGTGAACCTTGCCAAGCCCTTCAACTCCATCCCCCAGTATGGAAACATAGATTAACGCACTAATCCGGCCATACATCTCTATGCCACTCGATGGTTTGCCACAAGCTTACTGACAGAACCCAAACTGTAGATGCAACTGACTCAAAATCCAGCTCCAGACAAGTGACAAGTGGAGTACCTCAGGGTTCATTTCTGGGACCACTGTTGTTTGACATCTACATCTCTGAAGTACAGGCCAACAGTACGGACTCTAGCTAACAAAGGTAATAGATGACTGCAAAATGCAAGTCATTATGATCCTGACTGTACTGCATGATATGTTACTGATATCAGCCTGACATCATACAGGTGGAATAGAGTACTGTTAACATCTTGTGCCCTTGTCATGTAAGGTTCTGGTTATGGGAATCTGCAACAGTTTGTAGTGTATTGCAGGGTAGATGTGTTTGGCTGTGGGGGGGTATACCTATTCGTGCATGACGTATGGTGTTCGTGCCTGCCAACCCCATTAATGGTGCATGTGGACATATATGTTTCTGCTATGTTCCCACTTTATCTACAGATGTATGTCCGTACATACCTATATTGATATATATATATATATATATATATATATATATACATATATATATATATATATATATATATATATATATATATATATATATATGTATATATATATATATATATATATATATATATATATATATATATATAGCTGTATATATGTACACATTTGGATGTAGGCATATATATCTATACATGTAGGTATTTGCATGTGTACATGTTCATATATATCTATATATGTATATATTGATATATATATATATATATATATCTATATATCTATATATATATATATATATATTGTATCTGTTTAGACATTAATACATTTTCACACACACATACATCTACATGTTGGAATACATTCTCTGTACTGTTGAATGTCTGGGCTGGATAACATGCATGTGAATACAGCAGGGTTATGTATATCTGAGATGCCTTAGAGGTAAATCACTATGGTGTGCATGTTCCTGGGTTTGAGCCTAGCAGAGGTTGTTTAGTTTTGTTGCTAGGCAGTACAAGGGCCGATGGATACAGAGTGATTAAGGCACTTTAAAGCAGTTTTGCATGGGTTTGCGCCAAGGTAAGCAATGCTAACCTCCAGTTACGTTTTCATACACTCAGCTTCTAAATTGCTTAACCTGTGTAGGCAATGCTTAGCTCTGCGCATACCTACACAAACCTGCTTACAACTGCTTTAAAGTGCCTGAATCACTCTGTATCCAATGGGCCGTGTTCTGGCCAGCAACAAAATAAACAGCTCTTGCAAGCCTCACACCAAGGACCCTGCAAACCCTAGACAAAGTAATAGGTTCATAGGTTCATAGGTTCATACTAGGCTATCTGCCCGAGGGCATTTACAAGCCTAGCCCATAGTTTTGTGGCTTACGCCACCCCTTTAGTATGGGGAACTATACCCATTATTTTGCTGTGCCTCTGTTGAGCAGTGACACTGAGGTAATCGCTGGGGTATATCTGCGATCTCCCATCCATTGGTCAAGATTTCTCTTGAACAAGGCCAGCGAGGTGCTCTGCCTCACATATACCGGGATTTTATTCCACAGCATAGGGAGTCTTTGGGTGATGAATCTATCCCTCCATGGCGTCCTATTAATAGCCGTGTCGAGGTTTAAGTCTCCCGCCCTTGTGGTTCTGACGGATCTAGATTTTTGAGGTGAAGCATATTCATCAAATCTGGGTTTGACATGGCCTTGTATGTTAGGCAAAGGTCACCTCTGAGCAAGCGTGTTTACTGAATAGAGCTGGAGTTCTTTCAGTCGGGCAGCATAGGACAGATGTTTGAGACCCTTTATCCTTTTGGTGAGGAACTTTGTGGCCTCTCCAGCTGCTGCAAGTGTCGGGTCAGATACATTCAATGGGGGATTGTACTCAATCATTGGTCTGATGAGTGATGAGTATAGGGAGACTATGACCTCCCTTGATCTAGATGAGAATCCCTTCATGATAAGGTGGGCAATGTAGAAGGTCTTCCTAACTACTTTAGCTACATGGGTGTCGAATGACAGACTACTATCAACCTGGGTCCCCAGGTCCCTGATAACTTCTTCTATGCTCAGTGGATTGCCACCTATTTGGTAGCTAGGGGTAACCTTGTTTTTCCAAGGGTATGACTATGCATTTTTGGCATTTAACTTTAGGCCATGGCTCTGGCACCAGTTATCCGCTTCTGTGAGACCCTTCTGAAGGATATCTGTGTCAGATGTGTTTTCTACTATGGCGCCCAGTTTGCAGTCATCTGCAAACTTTGTCAGCCATAACCCTCCTGTGTTTGCTTGTACTTCGAAAAGTAGATGCCAAACAAGAGTGGCCCAGGACTGAGCCCTGTGGTACACCACTTGTGACAGGCTTTGAGTCTGACATGGCGCCAGCAACTCTGACCCTGTGGGTTCTGTCACTCAGCCAGTTTGCAACCCATCTTGTGATGTATGGGTTAACATTTAAGCTGATGAGTTTTTCAATGATACCCGAGTGGGGTATTGTATCGAAGGCCTTCGCCAGATTGAGGTAGGCTGTATGGACTGCCTTTCCCTCATCAATGGCTTTGGTGACTGTTTCGAAAAAGTCAACCAAGTTTAGAAGGCATGATCTGCCTTTGACAAAGCCAAACTGGGATGGATCCAAAGTCTGCAAATTCCCTATGTCTTTATTTATGAGGTCCATTATGATCCTCTCCATGGCTTTGCAGATAAGGCTTGTCAAGCTAATGGGCCACTAAGCCATGACAGATACACAGAAATTCAATGTAGTCAGAAACATATCATCCAGTCCTGTCACCACAGTACAGAGAATGTATACCAACACTTAGATGTCTGTGTGTGTAACTATATTAAAATCTGAACAGATACAAAATATCTATATATGTGCTGTTGTTGTGTCTTTCGGCTTTTCCCGGTTAGGGGTCGCCACAGCGGAACTCCAGTCCGCTAATGATTGGCAGTAGATTTTTATGTGCCGAGTTGCCGGCCCTGCCGCACAACCTTCAATGAAGGTACGCCCATTCATGCATGTCTCCACACAGAAGACGGTCTAGCTGAGAATTGAACAGGACAACGTCTTACTGTGAGGCGACAACTATATATGCATGTATATATATATATATATATATATATATATATAAAATATGCATTTTGTTTTTCTAACTCTATATACATATATATATATATATATATATATATATATCACTCTATATGCACATATATACATGCATATGCCTAATCTGACACATATATGTGTCTACACCTATATGTCTACATATACACAGCACGTTACATATGTGTACGCAGATATCTATCAATGTAGGTATATACGAATATAGTTATATATATGTTAGCAGATATATATATATATACATATATATATATATATATATATATATATATATATATATATATATATAAGTATATATGGCCATACATCTGTAGATATCAATGGCAGATTAACAAATATACATATGTCTACATGCACCGTTAATGGGGTTGAGAGGCCCTACACACTATACGTGTTGTACAAATAGGCATCCCCCCACACCCAACCACATGCGCCCTGCAATACACTACCAAGTACAGTCTGCATCCCATAGGACATGTACTAAGGTGAAGCCATCAACATCCCCAGGATACAGATACACAGACACAGATATGCAGATACAGATATATATATATATATATATATATATATATATATATATATATATATATATATATATATATATATATATATATATATATATATATAGATACACACACATGTGGCTACACATACACATGCAGATATATGTACAGTAAGATACATATGCAGGTGGTGCACACAATATGGAGTAGCCCTATGCCTACAGTTAACACCTGAACAAATGGACACTGTATGGGCCACCCATACAAATGTCAATCATTTCCTGCAACATATACCCATAGAAAGGTCATAGGAAAGATACCACACACAGGTTTGCAGAAATGGGAATCCATTAATTGTGTACTAAAACAGTTCTATATGCCATGTCATATAGCTGTTCAGATTCTGACAACCATATAAACAGAGTACTGCAACTGTGAAACAGTTACACTAACACAGTAGTCTGGAAAGGTTCACAACTATTGCTGTCCAGGCCAAGCCCTTCAAATTGTACAATAGTGGAGACAGACTGTGCCACAGGATGCCAAACAATCAACAGTATGTACTGCAGGTGTGTAGTTCAGCAGCCTCTATCCACACTCTGTACAGTCCCAGTAGGAGGTAAAGACATTTTGCAGTCAAATGGGTTGTAACTGGCACATAACAAGGCATACTTGATACCATCACGAGCACACCGACAAACAGAACAGTCTGTATGGCAGGGGGCAGTAGGCTTGCAGTACCCCAAGTCATGTAAATAATGTCAATATAGCTGAAGTATATGATACTGTACATCAAGATACCTTGTAGCAGCTCACCCCTGATACCCCCACATTTTGTAACAGCCTAGGTCATTTATGGTGCTCACAATCAAGACTCAATAATACAGGCCCGTATACCACTGTTACATACACTGGCCTCTGGAGTGCATAAGGGCACACATGTATTGTGTGGGTGACACCCACACATATATGGCCCCAGGCCCACTGTATGTATGGGGGATACAACAGCAGTGCACTAATGGCAACAATGGCAGTGTGATATACTTACAGCCCACTACAGAACAACCACCAACAGCATGCCATATGTGCAAAGCTTGGTATGTAGATGGAGGACAGAGGCTGGAACACAGGAACATATGTGGAACACTGTTGCCATACACTAAGCAAGGTGCTGGTGTTACAGGATAGTCTACAACATACTCTTAGTCAGGGAATTGAGGTTAGAAACAGAAATGGATGTAGCCATGTACTTATAGCATGCATCACACACACTGTTTGTTTGTTTCTTTCGGCTTTTCCCAGTCAGGAGTCGCCACAGCGGAACTCCGGTCTGCTAATGATTGGTAGTGGATTTTTATTTACCGGGTTACCAGCCCTGACGCACAACCTTCAATGAAGGCACGCCCCATTCACATATGCCACCACACAGAAGACGCTCTAGCTGAGAATCGAACGGGACAACGTCTTGCTATGAGGCGACAACGCTACCGCAGCACCACCACCGCACACACTACCAGTGTAATATCTGACACAGGACCTGTGTGGTGGATGGACAACACATGATAGGCATACCTCTGTCCAGCAAGAGGATATGCCCACAGTAGTGAGCTATGCAGACAGACTGCATTCCAAGGTACACTAGTATGTACACACACACACACCCTGTAACACCAGTACTCTGCAAAGCATAACACAACTCTACTCACAGTCTGTCTGTAGTCCTTGACCCTCCTACAGATATGCGGCCGCTCTGAGTGTGCAGGTTCTCCTGCAAGAGGTGTTGCTACCTGCTGTTTGTAACACTGGTGCCCACACACAGGAAGGATGTCCATCACACAGGAAATGCAAAGGGACAACGCCCACATGCTGTAGGTATATATAGTGGGTGTTTGCCATGACAGTGGTAATTGGAAGTAGTACACGTGTAATTATATATATATGGCTATATGGATAAGTATATGTACATATATGTCCACCATATGTCCTGGACATGGAGTGTAGCCCTACCCCAGCCCCTATAGTCCCACAGTCATAGTGCAAGGGGATGTCAGGTATGTATAGCAGGTATATTAATAGACTATTGCTACTGTCATTGGGATTGTCTTCACAGACATGGTGTGTGTGGAAGGTGACATCTGCTTATAACACGTGTGCTATTGGCTACTGATAGACATCCTAAGGAAATCATTGTAAAGTACCGCCGCTAGCATGCATTTCCCCTGTGAAGTGCAGCAGAGATATTGGCCAATATATGTGGAATTTTGGACACACCCTGTACAGTCCAGAGGTATACACATGATCCCTTAGTGCGCAACATGTGTACCAGGCCTGACAATATGGATGTAGACAGCCATGTAGATGGGTATAACACATAATGACTGGTATACATTTGCCACCATCGATTTTGGATTCACACACTCCTGTCTGGCCTTTCACACAATGACTGCTGTTACAGGGGTGCCATGGACACATACTACCCACTAGATATTGACATACATCTGTACAGCATCCCACTGCTCTGTCTGACATACATGACTTTTAAGGGAGGCCCGGCATCAGTACATCTGGCAAGTATCTGCACATGACACCTCACTGGGTAAGTACACTAAGCTGTTAGGCATGTAACAATGCATTGTGCAGGCTACAGGCAGACTGGCTCAACACTGGCCTACATCTCGTATGGGGGATTGCACATGCACCGGCATATATAGCAGGGTCAATGACCATGTCACAGCACAGGGTGGGATACACCTATGTGACACTGCATAACCACAACCAAAGTGAACACAGTCACAGCCACATATGGTAAGCTAGCATAATATTACAGTATATGGACTATCTGTTCTACACCATCCTCATATGTGCCACTTACAGAATGACCCTACATATACTGGGCTGCTACACAGTTTGGTCTGATGACTGTCTGTGGTATGGGACATGTGTGTATGGCCCTACAAACATGTATGGCAAAATGGTACCATACAGTGGGGCAGCATGTAATATCAGATAGAAGGGAAGCTAGAACAATGACATCTACCACAGTCTGTACACAGGCTAAAGTACATATTAACAATATACACACTGCTGACATTCACCATCACTACACAGACCTCAGTACTGTACAACCATCTACAGAATGTCCAGGTTATGTCATGAAATATATCCCCTACTGTACATGACGTGTAGCAATCTGACATATCACTGGCTTGTTACCAGATATGATGACACTATTTATGTTGTACAGCACATATGCACCACGTCATGCACAACATATGTACAAAGGTTGACAGAGGTGTGTCTGACAGCACATACACAGGGACAGTATAGACATGTTGCTGTGATAACCTCATAAGTTTACCATTGTAACATGATTTGTTGATATATGTCCTATGAGGGATATGAAGTCAGTAACTGTCATGGCCTTCACCATCTACAGACTGCAATCCTCACACTACCTTCTGCATTCCCCAGATAAATGCACCCTGGCTAACACATGAAACCAAAGGCACAACACTGCCCAGTCTGCAGATGACCCTGCAGATGGGGATCCCTCATATACATGGAACTGACATGGCAGGTATTGCGACATGTACGACAGGCATATCCAGACAAACACTGTTAAACCAACATTACTCCACATGCAGTATAGCAGCACGTACAGTCTGCAGTCAGGTCAGGCACATTCCCCTCCAGTTTGTTGCCCTCTTTCCACAGTGTATGTTGTTAGAGGTAAATCCCCAATCCATCTGAGATGCTGTTTGTCAAACAACAGATCTAGTTCCTGCTCACAGTGACTGAAAAGGGCCAACACCACCATGTTATTCCTAGGTATTGGAGTGTGTTTCCATGCAATTAGCTATGGGAATGTTACCACAGCTGTTCCACATGCAATCAGCTAGGGGAGGGCAGCAATTCATGCAGAGGCCATCAGCTGATCATGAGCATCACTTAAAATACATATGCTGCTGCCTAAGCAAAGCAGGTGTGGGTCTCCACATCCACCAGAGAGGGAGTGGGGGAGGCAGACAAAGGCAAATACATGTCATGGAGGGGTGGGAGAGTAAAACAGAAGCATGTTTGTGTCACATACCTACCAGCACAGGGTATCAATTCCACAACTACTATGTAGTGCTATCACAGTTCAATGCCGTTATTGGATGCGCAACATGGGTTACCTGCTGTGGAGCACTCAGAACATATATGTGATGGTGAGTGACATCTGCAACAGGGATATGGTAGATATACAGTAGGTGATGTACACATGCCTGTCTGCATGAACAGGTGCCAGTGTCAACACAGGGACACTCACACAGGGATGCACACACATTGACACACTTGGCAAGACCAGGAGTGCAACTCATCACTAGTGGGATTGCCACAACACATCGATGTGCAGGTATCACATGCACCACACGGGTCATACGGAGGTCATATGGGCAAAGAGTATGATGAGGTGTCAGACATCAGACAGCATGCTTCAGTATGTCCTGGGGGGCTGTAGTGAGTGTGGATGTGGTCATACGCACCATACAACACACACATGAACACACAGGGTGCCAGTTCTGACATACATGGGTGCATGTCTGCATGGGTGTGTGGTGGTCAACTGTGCCAGCAGGCTGTACAAGGGTAGAGGATGGGTATACCTTGGCATCAGGCCACATGACAATGGTCTGCATTGTGTCTCAGGCCTGTAGTTTCTGCATTTGCCCACACAGGTGGATATTGCATCCCCCATCCAGTCACCTGGGTGACTACTGTTTGTGGCCAATGCTGTGTATCACTTGCCATGTATATGTTCCTTACTCCATGACATGGATGGTGTCTGGGATGTGCCCACCTCCCACATGCATGAACAGTGACATGTGAAACTGTACCTGGGGTGTCTGGCCCATGTTGCGAACACAGATTATCATTGGTTGCAACAGTCTTACCCACCTGTGGCAGGAACTGGTAATGAGCAGCAGGTTTACCCTGCACCTACATTGATAGCATGCTAACCGCATTCCCTGATGTCAGTGTCATCTGTCTATATAGGGCATGTTGTCAGGCATATGTCCATTGGGAGTCACATGTGAAGGCACCACAGGTGCTGCCGGTATCCATTTGGGAACATGATGGAGGTGCACTGTCTGCATGTACATGCATATTGGACAGATGGGCAGGGTGACATGCTCTCTTTAGCCCACTGCTATCACTGCAAAGTTACTATTAGTGGCCAATATGCAGTGTACTACCCACATATTGGCTGTTGCCTAGGCATGTGTGTGTGTATGATACATGGGTTGTGTGTGTGCTCTGGGTAATAGTGGGGTTGCTATCTGTGATTGGCTGGCCTTGATGTCACATGCATGGGTATGACTTTGCACCCCAGCCTCTCAGCTAATTTACATCTGTTATCCCTGTATGGTTGACATTGTGATATATAGTAGGGCCACAATAAAAGAATTGAGGAAAACCCCCTCCACATTGCCCACACACTCACTCCCACCTCTATGCAGGATACAAGTTACACACACACACACATCATGTCTGGGAGAAGAACTCATACCTAACTAGTTTATTACACTTCAGCACTACACAGTTATAGTACACGCCATGGACATTATTGGAGTTCTTTTTTTCCACAAAGGTGTATTTCACAATGAATGACATCAGCAGGATTACCAAAGTAGGGCATTTCAACTGTACTGCAAGGGACTAGCCTAAAATGCATTACTACCTACACAGACAGTGAGACACACATAAAACATCCGTAACTGACATGTGCGGGTATCGAACCCCTGAGCACGGCCTATACCATACTACAGCATGGAGCAGTCATAGGTTGCACTACAGGGATTATTAAAGAACTTTCTCCCCAAAGTTGTATTTCACAATGAATGACATCAGCAGGACTGCCACAGTAGGGCATTTGAAATGTACTGCGAGTGAGTAGCCTATAATGTATTGCTCCATAGACAGACATTGAAACACACACAAACATCCAGAACAGCCATGGGTGGAGATGGAACCCTAACACAGTTCTAAATCACACTACAGCAGTACGGAGTTACAGGACGCACTACAGAGATTATTGAGCTACAACCTTCCCAGAGGAGTATTTCTATGTGGGTGACATTGGCAGCCTTGCCAAAGTTGAGTATTTGAATTCTAAGGAGTGCGAGTACCCTAAAACGCATTATTCGCTACTCAGTCAGAGACCGACAGATTTACACACACAGTTGCCAAGTCTGAGGTTGGAACATCTACCTACTTACATTATCACACTATAGCAGTACACAGTTACAGGGTGTACTATGGAGACTACTGGGCTACATTTTTCCCAGAGGTTTATGTCTAGGTGAGTGACATCAGCAGCCTTGCCAAAGTTGAGTATATGAATTGTACGGAGTGTGAGTAGCCTAAAAAGCATTGCTCTCTATTTAGTCAGACACACACAATTGCCAGGTCTGCGGTTAGAACACCTACCAAACTACTTTATCATACTACAGCAGTATGCAGTTACAGGATGCGCTATAGAGATTACTGGGCTATGATTTCCCCAGAGGTGTATTTCTAGGTGAGTGACATCAGCAGCCTTGCAAAGTTGAGTATATGAATTGTACGGAGCAGGAGTAGCCTAAAAAGCATTGCTCTCTACATAGTCAGACACACACACAAACACACACTCACACAGTTGCCAAGTCTGGTGTTAGAACTACTACCTAACTAGTTTATCACTACAGCAGTACACAGTTATGGGACGCGCCATGGAGATTACTGAGCTACAGCTATCACAAAGGTGTATTTCACATTGGATGACCCAGGCAGGCTTGTCATAATACTACTATGGGAAGGGCGGTGTGTGCATGGGCCATAACCCATTCATGTAGGGGTTGACATGCCACATGCGGGCACACACGGGGTCATATGTCACAGGTACATGTATACAGCTACTAGATGACTACTTCCTTATACAGTCATGTTGCACAGCTGGCACGAGCACCACATAGTCTGTCATGCTGAAAGATACTGGTGGCTAGTATCTGCAGTGAGTGACATCTGAACCTCATGTGTTTGGGGCCCTTTGGCTGTGTGCTGGGTTAGACAGGCCTGAATGGCTCCTTGTCATGGTCACCCTCTTCTACACATCTATGTCCATCTACCTTCGGCTTATTATAGTGTGTTGTCCTTACATATATGTCAATATTCCTATCCACTGTGTGTGCAAGGCAGGAGTACTGCATACTGATGTGTCTGCACTAAGAACTGCAACTGCCAGATATGTCTGGTCCACTGGTGTTTGCAGACATGGCCTTCATGTGTTTAAGTGTGTGAGCATGCCCAGTATGACCTTTCAGTATGTTGCTGACTGACATTGCCTTCATTCCTCTAAGTGTGTGAACATGCCCAGTATGGCCATCTGAATTCCATGTGTGGATCAAGTCCAGGTAGTTTGTACTGCGGTGCTGATCTTTGTGTTGTACATCGACAGGTAGCATGCTGTTTCTGCAGTGTATCCATTGGTCATTTAGCATTGCCTGTTGCTACATTTCTGCATAGCGGTTGACTGTTTCTACATTTCTACACAGGAGTGGGGGGGCACATCTGACTGATACTATAAGTGTACGTAGGATGGGGGGGCACACCAGACACTTTTACACATTTGCTAGGACTGTACTGGTATGTCGGGTACTCAATTTCAGTCTGTAGTCTTACCTATCTTGCTGGCTAGAGGCATACCAGTGTACTACAGATCTTAGCTTTAACTACCTACATATTAGTTTCTGACTTCCTAGCCTCCACAACTTACATCCAACTGCCTGGTCTGCTGTAGTCTGTCTGTATAGGCCTGGGGGGGAGTTACACATAGGGCTCATTCAGAGACCATAGTACAGCATTTGTTTGTGTTTGTCTACACCTATCCTGCTGGCTGTAACTGTTGTTGGGTATGTGACCCCCCTCAACTAGCAAGTGTGAGTCATTTACATTGTAGGTGTCCCAGTATTGAGGGTGGTGCTGCAGGGTTGCCTATGTCGGATGCACATAGTACACTCCCTATACATGGTTGAGTATGGGTAGTGTCATGTTTGGCATCCCTTTTACTGTATGTGCGAGTCGGAGAGAGGTGCCATTCCCTGAGTCCCTACTGTGTCAGTGCATGTGCTATGCATTGCCTCTTTGCCAAGGCCAGGGCATACTGGGCATGTCTCTTTCTGACTACTGGGGTAGGCTCAGGTTGTTACTCCTCTGAGTCACTCTGTGCCTGTGCAGGCCTTGGCAATGGTGGGGGGCTGTGTGGCCCTGCCCCATGCTGTTCCTGCTGCAGCTGTTTCCACAGGATCATATTGTGTAGCATGACACATACAAGGACAATTTGGGTACATGTAGTTGGTGAGTACTGCAAGGCTCCACCAGATTTTTCCAGACACCAGAACAGTGACTTGAGCATCCCAAACATATGCTCTATTAGGATTCATGTCTGTACTTGTGCCTCATTATGGAGTTCTTGTTCGGATGTGTGTGCATTTCTGATGGGTGTCATCAGCCATGGCTCCAGTGCATATCCAGCATCCCCTACTAGGTGACAGTGTGGGATGTCCCCATTGGCAAATCTCTGGTACAGCTGCATCAGATGCCAGATGTGGGAATCGTGGTAGCTTCCAGGGCAGCCAGCACACACATTCATTATGCCCTGGTCATCACACACAACCTGGCAGTTGATGGAGGGGAAGCCCTTGTGGTTGATATAGACCCTACCCTGCTCACTGGGTGGTGCTTTGATGCATATGTGCATGCAGTCTATTGTACCCACTACCTCAGGGTATTCTGCTGTTTGGTGGAAGAGATGCATATTGCTGGCCAATGCCTCACGGCTGATGGGGAAATATACATGCTCACTGACATGTGCTGACATGGCATCCAGGAAATGGTGGAGTACCCTGGATGCTGATGCCTGTGATATCCCCATCATATCTCCAGTTGGCCTTTGAAAGGTGCCAGTAGCTAGTATTCATAGGCCTAAACATACCTTGCTATCCACTGGGATGGGTTCCCCTCTGTTAGTTCTGTGTGTCATGCGTGGCCAGCACAGCTCAACAATTTGCTGTAGGAGGTCCCTGTCCACCCTATAGAGTGCCACAATCTCCAGCTCATGTAGTTCTTGGTAGGTTACCCTGGGTCTGTACACTCTTCTCCATCTCCTCACTGTGGGTTGCTCAGAAGCATTCACATCCTCACCACCCTCAGCCTCTTGCACATGCTGGTTTATGATAGCAAAAGCAGCCCCTAACATTTTTTCTCTTGCTTTTGTTTTGTAAAATTTCCCTGTTTGCACACACCGGTGGTGCAGAGTTTTTGGGAAAAACAAGGGGGAAAGGTGTTTGCATAGTTTATAGTGGTGTGCTGGGCTGGGCTGGTCTGCTGCCTGTGTGATTGGCTGATTCAGATACATTTCACCTGTCAGCTAAGCTAGTTCTCCTTGGTTACCTTCCTACTGCTGTTTTCTCCTCCCATTGCCTTCCTGTTTAAGCCTGTGTGTGCGCTGCACAAACGGTATGCTCAAATGTGCACAGAGCTGCTATTTCCTGGTTTAATTTATTTTTTCTTCCTGTAAAACTCAGTGCACGGTGCACACATGCGCTTACACTTTATAAAGAGTGCTAGGCAGGTTTTGACACACCCCTAACTTAGCTGTGCTAAGCTAGGAGCAATCCTGAGCCACAGGACTCCAATCCACTTACAGTATGCCTGACACCCCCCATGATGTCATCTATATCCTAGTCTTGCACCCAGGTATTCAAACTCTTACACTGATGGGACCTATCTCACATGCTGGGGAAACTGGGATTCACTATCCTTGCCTCATTGGAATAGGATTCCCTGCTAATGCATAGTTACATGTCTCACACTGTGACTCCCCCCTTAGCAACCACTACTCACTGGCCAGGTTGTCTTCTGCCTGCCATTGACTTGCATGGCAGATTACTGATTTTAGTTAGAATGTCCATGTTAAGTTTATTTTCTTATTCCCCCTGATCCTGTTTACGCGCAGCTGCCCTATGGTTAAACAGCCGAGATCAGCGAAAAAAAAAATAAAAGTTGTTTTTTTCATTGTTTTTATTGTTTGCAATGCCAATGGCCTTATACTTGGCCATTGGCATGCTTGCTCACTGATATGCAGCCTTTATTTGGAGCTGTCATAGCTCCGTTTTTGATTTTGCAGAAATGTACTCGGTTTGCACTAGTCTCACACGGACTATTGCAAGCTTCCTGGATTGCAAAATCACCTCATTTGCATGGATTTTTCCTGCAAATGAGGTGATTTGCATATTAGGCCTTAGTCCATGCAGGATTAGTGCTGGAGCTCTCATGCACGCCCCTGCCAGCTGTTCCTGGATCGCACGGCAAACATATTGCCTGCGTGATCCGCACTCATCTTGCACTCCGTGCAAGCTTTTGAGAATCCAGGGGCGAGGTTTTTTTTATCTGAGCAATGTTCTATAACCACTGCAAATACTGAATAGATAATCATGTCACTAGACTGAGCCTGGATTACACTCTAATGGTTGCAACTTTTCTCATGATTACTGACATTCTTATGTTTAAGACAAGTGTGCATAACAGATGCATACTTGTCTTAAAAAGTATGCATAACAGATGTTAAGATAAAAATTCATGACACTGGCTAATCACATGCAAACTACAATGTTAAGGTCATATAGTTAAATAAAAATCAATAAACTTGAGCTGCATCTGCCAGTTTCTAGTATTTTAGTGTCATCCCATGCTCAGCAGGTAAAAAAAAACAAAACAAAACAAAACAAATGTTGCCATAATACACACTTATTTTTGAAATACCTGATTTGTTTGCACATCATTGATCAAAATATGCACAATCTACAAAATGAGCGATTATTCACATTTTGGTTTTCTTTAACTAGCCCAACATTTGTTTGACTGTTTCTTCCCAGAAAAGATTATATGTTATTTTATATAAAAAATAACTCACTGTGGTTATTTTCCATGGTTTTCATGATCCAAAAATACTAGTAAACACTTCATAACTCTCTCAATTATCTAAAACTGGTGCCATTTTAACTGTGACCATCTACATACAGTAAAACAAATAATTTTCCATTTGGCATCACTCATTACTTTTTGTTTTGCCAGACTGCCAAAGTTACTTATTTATCCTAGCAGCAAATCATAACTGCCCATTGGTACAGGAGTCTCTTTGCTATTTAAACTGCTAGCAATTTCAGTTCATAAATATGTCTGGGATGTCAGATTCACATAAATGTGTATAAAAATAGATGGAAATTCTAGTCAATCCACTCCTGTATTTTTCTTTGTCTTTGGCTTTTGACTTAATATTATTTGCTTTGGTGGCAATAGGTAGTTTCGGTACAGCCAGAATGTCATATGCAGTGAGTGAATATAAACTAGATACATGTACTGAATATAATTTCTGAGCATAATTGTACAGATGTATTGCTACAAGTTTATGGGACAGAAAAGTGAACACAGTGGCTTGACTCACTGAAGTAGTTTCTGGAAACCATCTACTGGCAATCTAACTCCTTGTCTCTATTGTTACCTTTTGTGAGGCATGGTAATGGTTGTATTTCCATCTACAGGGGTTTTAACTTTAACAAATTCACACCAAAATAAAAGTGGGGTTTACAGCAGGGTTTATGTCAGATGGTAAATTTTCTGAAAACTCAAAGCATTTGTATTGAGATTGCGGTACAGTGGGGATTGGGGAATTTACCCTTTTCCTCCACTGTAGTGTGATCGTGGATTTGGAATATAGAATTTACAAAGGAGTGGGAGGTGTAGCTCCCCAGAAGGAGAGTGCAGCAAAAATGTAGATGTTAGTTGTTTTGTTTAATTCAAAGTATAAGTAGAACATTTATTGACCATATGAAGTTTACGTTTCCAAAAACTCAGTCATTCGAAATAAATCCACACAGCAGGTATTACAGTGGGTCTGTGTATTTAGTGCTTTGAGAATCTTGAGGATGACTCATTTAGAGATATATAAGTACTATGTATAAATTATGAAAATTGTGTAACTCTGGCATGACTTGCAAAAGTGGAAAAAATCAGCAGATATCAAACATCCTTCTATGATGAATGATCAGAATAATTATTTTAATTTGCTAATAACTCAGATACTGATTTTTCTATATTTTCACTTTCAGTTTTCCTCTCAAACATGTTCCGTGTAGCAGACTTAGGTTGATATGTAGAAAGGGTTCCGTGTAGCGGACTTAGGTTGATATGTAGAAAGGCACATTTCAAAGTGGTAGAACTTTTCCCCATATTTTTTACTCAATAATATAATATCGATGATTGTAAGAATAAATTATTATTAAGACAAGAAACTAAAGGAAACATACCTTGGTTTATTTTATCTTGGTGTTCTACACAATATTAATATCCCTGTAATACTATACATTCTTATCAGTAGTTTTTGTTTTCCAGTTTCCACTCACCAGAAAGGTCACTAATTCATACATGTGTTTGGCTAGTTTTATTTTCCCATAATTATAATTCCCTACTCCCTCATGCAGGCTATCGTATCCTTTCACTTAGAAGGACCACGCTGAGAACTATTACTTATTTTCAGAATCTTAAAACAGAGATTCAGTAAGCTTTTTTTCTTTTTATGTCACACTTTAGTTTATGATCATTGTTATATTTGTAAGTAATGCTTATGCTACATTTTCACCATGCTAGAAGTCAGGCTAATGAAATCACCTTCATTCATACTTTCTTTTTCTCAGTAGTATCAGGGTTCTTGAAGCATCACCTTCCAGCATCAACTGTTCAAGTATACTATACAATAAATGAGCTATGAATCTTGAAAAACAAAGCAGGTTTATGGTTCCAGTTGTAGAGAAAGATGACTATGGCAAATCACAGTACACGTGAAAAGAAATTTAATAAAGTATCCAAAGCAAAAGAAGGGCTACACACGCCCTATACTACGTGGTCTTTTTTTCTGAGACAGATCCTTAAATGTGATAGATAATGTTAAGTCCAGAGGTGAAATTTTCAAACTGTTGAGACATTTCATCCAAGACATGTTATACACATGGAGACTGAATAAGATATACATGTTACAGAAGGAAAGAAACAGCTAAGACAAGCTTTATTTGTATAGAACACTGCAGTGAGAATTTTGAATGGAGAAAAATATTCCCTGGAAAAGGTGGTGTTGTGTTTATGGTGCAATTCACTTTTAAGAGTAATGAGCAGGTAGCCATAGAATGCCTTGCACTAAGCAGTTGTGGCATCAGTTTTTTTTTTTTTTTTTTTTTTTTTTTTTTATCATTTATACCTGACAGCTCTCAGCCAATGAGATGTCAGATTCTTGTGGGCTGGCAGATTGGACGACTACTTCCTGGAGCGCCAAGTCAAGTTACATTTAAATGTGAGTTACATTTAAATGTGAGAAATATCTTGCAAAGTTACCAATTATAGCGGTGTTTTTGCTCACTTGTTCAGTTTAAATAACTGAAAGGCAACCTGTGCCTGGCTTACAGAGCAGTCTCTGACTCTGCCCTAATGGAAATGCTGAAAATCTGTAAATCAAATGGGACAAGAATCACTCACTCCAGGGATCTCAACCTAGCTTATGATATTAACAAAACATGCCAGAGAGACAAATATATCACCCAGAGATTGCCACTCCTCTGGAATAAACCCCCACTTTATGTGAAGCAGAGCTTCTCAATTACCCTATTTAAGAGCAAGCTTGACAATTGGATGGGTGACTGTAAACTCACCCCAGGGGTGGCACCTATGTCCCTCATGGACAGGGGTAGTTGATGTGGATCATACAATTTCTCTGCCAACAACGACCATCTAACTTTGGTCAGTTAGGGCACATGGTTTTATTACATGGCTAGGCTTGTAAAGGCCCTAGGGCCATTAGACTAGTGACCTCCTATAAACATATGAATTGCTGTACTGAATATTATTAATTCAGCACTATAATTAAGCTACATTATAACAATAATAAGTGTGATCTGCCTTTCAAGTGCAGATAGCTTGAAAGAGACAAGCCAGTCCAAACAGCTATCACTATTTTCATGAAGCAGAGCATAGTGGACCAATGCTGCAGGCATGACTGTAGCAAATCACAATTCTGATGGTATCATTTATGCACTAAAGCTAGCTGCATAGTTTGTCAACATTCACATTATATGTGCAAATATCAAGTAAAAAAATCCAGTTAGCTAAAATTAAAAATCATATTTGAAAATTAAATGCAATTACTGGGTGGTGTTTCATAAAATAATAGCTGTGAATGCTGGAACCCCGATGATTCATTGGTTCTCCTTTTTGAGAATAAATTAATCCAAAATAAACTTCTGGCTGTACAAACTATTGAAAACTATATACAGTGGTGCACATTACACTAAAATATATAGAAATATGTAACTTATAAAATGGCTTTTTCCTGGGGGGGGTACATCTCTCCCATACTCTTCAATGTATGGGGCTATCTCTACTCTTAGGTCATACAACCTCAAATTGAAAACAATAACTTGTTTTAATAAAAAAATACCTTTACTTTCACTCCATCATGCTGGACCTTATAGTCTTTGTATCTACAGTGGATATGCAAAAATGAGGACTTAATAACACGAGCTGCTCTACACTGTGCAGTTTCACTAAAATGGCAGTAATTCATTGTATACAAATGAAGTTTGACCTAATGAATCATTAGCTAACTAGGACCATTATTCTGTTTGCTGTTTCTCTAACATAATCAGTACTGGCATCTGTGCTTCATCTATAAGTAATGTAGCATATTAAAACTGCATTTTTGCCATTTTTTTTTCAGTTTGTAACATACGTATGGAACTTGTCAATTCATTTTTCCTTTAATCATTCTAGTTTGTTCTTTCATCATTATCTCCTGCACTTTTATAAGAGGCATTCCATCACTATGGCCCAAAGTTCTCTGCTGGCTGACCCCCCCCCCCCAATAGGCCAAAGGAAATATCACATACCACAATCCCCAAACCATTACTAGGGAACAGGTCATCAATGCATTTTCCAAGACCAAGAACACTGCCTCAGTGGGCCCAGATAACATCCCAGGATGTTTAATAAATTGCATCAAACAGCAACACTCTCTGGTCCACTTGAATCACTTTTCAACTGGAACCTTCAGTCAGGTTTTATGCCCAAAGAATGGAAAATGTCCACAGTCATTCCCCTGCAGAAATGAGGACCAACCACTGAGCTGGGTAATTACAGACCCATAAGGCTTGCCAGCCACAAATATAAGGCCATAGAAAGAATCATGGACATGATAAATGAGGACATAGGTAACCTGCAAATATTAGACCCATCACAGTTCAGCTTTGTTAAAGGAAGGTCATGCCTATTAAATCTTGTGGACTTTTTTGAGAGGGTCACCAAAGCACTGGATGAAAGTCTGTGCACACAGCATACCTCAACCTGGACAAGGCTTTTGATACAATACCCCACTCAAGCATTATAGAAAAGCTCACTAATTTAGGTATAAACCCTTTTCTCACCCACTGGATAGCAAACTGGCTCACTGATAGGACCCAGGAAGTCAAAATAGGTGAGGCCACCTCCACCAAGAGGCCAATGACTAGTCGAGTCCCCAAGGGCTTGGTAATAGGTCCAGTCCTTTTTTGTCTCTATTTCTCTGAAATGGGAGCAAATGCTGAAGGTTTATGGGTGACTAAGTTTGCAGATGACTGCAAGCTGGGATTTATCACTGACTCCCCTGCAGACACTAGCATTCTTCAAGAAGGTCTATCTCTGACTAACAAATGGCACCAAAGCCATGGTCTTAAACTGAATGCAAAGAAATGCATAATTTTACCCTTTGGGAAGTCAACCATCTCAGCTAATTACCATGTTGATAATATGCCTCGAAGAGTCAACCAAGTGGTCAGGGATCTGAGTACACACGTAGACAGTAGCCTCACCTTCAACCACCACATGGCCACAGTGGTGAGGAAATCTTTTTATGTTGCACAACTTATAAGTATAGCATCTAGGTCTAAAGAGGTCATTACCCCATTGTACTTCATCCTTATCAGACCAATCATAGAGTACAATGCTCCCTTTGGTATGTACCTGACCAGGCATATATAGCAACTAGAGCAGCCGCAAAGGTTCCATACAAAAAGAATACAAAGTGTAACAAACCTGCCTTATGCAGAGTGCCTTAAAGCCATTTTCCTCTAATCAGTCTCCTATAGATGGTCGAGGGTTGATCTATGCCTGGCTTATACGTCATCCATAAACTCTACCCTTATGAATCTCCTACATATTTGTAAGTCAAAGAATACCAGAAATACAAGGCCTAAGGATCTGAATTTTGTCTGTAACTTAAACAGAACATGCTGAAGAGACAGATATATGTCCAAGAGACTGCACCTCTTATGGAACAGGCTTCCCATCCATGTGAATCTGGATTCGTCTGTTATCCAGTTTAAGCACAATCTAGACCAGTGAATGGGGAATAGGAAGTTTATAACTGGCCTGGCACCCATGTCCCTTATAGACAGAGGTAGCTTATAAATGCCTGACCCTCAATGTCCTATTTGGATACAGGAAATCATTATTCTTTTGGAAAAATGTGGCTAAGCTTAGAAAGGCCCCAGTCATTAGCCTAGTAACAGTCTATGAATCTATGAATCTATATATGCACATCATTTCTGGCAAAGCAGTGTGGTCTTATGACAATCTCCTTCTTTGCAACCAAATATTGCACCATTTAGAATGACATCAGAAACTAAGGCGATTTATTAAAGTCAGTCATCTTCTGCTTGTGTCATGGTGTCATCCTTGGAAAAGGTAGAATGCTACACAAAGTTTAGCTCATATCAGCCTGAGCTGCATATTCTGAGAGTTCCATCATGGCTCTCATCATATAGGCTAGGGAGGTATATCTCACGTCAGTTGCACCCACATTGACTATGACTGAGCCATGCTAATACTTGTGATACAATGGAGCGCATGCATAATCTGGTTTGATCCTGGCCCCTGATAAGCAAATGACTATGACTTTCTACTTATTCAGCCTGGTAAGAAGGACATCAGTGTGTCTCACAATGGAGTCTCCAATGACCAGAACATTGTGTTGTGTTATGGCTTGCCTTCTGGGCTTAAAAGTAGAGGGTCCATGAGGTGAAGTGGTCTGTTTTAATGTGGGTATTGCTTTGAATGCATGCATTTTGGAGGTGCTGACAGCACTGGTTATACCTGGTTTGTATGGCAAGTTTTTGGGTTTTAAGAATGTTACATTCATTTGGCTCAGTATATGTGGGCCAACGTATCTGCATCATGCTGTGTGTGATGGGTGCAGTATGTGTACTACTGACAACTTGATTGACATGAGGAGTGTTTTTATTTTAGAGCTTTGCCTCTAATGGCATTGTGTAAATACATCTCTCACATACCTTATAGCTTTGGTTGAGAATGAACTGCTTGTTAGTGAACAAGTGGCAATTTTCTAAAATTGCCTCAGTAGCAAAAACATGAAGTTTAAAGGTACAATAGGGATGGAGTGTGTGGGTGGGAAAATTCCAATGCAGTCAGACAACAGCAGAGTAACCCAGCAGTTCAGTTAAATAATAACGCAGTTAAATACTAGCAACTAAATAAGAAATCCTATTTCTCAGCTTCCGTCTTTCTTAACAAACTTGGATTCCTTTTCAGTCAAGGAATGGAAAAACCCAGAACATTTTAAAATCTAAGTGTCGCCTTAACAGTACGTAAAATAACTTCTTCTTTTACAAGAAAGTATGATTTGCACACATGAAAGTCTTCATTTTCCCTCTTTCTTTTTTTTCCTTCCTGTTTCCCTACAGTTTTTATTCCCTGAAAATGAAAACTAATCTGCAAATGTGTTTCACTATAATATGAATAAAACTTCTTCAGTCAACATGTTTCTTTATCCCATTACAAACAAGTATTGGTTTAACTCTTTAAACCTCAGTGACACATCTAGACATTTGTTTAAGATTAACCACATGATGCCATTAGGCATCACTTACTGCTTCTTTACATTTGCATTAATGATTATAAAACCATGTAACTTACAAAATATTTATAAATATCAGTTTTAGAATTACATAATAGTCAAAAATAGTCATCGTAGACTTTTGACCTCTGTCTAGAACAGTTAGACACATATTAAGCATTGATCATATCTTAATTATGCAAATGGTAATATTTTATATCACTACAACTAACCCGACAGCAAAGAATGTGGACACAATTGTCTAGCTTCAAATGACTGTATATAAATTTTGCTGATAGTAAAGTTGTTAACATTCACTGTGTTTACTGCAACTTATAAAATTCATTTAATGCATGGAATCAAGTGAATGATGTCACAATAGGAATTAATTAGTACTGAAATATCTTACAGTTTATAGTTCTTTAATATTAGCTCTCAGTTCTCTCTTGCAGTATGTAAAGCTTCCTAAGAGTCACATTTCCAGCTAAACAGTGCAATAGTGGATGAAGTCCAGCTGACACATGGTCATCTAGTGGCATAGGTGCCACAAGGCAATAGTGAGTGGTCACTGTGAGCTCACTAATTATGAGGCATGAAGTGGGTTATGGCTTTCCAGTTTGGCTGCATTTAGAGGGAGCACAAGGTGTTAACAGCAGTGGGTATGAGCTTACCAAATATATGCTACACAGTGGTTAACCACAGAGGCCAGAAGTTCATGTGTGGTAAAACATGCATGATTTCTAAGGTAGCAGCAATAGGTAAAGCTTAAAGTAGCAGTTGAAGTGATTTCTCCAGATGGAATGGGATGACAGGGCTACTCCACTGGATAAGAATCTGCCTGCTCTACACCTGACTCTTATTAGAGGGGAGATGAATGGATTCCCAAGGCAACAAAAAGTGGGTTGCAGGAGTTTCAGATAGTCCAATGATGCCTGGTCATTATCTGCAACTGACCAAATGGACTGAATGGATGCAGATAGAGGAGACATTGGGTGCACTCATCAGAGATAGAGGATCACCACAGTGAAGTAAAATTGCTGAGGAGTCAGTGGGTGGGATTCATGAACATCATGCCCATTGGAATAGGGCTGGTATGAAGCAGATTGTTATGGTAAAGCCCTGTGTGATTTTTAAAGATTGCTACGCAATGAATAAGACCTTCTACATGGTCTTACCTCATTAGATAGCCACAGTGCTCTATGCAAAGAACAGATGTGCAAGTAACATCCCAATATTATACATGATTCAGAAACACCACAGCTATATATGGGTTGATTCTGACTATATAAGGTACAGTACCAGAACTGCATACCTACAGTTGGTGTAGATTATCTGACTACTATAGTCCCATTTCCTTGTTGTTTGCATCGCTAAGCAGGAAAAAAACTCTTGCACAGTAAAAAATATTCTAACAGAAGCAGATTTCCCTGTCACATGTCAGACAAGGAACAACACCCACATGTACTCAGTCAATACTGTGACCCTGCTGAGCTCCCACCATTGAGAGATAACACAGAAATAGATTTGTTAATCAGCATAATAAGCTGGGGTGGCCACGGTGGTGCAGTGGTTAGCATTGCCGCCTCACAACAAGAGGTTCTCCGGTTCGATCCTCGGCTGGGGTGCCTTCTGTGCGGAGTCTGCATGTCCTCCCTGTGGTCGCGTGGGTTTCCTCCAGGTGCTCCGGTTTCCTCCCACATCCCAAAGACATGCTGCAGGTGGATTGAACACTCTAAATTGGCCCTAGGTGTGCGTGTGAGTGTGCCTTCTGTGGAAGGTTGGGCGCCGGGCTGGCAACTCGACACCGTAAAACTCCACTGCCAATTAATGTGCGGACAAGGTGATCCGCTGTGGTGACCCCTAACCGGGAAAAGGCCGAAAGAAGAAGAAGAAGAAGAATCAGCATGATAAGCTAATATGTCTTGCTCCACCATCATGCCTAATGCATGGGACATTTTTTATGAATAGTTGTGAGGTACAACAGTTGAGAACAGTGCCACAGAAACCATCTAATGAGCATGGTAGACAAATCATGCACTACACAGTAGCTGGACCCTGCTGCACTGTGATCCACTGTTATGACACACAATGATTCAGTCTGTCACAACAGACCACTTAATATAGTGGTATTCTGTGCACACTGGTGCTCAGTTCAGATGTTGCTTTTCTTTTGTGCACATCCAATTATTACATTAAACCATGTCTATGGGCTGTCGTGATGACAAGCAGTATACTAAGAATAGAATGGATTTATAAAACTGCACACTATGCCTATGAATAGTCCAGCCCCTACCTGCCTGTTTCCTTTGCAAAAAAATGCTTTGTTAAAGAAAGCTGTATTTGAACCACTAACAATATTGTCATTATTCTACCCTTGCATAATGGTGGTTATCCTGCACATATTATTTTTTTATTTATTTATGCTGCATTTGTTTACAAGGAAAGTCCAACAAGGTTCATAGCTTCATAGGTGTGTACTAGACTAATGGCCCAAAAAATTGCTTTGGGGTCATGCCATCCAATGTTAGTTCACAGTGCCTCTATCCAGTAGGGCAACTGGACTGACCTCTGGGGTGAACTTTCTGTTACCAATCCAATCGTTGGGATTTCTCTTGAAGAGGGCCAGCAAGGTGCTCTGCTTGACATGAATGGGAAGCTTATACCAGAGTATGGGCAGTCTCTGGGTGATGAACCTGTCCCTCTAGCATGATCTGTTAATTGCGGTAATGAGGTTGTGATCTCTGCAGCATGTGGCGCGGTAGGATTGGGATTTCTTTAGGTGTAGCACTTCAAGTAGGGCTGGGTCAGACATGGCTTTGTAAGTCAAGCAGAGATCACCTCTAAGTAGATGATAAGAGACTGAGAACAGCTGATGTTTCTTAAGTCTGTCCATGTAGGACATGTGTTTAAAGCCTAGGATCCTTTTTGTGAGGTACTTTTGTGGCCTCTCCAGCTGTTGAAGGTGTCTTGTCAGGTGCATGCCAAACGGGGCATTATACTCGATGACTGGTCTAATGAGGGATGAATAGAGAGGAATGATGACCTCTTTCTTCCTGGATGCAAAACCTTTGGTTATGAGATGTGCCACATAGAAGGACTTTCTGACCACAGTGGCAATGTAGTGGGAGAAGTTAAGGTTGCTGTCGACCTGGGTGCCCAGATCTCTTATGGCCCCTTCAGTGTTTAATGGGCTCCTACTGATGTGGTAATCAGTGGGAACTGAGTTTTTCCAAAGGGAATGATAACGTATTTTTTGGCATTAAGCTTAAGGCCATGGTTCCAACACCAGTCATTGGTCACAGTGAGGCCCTTTGGTAGGCTGTCTGCATCACTTGGGGAGTTAATAATGACTCCTAGCTTGCAGTCATCAACGAACTTTGTCAGCCAAAATCCCACCGTGTTGGCCTGGACATTTGAGAAGTAGACGCCAAACAGGAGAGGGCCCAGGACCAAGCCCTGTGGGACTCCACTCATGACTGGTTAACAGTCTGACTTGGAATCTGCAAGTTTCAGTCTATGGGTCCTGTCTGTGAACCAATTTGCAACCCATCAAGTGATATAAGGATTGATGCCTAGTTTGGTGAGTTTACCAATGATACCTGAGTGGGGAATGGTATCATAGGCCTTGGCCAGGTCAAGGTAGGCTGTATGCACTGCCTTACCCTCATCCACAACCTTGATGACTGCCTCGAAGAAGTCAACCAGGTTCAGCAGGCAGGATCTCCCCTTGACAAAGCCAAACTGCATGGGGTCAACAGTTTGAAGATTGCATATATTTTTTTAAGTAGGTCCATGATGATGCACTCCATAGCTTTACATACCAGACTTGTCAGGCTAATGGGGTGATAGTTACCAGGATCTGTAGTCACCCCCTCTTTATTGAGAAGGGTGACTGTAGCAGTGCACCATTCATTAGAGACAAAGCCTGAGGTAAGACTGTGATTGACCAGGGCACACAGGTGTGGTTCCAGTTAATTTTGTAGCACATGTAGAGCACAGATAGGGATATTATCAGGTCCCATGGACACTGTATTCTTGGTTTTGGATAATGCAGCTTTTACCTGTGCTGCAGAAATGTTGGGTACCAGGCTTCCTTCTGGTATTGTGATAGTGCCTTCGTGGGGGGGGTAAACTTGGCACTGAATCTGTTGGACAGTATGTTGGCCAGAACCCCTTTTTCAGAGGAGGCCAGGGGAAAAAAGCTCCACTATAAAACTTAACAATTAGAGTAATAGTTGCAATGCAACACAAAAGTAAAAGATAAAATCACCAGAACAGTAATTAATATAGACTAAAATGACAATACAATAAAAGGTAACATGTAGGACACAAGTAGAATATCTAGAGACATAGTATCCAGAGTGACAATATACAGTGGTGTATTTCATTCTGTGGCTACCTCATCCGTCAAAGGTTCGGGAAAATTGTAACCGTACCCAAATATCGCATCATGTGCGAGTTCATAAGTTTCTCTCTTTGTGTTACAGCATCACTTTTTTCCAGATGACACTATTTTTTATTTACTCTGCTTACCTTTATAAATGTTTTCCCATGAACAGATTGTTCACAGAAACTCTAAAACATACATTGAACTCTCCATGGCTTTTATTATTGTTAAATCTCTCTATTCACTTGAATCATTTTACCAAGTTCATTTTTATCTGAAACTGCCCTTCGCTGGGTTACTACTTACCTGCATAATTGGTTTCAAATTGTGAAAAAGATCAGTTCCACTTTTGGTCCCATGTAGTTGCTACAGGTATTTGCCCAGGCTTTACCCTTTAGTCCGTATCTTGTGTCATTGTAATATAGAACAATTTAGCTTACCCACTTCATACACAATTCACCTAGCGTATTTTCTTCTCCTTGCATATTTGGTATGGATACTAGTCTTCAGTCATGTTTGGTCAACTGCAAGACTGTCTCAAAAACTAAGACTTCATAATAAATATGCTAAAAAAAACAAAAGTCTTGTTTTATTTATTCAGAAACTCTGTGAATACTCAGTTACTCAATGCCAAAGGCAGTCCAAGGATAATCCCCCCCCTGAATGAGGCAGGTATATCCACAAAGGTACAGGTTGTCATAAGGAATCGATAAAATTCAACTTTTACACTAAATCTGCTTCTTTAAAGATATTTGAAAAACTTGGTCTCCTTTAGTTGCCTAAAACCTTGCGATTGGCCACACTGGACTTATGACAGCTAGCATGTTCTTCCTTGCTAGTATATTATATGCTCCATAAAAACTCCTCAACATTAAATCATCTTGCTAGCACCATGTTACCTGTTGTAGTCTCCAAATTATGAAATGGCCTACTCCCTTCTGTTCATAGATTAGTACTAGGCTAACTGCCCTTGCGAGCCATTTTAAGTCTAGCCAATTATCCCCTGTGAGATTCAAACCCTGTGTTTGTAAGGCAAACGCCTTAACCATTAGGTCAACCTCCCAACTCCCTGTATGTCACAAGAATGCACTTCAAGACCATATTAAAGGAAAATGGATTTGTGTTTGTAATTGTAAAATAATTTCATCACCGTCATGCTTTTTATTCCTCTTACTACTCTCTCTGTGATATACCGCTTTGTTTTAACAAGTGAAACTGTTTTGTATTGACGGCGTCTTTATAAATCTATTTCATTTATAATACTATCTCCTGATGTTCCCGTACATCTGTTTTATAAGAAAATCAAAATATTTCATTGTCTTATTTACTGTTCTGTATATCAATGTCTGTTGTCCTTTTGTAAACTGCAAATTAAGTAATAATTTGTGCCTATATTTATTATACTAATGTAGTGCTATTTTTATTTTTCAAATTAAGTTTGTTAGAAGATGCAGACTTTTGCTTTTATTTTGTCAAGTTTTGTTTCATGTACACTCTTATTTTTAAATATCCTGCTACTTAGATGTTTCTCTGCATTTTTTCTGGGACTTTTGCAGAATATGTTGTCTCTAGTCACACTTTTTGTCTAATAAACGGGAAAATGTTAATACAAAAAAACAAGCAATTAAAACTTATGGTTCTAGGGATATGTCTTCATTGGTGTTTTTTACAATGTTTTATTACGGATATTGGGTTGCAGTTTGGTGCAGATGCATTCTTTAACATTATTGTTAGTCTGTGTATGCATGCATACCTGGGATCGGATTTTCATTTACTTACATCATGTTCAAACTGTCTTGTAACTGCATCTTAATATTGTCTACACCTGTCTATCAACCATTGTACTGTTTCATATGAGTTATTCACTTGCGTGCTAGACTTTTTGCATTTCGCATCATATTTATGGCTCTTACTCAAAGAGAAAAACAGCATGTTTTTCCCACTTTTCTAATAGTCTAACAATAAGATTCCCTAGTTCTGTTGCAACAAAATATAAGCAATGAAGTACACAAACAGTATTCTTTCATAGCTATCTGTATCTATATCTATATCTATATCTATATCTATATCTATATATAATATATTTATATTTATTGAAAATCTAATATTTAATAACCTGCATGAATGCAGCAGGAATATTTTCTGGAGGAAACATCACCGCTCACTGCAGAGGGAGGATCACATCAGCAGTAAATACTCCTGGGGTTTGCCAGCAGGATGATCTGATGATGGATGGATGACTGAGGTCTATGTGAAAGGGAGACCAAGTGAGGATATACTTGCCCCCAGATTTACTAATTTACTGTGCAGGACTAATCTAGTCCTGCAGG